>NW_020174043.1:23885-136939 GCF_003031525.2 Neophocaena asiaeorientalis asiaeorientalis | reverse complement strand
TATACTCTATCACTTCAATGTTGGTTCAATTGTTTTCTATCTTATTGAATTTTTTTTCCATTTTACTGATTTTTTTTTGTACTATGTTACTCCAAAGATCATTTTTCTACAACTGATTTCTGTTTCCTTCAAAAACTAATCTGGGACCTTGCTGAAATGGAGAATTAGATTCAGCAGACCTGGGGTGAGCCCTGTATTCTACGTTTCTAAAAAACCCCCAAGTGATACTAATGCTACTCATCCACATGCCACATTTTGAGTAGCACAGTTTTAAGAGAGTTTCTCTCCCAAACTTGCAGTTAAAACAAGTATGACTAAAATATTTCTTCTGCAGACCTTATTGGGGAATAGAGTAAAAAATTTAACCCACATTTTATGTGGGATAAACAGACAGAAGCACAGGATAAAGTGTGATACAGGGAGAAAAAAAAACTATTTATTTATCAGACAACTTAAATTTGATTATAAGTTTCAGCATTGAATTCATGTAACATTATTTTTTTAAAAATTCCTTTCATGCAAGATTGAGATTATTCCATCTAGAAGTTCCTCAAAAAATGAAAAATAGAACAACCATATCATCCAGCAAGCCCACTGTTGGATGTATATCCAAAGGAAATAAAAGGATATCAAAGAGATGTCTGCACTTCCATGTTTATAGCAGCATTATTCACAATAGCTAAGATATGGAAACAACTGAAGTTTTTTCAATAGATGAATGGTAAAGAAGATGTAGTATTAATATACAACAGAATATTATTCAGCCATGAGAAGAATAAATTCCTGCCAATTGTGACACGGATAAGGGAATTATGCTAAATAAGACAATTCAGATGAAGAAAATACTGTATGGCATTATTTACATGTGGGAATAAAAAAGGTGAACTTATAGAAACAGCGAGTAGAATGATGGTACCAAGGGGCTGAAGGGTGGGAAATGGGGAGATGTTGGTCAAAGGGTACAAACTTACAATTAGAAAATGAATAAGTCCTGGAGATCTAGTGCACAGCATTGTAATTATAGTTAATAATACTGTATTATACACCTGAAAGTTGTTGAGAGATTAGATCTTGTGTTCTCATGACAAAAAGAAACTATAATCATGGGACCTGATGGAGATGTTAGCTAATGCTACAGTGGCAATCATATTTAAATATATCAAGTCAACACATTGTGCACCATAAACTTACACAATGTTATATGTCAATTATATCTCAATTAAAAATATTCTAATATTCAAATAGAATGATATACATGAAATTGCTTTTTAAATGATAAAGCACTATATAAGCATATTATATTGTTATTGTATGCATAGGTGCTTTCCATCCCTACCCTGCTTAACATCAGTGCCACAGTCTTGCCAATTCCTTTTCTTAGCTATGAAAACTGCATAAGAAACTGTCATTCAGCAGCTGCAAAGACTGCCAACACTAAAACAATTTGATAGAAGGATCCAAGAGGGGAGAGGAATGAAGATTTTCTTTCCTCTGTAGTTCTAGTTATAAAGCCCAGATATAAAAGAAGAGAATTGTTGTGGTATGGCATATGAATTTTAAGATGCTTTCATTGAGTTCATTCAAATACTAGAGTGGTGACCTGAAGAGTTTTTGCCTTAGAAAGTAAATATTTATAAATACATATATATGTGTATATATGTATATATTGTCTTTTAAAAAAATTTTTTTAAGGAATATATTATCTTTACAAAGATGGGTTATTATAGTCATTGATCATGTAAGTAAGTACATAGATAAGATTCTGGACTTACTTGTAGCTAGCTACAAACCAAACAACGACTTCATATTTGATATATAGATGAAGTGAAATTGCTTTAAAACTAATGCAGAATTTTTTTGTAGTGCACAATTTATTAGTATGCATGAAGATGAATTAGAACCTGCAAGCTATATTAAATTTAATGCATGAGAAAGGGAAGTAATGAATTACTTGAAAATCATGTTGAAGCATCATTGCGAATGCAGCTGTTAAATCGCAATAGTACTAACTGCAGAGGCAAATATTATTAAACCTGCCAGAGTCCCCAAACTGTATTTTACACAATTCTTTAAAGAAAGTAAGCAAAGGCATTTGCCTCCTAGCTTCATGTATAAATACGGTATGAAAGTATATGCATCAAATCTCAAAAAAAATGGCTCAGTAATTTGATTCCCACAAAAGACTTCTTATTCTAATTGGTTAAAACAAAAGTTTCTTTAATTGTTAGAGGGATGGAACATCAGATTTATTAACTTCATATTTCTGATGGATGAAAGAAAATGTAATAGATGAAGAGATGAGCCTGAAACTACACGTGAGGGGCTTTATTTAGCTCAGTTAGCTGACTTCACTATCTTGAACTCTAATATTGTACTTGTTAAGCCTTTTAGTGTGCACTAAATCCCAGCCACATAAAAGTGAAGCTAAATTGTATTTACAGGTCTTTTTCATACAAAGTACTAACCAGCATTCCATTTATAATCCTATAATAACCCTTTGTAATCTGCATACCAATGCAGTGCAAATAACACATTTACTTTAGAAATGAACATAATTAGATTATATAGATCCTAGTTGAATTAGACTGAGTGACCTTTTGCTAGCATCCTCTGGTAACTCAAGAAAATTTTATTACTTGGCTGCCTTTTCTCTTTTAATCTAAATGATCAGTTTTTGGCATGAACCTCGAAAATCTTCAGAATCTTTCACAGTTTGGTTTATATGAAGATATTCTTTTTCCCCCAGCAGGAAAAGAAAGTTGTAGTGTTCAACACAGAGCTAGAGTGAATGTTATCTTGTAAACACTCAGAGATAAGGAGTTGAAACATAAAACACCAAATAAAAGATGATGTAAGAATTATTTATAATTGGGTTTAGTATGATTTTTGTAATTACATTTTTAATTAATGTCTTGGAGGATATGCTTTACTTCTATACATAATTTAAATCAAATTGGTATTATATATTACATAGTTCAAGCCTAGCTTTCCACTTAACAATGCATCAGAAATTTGCATCAGATAATTCAACATCTTATAGCCATTTATTCACTAAAATAGTTTTGTGTACCTACTATGTGTCTCATACATTTGGTTAAGTGGTGACAATTGTGTGCTTGTTTCAAAGAATTCTCCTCCTGGAACACAAATGATAATTAAAGATAAGAGAGATAGTGTGATAACAGCAATGTAAACCAATTATTCATAAAGTAAATCCCAGCTCTTCTGGTTAAGGAAATGCAAATGTATTAAGAGCTATTTATAACCCTAACATATTTCTACTCTCACTTCTAGTTCCTCCCAATAAGCACAAATCCATATAAAGTAGGCATGCATTTCTACATACATGTCACTGAAAAGGACTCTTGTACTCTCAAGATAATGGAGGGTTAAATCCACAGCATGCTTCTATCCATCTCTTTATTCTTCCAGCAGGGAAATTTTAAAACTTAGGTAAAATAACACAAAGATATATTGGGAGACTATACTCAAGAATATTCGTTGTTGTTTTTGTTGTATTTCTCTATCTCTCCTGTAAATTCCACAAGGGAAAACTTGTTTCAAGGTCTTCTCTGCTCAGAAAACAACCTCAAGAGAGTAAAAGTGCCTCATTTTTTTGGGGCTCAGCAGACTACATTTACAGGGAGGTTAAGAAATATCATAAGGTTGTAATAAATATGAACATTCACTTAATTTAGAAAACAGGGAAATACAGGCTTCTTCAGAGTCTTATATCTCAATGTAATAAATGTGTGTGATTGTATGTGGATCTAAATGTCAAATGTTTTTACGTGTATAAAGATACATAATTGTGATTCACTCTTTTGTATTTTATATTATGCCTAATAAACAAACCACAACAGTCTCATAGTTAGTTTCTGTCCTTTTCCTCACCCAGACCCTTGAAGATATGTTGTGAATTTTTGCTGACATCATTTTAGCCCAAGCTGCCCTGAGAGTCCCTAGAAGCCTCTTCTAACTGATCTCTTGCTTCCAGTCTTGTAATGTTCAATTAATTCTCTATACTTCAACCAGAGTGATGTTTTAAAAAAATGTCATCTTTTTATTTAAACTATTCAGCATACTCCCATCACCCTCAAATGAAAATGCAGTGTTTAATCACAGCTTTTCAGTTGGATGTAATATGGCTGTTTCTCAATTCTGCAAACTCAACCTAAACTATTTTATTTCCTACACACTACTCTCATCTAGACACACTGGTCTCCTTTGGGTTCTGTAAACACAAACTTTTCCCTTCCTCTAGGCCTTTGCATGATTTACATTCAGTAACTGTAAAGTTACTTCTTCAAAGGCTGGTTTTGGGGTTCTGAACTAAAAATGTCACCTTATCGAGGCTATTCTGTAGTTCCTCATTTAAAGTGGCCTTTACTAGTTCAGTTTTTATCTCATCATTTGGATTTTTGTTATCCCTTCATAACACTTGTTCCAGTCTCTGAGAGTAGTATTTATTGTTTTACTTGCTTATTGTCTATTTCTTGCAAAAGTATATGCAGAAGATTAGGGTCTTTGATTTCCTAGTTCACCTTTTTATTTTTGTACTTGACATAGTTCCTGACATCTAGTAGCCACACAGCTGAATGCGAGGTGAATGTGTTGTATATCCTGATGGCAAGGAGAGGGAAGTACGTTCCCATCCTGGGATGATTATGGATCTAAGTGGCTTCTGCTTAAGATTATAATTATATATACACAATCATCTACAGAACGTGGTTATTTGATATCTCCTGGCTGTAGTAAAGTTGCAGAAAAGATTTGTGTAGCTCAAGAGTTTTCTAATATTTACATTTTTTAAAAATTTACATAAATTATTTTGTTCATAGCATCAGCATCCCTTCATATTTCTAATTCTTTCAATCCTCTTCTGGAACTTTCCCTTTTTCTCAGTTGGTTCTATTGATTCTAACTTATCTCTTAGTCTTATATCCTTTGTTCTTATATTTATACCTTGCTAAATAAGTTTACCAATGATCATGACTCCATCTACTACATTTACATTGAAAACCACTTGTCCAATTTTGATCTTTTACATGCAGGACCATAACCTAACACCTTGAAATGTGGCATAATTTAGATAATGGACTTTTACCTCAGCCTTGCCAGGTTAAAAACAAATAAATTTTTTTCTTTATATGTCTTTCTCCTTACAGATTTTCTGTTTAATTATTGGTATGTCCAAGGCTAGAAATTTTGGCATCATCTTTAAATCAATATTCTTTATTTTTGTCTTTTTTTGCTTTCTTTGCTCTTAGTACGACCTTCACAGTCCCTCTTGAACCTATCCTTTATATTTCTTTTCCCATGGCCCTCACTCTAATCCCTTAACTCACTCTTGAATAACTATAAATATTTTCTATCTAGGTCACTGCCTCCAGATTCTTTCTACAATCCACTACCACCAGACTGTATTTGAAAAGACATTTTTCATTATTTTTGCCCCCATATAAGAACCCAGAGTGGTTTACAGTAATCTATGTAAAAAGAACACACACACACACATTCCTCCCAAACCAAACTTCTAAAATCTTTTGATAAGATTGAATCGTTTTAAAATTAACTTACTATTTTATTTATTTTCTTACCAACAGTGGACCATATTTGTTTTCTCCTCCATATCATTCAGTATGTTATTACCCAGCTTCAAATTATTTTATTTTTTCTTCCCGTCTCTATACCCATATGAAATACATCATTTAAAGCTAAATTTAAATATATCCGTTAATTCTCCTTCCATCCCATGTTGAACTATTTCTTCTTTATATGTTTTTTTAAATATTTTATTAGAGTATAGTCGATTTACAATGTTGTGTTAGTTTCAGGTGTACAGCAAACTGAACCAGTTATACATATACATATATCCACTCTTTTTTTTTTAGATTCTTTTCCCACATAGGGCATTACAGAGTATTGAGTAGAGTTCCCTGTGCTATACAGCAGGTTCTTATTGGTTATCTATTTTATATATAGTAGTGTGTATATGTCAATCCCAATCTCCCAATTTATTTCTCACCCCATCCCCTGGTAACCATGTTTGTTTCCTAATTCGTGACTCTAATTCTGTTTGTAAATAAGTTCACTTGTACCCTTTTTGTAGATTCCACATATAAGTGATATCATATGATATTTGTCTTTATTTCTTCTTTAGATTTCAAACTCCCTTATATCTTGTACCCTGAATACTATTGCTTATTTATGTATGTCTTATTTACATATTTACTTCCTGCAGTGTGAGAAGCTACCTTTTATATTCTTAGTCATGCTCATCAAGGAAGTACAATTTAAACTATCTTCAACTATTAAAGTTGGAAAGTGGTTTATAAATCTAAATGTAGGTAGTAAAAGAGTTAAATTTATAAAAAATACTAATTTACAAATAAGTATGTGTACATACTATACTTGTAACAATTTTTACATACCTGCACTAATATAAATTACTTTAAGTCAAAAGTGATAGAGTTTTTAGTTTGTTTTTTTTTTTTTTGGCTGCACAGCAAGGCATGTGGGGTCTTGGTTCCCTGATCAGGGATTGAACTGGTACCACTTGCAGTGGAAGGGTGGAAATATTGGACTGCCAGGGATGTCCCTAAAAGTGTTAGAGATATTTTTAAAAGCACCTTGAGAAAATATTACTCCTTTTACATGAGGAGATACTTAAAATTCCCCGATGTGCCCAAAGAGGATATAATGAATAAATACATTTTAAAATGTCCTTACATTTTGGAATCCATCATCTTTACAAATATTTAAAGATTAAGGTCACAAATGTTTTATAATTTTTCTTAGGAATGTAATATAATAATATTAATAAATTGGTATTGGTGGGAAAATGAAGAACATCAATAAATCTTATAGTTCTACACTAAATTTATCTTACACCTAAGACTAAGTCTTTGACTCTACAATACAGTTTTGAAATATTTCACTTTGTAAAGCTGCTCAAGACAGCAGAGACAAATAGTATATAGTATGTTCATAGTTAGGAATGCTGCTTTCTCTTCATTTTGACACATCTGGGGCATGCAATTATTCACAAAGTTCACTTTCTAAAGAAGAAAAATAACAATGACTAAAGGCAGCATTTAGGTTTCAAATAGACTATGACAATTTAATCAATGACAAACTCCCAATGTCAAGAACAATCTTATTTCTAGGTAGACAGAGAATGACATTTCATCAGAGCTAAAGTACAATTGCCCACATTAAAAACTAGCCAAAAGGAAAAAAAAAATTAGTATGGACTCTCAGAGTAAGATTTAGAGAAAAAAGAGAGGGAGAGAGATACAAAGTTATTTTAACTTTAAAAGTGAATACAACTTTACTTTCTTGACTGGCATTTTCAAAAACATCTTATTATGAATTAAGTAATCTTAAGGATACATGAAATTCAAAGCTTGGATGAGAGAATATAACTTACCACCTCACCCCTCCCCCACCCCATTAAACACTTTTCAAATTTGTACTGCAATTTATTGACTGAGAAATATAACATGTTAAGATATCCCTTTCAGCTGATTTTTTTTTTCCAAAATCAAAGTGATGTCCTAAATCATGCATATAACACATTTTAAGTTGTTTTGAAATGTAGCTTAAAAATATATTCTGGAATGCCAACTTTTATATTTGTTGTTAAAATAATATTCCTCAGTATTTTCAATCAGCATTGATAACACTTCAATTTAGGTATATATAGGCTATAACTGTTATTATTATTTACCTGGGAGAGTACTATTTTTAATGATATTTCAACTCTGATACTCAGTTTCTATTAGTTAAAATAAATGTAGCAGTACTTTAATACACATGAGGCTTTGAGATGATTCAGCAACACAGTATATATAAGCCTTAACAATGTTTTAGACCTATATTTTTCAATAAATTTTTTAATGTATTAATCATTCTGTATTTACTTCATATTCTTCAAAATATATATCTTTTTTTCTATGAGATGCTCCTGTGAAATACTCATGTGAAATACTCATGTGAAATACTCTAAAACAGAAAGGCATTGTGATAAGATATTCACATAACCTTTGTTCAAACACTTGCAAAACAATATTTTAGGAGAGAAAGACAATATGACAATCAGCCTGATTTCCAATGGAAATAGCTAATCCAACCATGATGTGATGAGATAGCAGATGTGTGCTAGAGTTAAGGATCATGAGATTCCTGAAACAGGTAGAATAGTATTAGAAAATGGAAAGTGTCAAATAAAAAGTGTTATACTCTAGTATGTTTCTGCAAGCTGAAATGCCTGGATCAATCTTACTAAATCATAAAATTTTCATTTCATATGAAGAAAAAGCATATGTTATAGGTAATTGTAGTTGGGAAAACAGCAGGCTCTTTTTTCCCAGACTACCACTACTAGATATGCATAAATATTAAAGACTATATAATTAAGAGAGGAGGGTAAATTAAGTGTGAAACTTATGGATTATATAGTTAAACTAGTTTTACCTGAAAACATATACAAGAATATCCAAGAGAGAGAAAAATTGCAATTAAGAAGGAAAATTCTACATTTTCTATAAATAGAAGAATTGCTATTTGTTAACTAGAGAAAAAAAAGAATGAGAATATTTGGAAAAATAGATTAAGCATTGTAATAGTCAATCTTCAAATTACAGTTTTTCAAGAGTCTGTTACACTGTCAATTTTTAAATTTTACTTTGTTTTCACATTCTTCAACTCTAAATGACCAAAATCTTTCCATTTCACCCACCCACCTGATCACCTTAAATCTTTCCTGTTCATTGTCATTTCCCACACTCCATCTTGTTTTACTTGAAAGTATCTGAGATTGCTGAGTATGAAATTGATAGTGATTACTTTACATTTTAGAAAAGGCTCTCAATAAGCTAATTTCTCCCAAATAAACTTCAAACTGTACAATATCTACAAATGTTTACAATAGAGTTGTGATTCTGTGGGTGGGTATTATGTGATAAAATCCATGAATCCTATCTAAAGCCCCTTAGAAATGTTGAGATAGGTTTATTTCTAAACGCTTGACTATAAAGTGACTATGACTAAATTTTTCTTCAATTTCTCTTTTTTTCAATTTTATAACAAGAATTGCAAGATAGTTTATAAAATTTTAAAATATCATCATTGGAATATGAAATAAATGTTCTAATCTACTTAAAGTAAATTCCTTGTAGATTTTACAAAGTATAACCAACATCAGTGACATATTTTTCATCTCTCTAACTCATCATGTGTACACGTAAAATCATGTTATATTTAGATACTAAAAAAGGATTGAAAATGTTTGTTTATTGGCACATTTGCAGAATCTCCACAATAGATATGGAGTTTCTCAATCATGCATACATAAAAGACAAAATCTTCCATTGTATACAACTACTTTACACCATTAAAATAATAGATTGCTGCAGTTTTTTTTCTTAATAGTAACAGAACAAGCTAAAGAATATCATTAAAGTTCAATATCCTAGGTCACTTTTATGCACAGAGTAGATAAACATTTAGTGTTAATTAAGAAAAATCCAAAGGAGGTTTTATTTTTGAGGTTAATCCTTTTATCCCTAGGCTTTGATTCCTATTAAAATTCAAAGATCCCCTTGGGAGAAGAGATGTTTTATCAACTATAAGCCATTAAGTGTGAATTAAAGGTCAGAAATCTAAATGGCAATGGAGACAGGAGAATATGGTATTGGTAGATTTATTTTTTTCATTTTAAAATTTAAAAAGAATTTTAAAAATTTGGTAGAAAGAATTCCCTTTCTCATAGGAAGAATGAGAAAAAAAATTCATTTATTTTTTTCCTCAAGTCTTCAGAAGATGTAAAGCAATGTGCGTACTGACCTTTGAAACCAAGATAACTATTGTGGTCTTCAAAATTTTTGCCATTGTGTTAAATTATGTACAACTGAACCATTTCAACATTTCCCGGTGTATGAAGGGTGGTGATACTATAACATTTTCTGATGTTTCTTTCCTGAGGTTCCTCTTTTCATCTTTGCCAATATTAGACCAGAAGATGGAAGATGGTGAAAATGGAGAAGGAAGGAATGAGATTCATATATATACATTTGTAGAATACATAATATGACTTAGAAGATCCACCCAAGAACATTAATTTGAGCACTGACTATAGGTTAAGTTCACTGCTAGACTTTAGGGATACAAAATTGATTAATCCTTGATTACAATCACAGTTCATATTCTAATGATAATATGAATACCAAAGTCTGTTCATTTTGACCTAAGCTGAAGAAGTGTTTCATTTGCCCTTTTTTCAAATTGAAGTATAGTTGATTTACAATATTGTATTAGTTTCAGGTATACAAACAATAATTCAATATTTTTATAGAATATATTCCATACAGAGTTATTGTAAAATACTGACTATATTCCCTGTGCTTATTTTATACCTAGTAGTTTGCATCTTTTAATTCATTTCGCCTATTTTGCCCCATACCCTCCACTCTCCCCACTGGGGACAACTAGTTTGTTTTCTGTATCTGTAAGTCTGTTTCTGTTCTGTTATACACATTTTTTTTTTTTTTTAGATTATCCATGTAAGTGATAAGATAGAGTATTTGTATTTCTATGTCTCACTTATTTCGCTAAGCTCAACACTTTTTAGGTTTATCCACTTTCTACAAATCACAGAATTTCTCTTTTTAATGGCTGAGTAATTTTCCATTTTATGTATAAATACCATATCTTCTTTGTCCATTCATCTTTTTTTTTTTTTTTAAACATCTTTATTGGGGTATAATTGCTTTACAATGGTTTGTTAGTTTCTGCTTTATAACAAAGTGAATCAGCTATACATATACATATTCCGTCTCTGGAGTTCCTTTAAGCAGCACTCTTAAACCCCTCTCCTTGCGCACCAGGAAACAAAGAGGGAAGAAAATGTCTCTTGTCTCTTCGGCAGGTGCAGGCTTTTCACCGAACTCCCTCCTGGCTAGTTTGTTCTGTAGGAGTTGTTCCGCGTGTAGATGTATTTCTGGTGTATCCGAGGGGAGGAAGGCAATCTCCGTGTCTTACTCTTCCGCCATCTTCCAACCCATCCTGTCCATTCATCTTTTGATGGACACTTAGGTTTCTTCCATATCTTAGCTATTGTGAATAATGTTGCTATAAACATTAAGGTGTATATATTATTTCAAATTAGTGTTTTTGTTTCCTTCTGATATATACCCAAGAGAAGAATTCCTGAATCATATGGTAATTCTATTTGCAGTTTTCTGAGGAACCTCCATCTTGTTTTTCAGAGTGGCTGCACCAATTTACATTCCCAATAACAGTGTATGAGTGCTCCCTTTTCTCTACATCCACACAAACATTAGTACCGTGTCATTTTGATGACAGCCATTATAACAGGTATGAGATGATATCTCATTGTAGTTTTTATTTGCATTTCTCTGACCATTAGTATATTAAGCATCTTTCATGTTTCTGTTGGTCATCTGTATGCCTTCTTTGGAAAAATGTCTATTCATGTCTTCTGCTCATTTTCTAATCCAGGTTTTTGTTTTCTGACATTGAGTTGTATGAGGTGTTTATATATTTTGGATATTAACCCCTTATCAGTCATATCATTTTCAAATATTTTCTCCCATTCAGTAGGTTGTCTTTTAATTTTGTTGATGATGGTTTCCTTTGTAGTGCAAAAGGTTTTAAGTTTAATTATGTCCCGTTTATTTATTTTTGCTTCTGTTTCTTTTGCCTTAGGAGACAGATACAAAAATACATTGACATGAATAATGTCAAAGATTGTTCTGCCTATGGTCTCTTCTATGAGTTTTATGGTTTCAGGAGTCACATTAATGTCTTTAATCCATTTTGAGTTTATTTTTGTGTAGGGTGTGAGGAACCATTCTAATCTCTTTCTTTTACATGTAGCTGTCCATTTTTCCCAGCACCATTTATTGAAGGACTGTTTATTCTCCATTGTATTGCCTTACCTCCTTTGTTTTAGATTAATGGGCCACTTGTGTGTGGGTTTAATTCTGGGCTCTCTATTCTGTTCCACTGATCTATATGTCTGTGTTTGTGCCAGTACCATACTGTTTTGATTACTGTAGCTATGTAGTATAGTCTGAAATCAGGGAATGTGCTACCTCCAGCTTTGTTCATTTTTCTCAAGATTGCATTGACAATTTGGGGTCTTTTGGTGTTCAATATAAATATTAGGATTATTTGTTCCACTTCTGTGTAAAATGTCATGGGTATTTTAATAAGGATTATATTAAATTTGTAGATTGCTTTTGGTAGTATGAACATTCTAACAATATTAATTCTTCTGTCAAAGAACACTGAATATCTTTCCATTTCTTTGTATCATCTTCAATTTCCTTCATCAGTGTTTTACAATTTTCAGAGAATAATTCTTTCACCTCCTTGGTTAATTTAATTCCTGGGTATTTGATTCTTTTTGACACATTTTAAACAGGATTATTTTCTTGCTTTCCTTTTCAAATAGTCCATTATTAGTGTATAGAAAAGCAACAGATATTTGTATATTCATCTTGCATTGTGCAACTTTACTGAATTCATTTATTAGTTCTAACAATTTTTTGGTGGAGACTTTAATGACACCACATATATATATAGTGTCATGTCATCTGCAAATAGTTACAGTTTTACTTCTTCCCTTCCAATTCTGGTGACTTTTATTTCTTTTTCTGTCTGGATGCTGTGGGTAGGACTTCTAATACTATGTTAAATATAAGTGGTAAGAGTGTGCATCCTTGTCTTCTTCCTGATTTTAGAGGAAAGGCTTTCAGCTTTTCATCATTGAATATAATATTAGCTGTGGGTTTGTCATGTCTTTATTATGTTTCCTCTATATTCATGTCGATGAGAGTTTTTATCATAAATGTATTTTGAATTTTGTCAAATGATTTTCTGCTTCTATTGAGTTGATTGTGTGATTTTGTACTTCCTTTGTTAATGTGGTGTATCACATTGATTGATTTGCGAATATTGAACCATCCTTGTATCCCCAGAATAAATCTCACTTGATAATGGTATATGATCCTTTTTACATATTTTTGAATTTTGTTTGCTAATATTTTGTTCAGGATTTTTTCATCTATATTTATTGGAGATATTGACCTGTAATTTTCCTTTATTTGTAGTGTCTTCATCTGGTTTTAGTGTCAGGGTAATGGTGGCCCTGAATGGATTTGGGAATGTTCCATCTTCAATTTTTTTGGAAATTTTTTGGAAAGTTATGTTTAAGTTCTTTTTTTTTTTTTTTTTTTTTTTTTTGTGATACACGGGCCTCTCACTGTTGTGGCCTCTCCCATTGTGGAGCACAGGCTCTGGACACGCAGGCTCAGCGACCATGGCAGCATGTGGGATCTTCCCAGACTGGGGCATGAACCTGCGTCCCCTGCATCAGCAGGTGGACTCTCAACCACCAGGGAAGCCCATAAGTTCTTCTTTATATGTTTGATAGAATTCCCCTGTGGAAACTGTCTGGTCCCAGACTTTTGTTTGCTGGGATTTATGATTATTATTATTATTATTACAAATTCAATTTCATTAATAGTGATAGGTTTGTTCAGATTGTTTGTCCCTTCCTGATTCAGACTTCAAAGTTTGTATATTTCCAAAAATGTATCCATTTCTTCTAGGTTGTCCAAATTTTTGGCATATAACTGTTCATAGTATTCTCTTATGATTTTTTGCGTCTCTGTAGTATTGGTTATAATTTCTACTCTTTCATTTATTATTTTGTTTACTTGAGTCCTCTCTCTTTTCTTTTCAATGAGCCTACCTATAAGTTTATCAATTTTGTTTATCTTTTCAGAAAACTAACTCTTGGTTTCACTAATTCTTTTTATTGTTTGTTTGTTTGTTTTTGTCTCTAATTTATTTCCTTTCTGATCTGTATTATTTCCTTCCTTCTACTGACTTTGGGCTTTGTTTGTTCTTGCTTTTCTAACTCTTTAGATGGTAGGTTAAGTTGTTTATTTGAGATTTTTCTTGTTTCTTCAGGTAGGCTATATCAGTATAAATTTGCATCTTAGAAATGCTTTTGATGCAATCCATAGATTTTGGAAAGTCATGTTTCCATTTTCTTTTTTCTTCTGGTATTTTCTGATTTCCTTTGTAATTATGTCCTGGACCTATTGATTTTTAGTAGTATGTGGTTTAGTCTTCATATGTTTGTGCTTTTCTCATTTTTCTTTCTGTAATTGGTTTCTAGTCTTATACCATTGTGGTTGGAAAAAAATGCTTGATATATTTTCTATCTTAAATTTGTTGATACTTGTTTTGTAGCCTAGAATGTGATCTATTTTGTTTGTTTGTTTTTGGCCATGCAGCACAGCTTGTGGGATCTCAGTTGCTCAACCTGAGGGCCTGAACCTGGGCCACAGCAGCAAAAGCCTGAGATCCTAACCTCTAGGCCACCAGGAAACTCCCAAATGTGATCTATTTTTGAGACTATTCCCTGTTCACTTGAAAAGAGTGTATATTCTGCTGTTTTCTAATGTAATGTGAAGTAGATATCTATTAAGTCCAACTGGTCTATTGTGTCACTGTTGTCTTACTGATTTTTCTGTCTGGAGGATCTGTCCATTGATGAAAATGGGGTGTTAAAGTCCCCTACTATTATTGTATTATTGTCAATCTCTCCCTTTATGTCTGTTAATATTTGATTTTATACTTAGGCACACCTGTTTTGGGTGCATATATGTTAACGAGGGTAATATCCTCTTCTTTTATTGGTCCGTTTATTGTTTTATATCATCCTTCTTAGTCTTGTTTTATAGATTTGTTTAAAATATTATTTTGTCTGATGAGTATTGCTACACCTGCTTCCCTGTCATTTCCATTTGCATGAAATATCTCTTTCCATCTCCTAACTTTCAGTCTGTGTGTGTCTTTAGCTCTGAAATAAGTCACTTGAAAGTGGCATATAGATGGATCTTGTTTTTTTTTAATCCAATCAGCCATACTATGCCTTTTGATCAGAGTATTTTGTCCATTGACATTTAAAGTAATTATTGATAAGTATGTACTTAAGGCCACTTTATTACTTGTTTTCAAGTTGTTTCTGTAGTTCTTCTCTGTTATTTCTTCTTTTTGTTTCTTCTCTTGTGGTTTGATGATTTTCTTTAGTGGTTGCTTGTGTTCTTCTCTCTCTAGTTTTTGTGTATCTATTTTAGGTTTTCTATTTGTGATTACCATGTGGTTCATATATGTTAACCTATAACTATATCTACTTGTTTTAAACAGGTAGTCCTTTAAGTTCAAACACATTCTACTGTATCTACATTTTTTACTTCCCTCCTTCACTTTTTGTGTTTTGGATGTCATATTTAACATCTTCATGTTTATCCTTTTACTGATTATTATTATTACAGTTGATTTTATATTTTTTTTTGTATTTTAATCTTCATACTAGCTTATTTAAGTGGTTGATCTTCAGCCTTCACTATATATTTGCCTTTATTAGCTGGATTTTTCCTTTCCTATAGGTTCTTTCTTCTTCTTATAGCATTTTTTCCACTTAGAGAAGATCCCTTAACATTTCTTTGATGGTAGGTTTATTATTGATGAACTCTTTTAGTATATGCTTGTCTGAGAAGTTCTTTATCTTTCCTTCAATTCTAAATGATAATCTTGCTGGGTAGATTACCCTAGGTTACAGGTTTTTCTCTTTCAACATTTTGAATGTATCACACCACTCCTCTCTGGCCTGCAAAGTTTCTGCAGAAAAATCAGCTGGTAGCCTTGTGGGGATCCCCTTGTATGTGACTCTTTGTTTTTCTCTTGCTGTCTTTAGAATTATCTCTTTATCTTTACCTTTTGCCATTTTAATTATGATATATCTTTGTGTGGGTCTCTTGGGTTCATCGTGTTTGGGTCCCTCTGTGCTTCTTGTACCTGGATATCTGTTTCCTTTTCCAGGTTTGGGAAGTTTCAGCCATCATTTCATCATATGCATTTTTGACCCTCTTCCCTCTTTCTTCTCCTTTGGGGACCCTTATAATGTGAATGTTGGTAAGCTTGATGTTACCTCAAGATCATTTAAACTGTTCACATTTTTAAAATTTGTTTTTTGTCTTGCTGTTCTCACTAGGTAATTTCCAGTATTCTTCTTCTTGATCATATAGGCATTCTTCTGTATCACCTAGATTGTCATTCATTTCTTCTTTCGTGTTTTTCATTTCAGTTATTTTAGTCTTAAGGTCTGACTCATTCTATTATATATTTTCTAGTTCTTTGTTAGAGTTCTAACTATGTTCGTCTATTATTTCCCCTAATCCAATTACTATTATTACTACTAATGCTTTGAATTCTTTATCTGATAAGTTGTCTGTTTCTGTTTCTTTAGTTATTTTTCCAGGGGTTTTCTCTTGCTCTTTCAATTGAGATGAATTCCTTCCTTTTCTCATTTTGCTTAACTTTTCCTGTCTCTGTGAAATTATGTGATACAGTTACCTATTGCATTCTTGAAGAGGTTTACTTGTGTGTGATTGTCCCTATATAATTGGTGTGCCCAGTGGCTTTGTGGGAGAGCTGGATTGATGTGAACACGAGTCACATATTTTCTCAGGGTTGTTTGGCATCTCTCACTTTGGTGGGAAGTGGGGCTGAAGATGAGATGTCTAGAGCCAGAGCTAAGTGTGATCTGAGGCTTCCCCGCTTCTCAGTGGCCATTACTGCCCTATCAGGGTGGAGGTCTGGTCTCAAGTTGCTTGAGCAGAAGGCCTGAGGGTCGGGTCTGAGCTGGCTTTTTTCCCTGTAAACATGTGTTCTCCCACCTCCCAGCACTGACAATCTCACCCCCAAGGGGAGCAGTGCTGAAGCAAGCAGTGTTGGCATGGTGGGGCTGGTGTTGGCATTTAGCATGTGTCAGGACACAGGCTGTGGTGGTTTGCCTGGGGTTCAAGATCCAGACTGTTTCTGATGCTGTGTGTTAGGGCCTGTAATGGCTGCCCATACCCTGCTCAGATGCCACGTGGGTCTGAAGATGCCACCTCTTTGTCTTATGGCAGGGTCTGAGTTGATTTCATGTCTCACAGCAAAGCTCTGCTTTTGTGCCTCACAGCCAAGCCCTCTTAGCAATGCAGAGTTGTGTCAGAAATCAGGTGGTGTTAGAGCAATCACTGGCATCAGGAAGGGTCATGTTCTGGTGTGCTCATGGAATACTGACCAGCTACTGGTGTAATTTTTAATCCACCTTCACCTCCCTGATTCAGAAGCAAGCATGTGTGTTCATGCTCCTCACAAGGAGAGTCCAGGCTTCCCGCAGACTTCCTGTTAGTCCTACTGGCCTTCCAACCAGCTAAGGTGGCTCTTCTTCCTTGTGGCAGACCACAGGCCTCAGGCGTCCAGTATGTAGCTTGAATCACTCACTCCCCAGGGAGGATCTCTGCCCATGTAACCTCCCTTTTCCTCTGAGTCCCGTCCCAGGGACACAGGTCTCAACCTAATCACTTTTCTTCCCTTTTTACCCAATTCTGTGTGGATTTTCCTACAGCCTTTGTAGGAAAGTCTTCCTACAGTCTTTCTGCCAGTCTCCAGTTAGTTTTCAGTGATAATTGCACCCTGTGTAGATATATTTTTGATATGTTTACAGGAAAGTTGAATTTCACATCCTCCTACTCCACCGTCTTGGTCTCCCTCTTCATTAACCATTTTAATCATGTTTTTTCCATTAGTAGATAGAAATACATATTATTACTAATTATTAGATTATCTGCCTCAAAGCATATGTGTTGAGTTCCAATTTTCTGCTAAAATGTTGATTGTGATACAAGGAAAATAATGCACTAAAGATCAATTTAATCATTGCAAAATGTCTAATAAACCATATCCTTTAAGGGAAACACAGTTTTCCCTAATTTCTGCATTCCAAAATTTCAACTACATCCACAAATCAAGTTCCTATGATTATACAAGAATTTGAAAAGAGACATAGAAACAACATCCTGCACTTTTTAAATATGTATAAAATAATATATGCAAAAAATCAATAAAATAACTGATATTTTGCTTTTTACTTATAGTAATATTGGGACTCAATACATTGAGATACCTTTACTGTTAATTAAAATTACACAAGCTAATTTAAAAATTTCATCAAGTGATATCAATGTCTGATTTAAAATGTTTTGAAGTTTTTGAAAAAAACTTTTCTATACTTTATTGTTCTATTTTATTGTTACAAGAAATAAGTGAGTGTTTATAACAAGTTATTTCTATATTTTAAAAGTGATGAAACAAAAATTCAATTATAAATAAAACCTGGATACTTATTGCTAAAGTCAGAACAAGAAATTGGAGTTTGTTTCCGTGTACTGCTTCCTAATTGCCACACCAATATTGTTAACCCATATCACCTCTACACACTGTATACAATGTCAAAACTTTTATCAGTAGACTTGAGACTAATAGAGGAGACATAGAAATCTGTGCTGGTATACCAAATGTATTTGATGATGAAGCTTTGCAACATGGGATAATTTAAAATTACAGCAGGTAAAAAGGAGGAGGTTCACCTGTGCAAAGACAGGACAAGGTCAATATTTTTAAAAGAGGAGGTTAAAATAGTACATGTGATTTATACCTTTCAGTAAATTTACAAGTGCCAAAACAGAATCCAAATCCTGTAATCCCACTGCTACCCTTTCTAAGGAAAATGAGGGCTACAAGAAGAAATAATATTTTGTTAAGATGCAAAATGGATTTTGACTTTTTTACAGAGGGTTTTCTTATGAAAAGACATTCTAAAATTCCTCAAGCAGGAATTGCTTCAGAAAAGCTTTATGAATAGTGTGTGAGTAGTGATGATTCTTCTCCTTTATCTTTCCTCTGTTCATTGATGTCTGAACTTTTGCACATAACAGTAATATATATTTTAACATACAATAAGATAAATTATTATTATTATCATTATTTTTTGCGGTACGCAGGCCTCTCGCTGTTGTGGCTTCTCCCGTTGCGGAGCACAGGCTCCGGACACGGAGTCTCAGCAGCCATGGCTCACGGGCCCAGCCACTCTGCGGCATGTGGGATCTTCCCAGACCATGTCATGAACCCGTGTCCCCTGCATCAGCAGGCGGACTCTCAACCACTGTGCCACCAGGGAAGCCCTGATAAATTATTTTTAAATGAATATTTCTGCTTGGAAAAATTTACAGTCTGACTGAAATCAATATGCAAAACTATGAATATGAAGATTTGAAAACTTTGAAAGAATATGAAAAAAGGGACCTCTAATTTTGAAAGTAAAACATTGAAAGTATATAATTTCCTTCACATTTGGAAAACATTTAGAAAGCAAAGGAGGCATTGATAACTGAAGGAGAAAGATACAAAATAAAACAAAACTGTAATTAAAGCTGAATATTATGAAAAAGATATTAATGTCACCATATTCAAATAGTCCAGAAGTTCTTACTTTTAAAGTTTACCTGACTTATATATAACATCATCATTATCATCGTCATCTCCATTGATCAATTTTTTTATTTGGTGTGACACTGAATTAGATAATTTCCTCAATGTTTATCTTTTTTTCTCCCTTTTTATGGAGAGTAATATATATAATAAAATAAAATTCATAGAAATTAATTATTTACTTCCCATATACTATAAGATTTCTAAGTACTGCCTTATCTGCATGTTACAAATTTTGATGTTTTTATTATCATTTAGTTCATATGTTTAATTTTTTTCTTGATTTCTTGAATCATGGACTATTTAGAACTATATTATTTTATTTCCAAATATTTAGAGTTTGTTTTGTTTTGTTTTGTTTTTTTCTGTGGTATGTGGGCCTCTCACTGTTGTGGCCTCTCCCGTTGCGGAGCACAGGCTCCAGACGCGCAGGCTTAGCAGCCATGGCTCATGAGCCCAGCTGCTCCGCGGCATGTGGGATCTTCCCAAACCGGAGCACGAACCCGTGTCCCTTGCATCGGCAGGTGGACTCTCAACCACTGTGCCACCAGGGAAGCCCAATATTTAGAGTTTTTTTAAGATACAGTACTGTTATTTATTTCTAATTTAACATCACTTTGATCAAAGAGCACATTCTGTATTATTTCAATCATTTGAAATGTATTGATACTTTTTTAATGGATGTTTTATGTGCAAGTGAAAATAAACATGCATTCAGTGGTTGCTACAGTGTTCTGCAATTGTCATTTAGGTCAAATTGTTTAATAGTGTTGCTCAAATCTTTTATTTTCTAACAATTTTTATTAGCCTAACACCAAGAGAAGATTCTCCAAATCACATAATATTACTGTGACTTTTTCCTGTAGTTCTGTCAGTTTTACTGCTCTAAAGTAGTTTTGTTATTAAGTGTGTACACATTTAAGATTATTATAACTCGATGAATTGACTCTTTTATACTGTGAAATATCCCTCTTTAACTTGGCCATAATGTGTATTTCTATATTAATGTAGCTACATCAACTTTCTAATACTCAATGTGTTTGCAATGATACATGTTTCTCCCCTTTTATTTCAAGCTGTTCTGTTCTCAATATTTAAAATATGTTTTTAAACAGCATATGATTCAATATTTTTAAATCTCTGCCTTTTAATTAGTGTGTTTAGTCCATTTACTTTTATGGTGATTATTGTTACGGTTGGGTTAAAATTTACCTTCTTGCTATTTGCTTCTGTTGATCTATGATTCTCTGTTTCTCATTACCATACTTCTTTCAAGTGAATCAAATATTTGTTACTATCTTACTTTATCTTGCTTATTGATTTTTTAGATCTATTTTTGTGTTATATGTTATTTGTTGTTCTAGATAGTAGAGCAAGTATCTTTAAGTCATCAGGTTATTCCAGAAATAATCTACATCCTGAAAAATGTAAGAATTTTACTTCAGTTTAATTCCATTTACTACCTTTCTACTTTTTGTGTTCTTTTTCTCATATATTTTATTCCTACAATGCAATAATCCCTTAGCAATGTTTTAACAATGTAAACATACCTATTGGTGAATAACAATTTTATGAAAAGCCTTATATATTTACCCACATATTTACCTTTTACTATTGTCTTTTTATGCTTTTCATTTATATGCACAAATTTTCATGTAAACAGCCCAAAGGCCACCACACTATAAAACTTCAGGGAAACAAATTATTATTGTGATTTTTATGAATAACAGCTTTTAGAGATGTGCCTTGAACATCTTGTATAGCCTTATATGGTATGACTGTAGTCCCCAAACAGTATCTAAAACATGCTCTTTAAAATTACTTCTTTGACTATTTTCAAAGTCATTACCTTAAACTTATTTTTCTCAATATGTCTCTCATTTTATGTTGTCAATGCCAATATACCTTTGGACTTCAGAGTACTTCTATAGTATGTACATAGAATTGGGCCTCTCACTGTGTGGCCTCTGCCGTTGTGGAGCACAGGCTCTGGATGCACAGGCTCAGCGGCCTTGGCTTACAGGCCCAGCCGCTTCATGGCATGTGGTATCTTCCTGGACTGGGGCATGAACCCGTGTCCTCTGCATTGGCAGACGGACTCTCAACCACTGTGCCAACAGGGAAGCCCCTCCAAGTCATATTTTTATCTGTAAGTGATTGTGTGTAATTAAGGAGAAATGATAAAAGACCTATCAGATAAAAAAGTGTCATATCTAAATATAATTAAAAGTGAATAAATTAGTAGTGTTATAACCTTACTAGATAAAGTTGTAAATAATTTCAGTAGTGAGAGCAAAGTTGAAGAAATTTCAAAGTTACAGTTATAAAAGAAGTATATCTGGAAGATAAATTATTTCAGGAAATAAAATGGTGAATAGCATACATAAATAGCCTTCAATCGTAAATAATTTGGAAAAATTCATACATGCACAGTTTATAATCACCTTTCAGTCTATGTAAATTGAAATTTGTCAGCATGTATTCTTCGTAGGTTTTACCTTACAGGCAATTCATCTGTTGGTTAAAAAAAAAAAAACAAGAAGAAAGAAAATGATACCCTATAGCATACACCCATAATGTTGGAGTCATAGGTTAATCTGAAGGTCAAATCTAAACCTATGTTGAAGGCAAGCCACTCAGTAGCTATAGCAACAGCTACACTCACGTAAGAAATGGGGGAATTTGCTATTCACATCCTTGCCTGCTTTGTAGCTGTTTTAATCCTTTATTTTTCATAAAATGTAAATATAAAATCAAACAAATTACTTTCTTTCATCGACATAAGTAAATTTGTTGTAATACATTACAGTGGAAACAAAGTTTAAAATGAATTAAACATTTCCTTTCCAAAAATGCCTTTCCTTAACTTTATTTTATTTCTTGTCAGGTTTTAAAAATCCTTTCTATTAACTTAGAAAAAATGTAGACTATTAAATAAATGAAGAAAATGGTATAACATTTAAAAGTATTAACAATAGAAATCATTATTCAAAGCCAAATTTTACTTGAAAAACTTACTTAAAATAACTAAAATTTGTTTATATCCATATTTAAAATAAAATTTTGATCATCCTTTCTTTGGCTCATTCACATTCAATAAGTATAAGTAGCTTGAAAATATGAACGAATTCCTTAAATATAGAAATAATGGGCAAGTATTCAATCACATACATAGTCATTTATAAGTCCTAATGATACTTACTAAGATCTTTTTAAAATTTGACAACACGTCCTATTGAAAAAGAATAATTAATGGTATTCAATGTTAATATTAGTATAACAAATATAGATTTCTAAATTGGATATACTAATTGAATTATCGTATTATTATCTATAATCTATTTGAATTGTGTTCTGGTTGAGATTATTGATATTCCTTCTCCTTGTATCTGAATTTGAAAAAGAAAGCTACATATCTAGCATAAAAACCTCTCTTCAAACTACTGTTTCTATTTAATTAGAGGAAAAAAGACTATATCAATTTTTCATATCCAAGCAATCTTTTAGGTATAGTATTAGTCATTTAAACATCGTGTACTGATAATCAATATGTTGTTGTTTTTTCATTTCCTTTTATAATATTTACATTCTATATTTTGTGATTACTTGCAGTCTGAAAATTACTAAGCTAACATTTTAGTCAATGGACTACACAGATAGGACCTATCAATACACTGGTACTGTATTTTAGTCTGTGTCTTCCCTTCAAATTTTCTTTGACCTAAGGTACTTTATCTTAAATAGAATTTAAACTTTCCAGTTTTATTTCTTCTTGCTTGTGTGTGTTGGTGGGAGAGGAGCATGGGGTGTGTGTGTATGTGTGTCTATATGTTTGTGTGCATGCACATGTGTATAAAGCTTAAGGATTTAGCTACTGATGTTATTTGCTAACTTGGCCTGAAAACTAAGTGGCTAATACTACCCCCAATATTTTCCTGTTAGAAAAAGTTTAGAGTTATTTTACCAATAAGTACAACATTATATACTAAATCACACATGATGTTGCTCTTCCAAGGTGGATTCAGAATGCTGGTTGTAGTTAACATCCACACTGAATTGTAAAAGAAATGGCAAAGTAGGGTGTAAAAACAAAATGATCTACCAGTCACATATGAAAATGTGTGATTTACCAATACGAATGCATTTGCTTAGATTATTAAGAACTTTTGAAATTAATGTTGCCTCAAGTTAGCAACAGTTCTCTATATCAATGAGTTACTTCAGTGGAGTTATTTACCTATTGTTGTGCCAAAGCACTTAAGGCCTCTTGGAATCATTACCACAATTTCCTTTATTTTTCTTTCTAGAGTGAAGCCTTTTTAAAGCAAAACCAAACGGAATATCTGTATACACCAGCTGTTTTTCTCTATCTGCTTCCTTGATCCTTTTTTATGTCAGGAATTAAATATTAAACACTATTTTCTTCTTACTGAAAGTAAAAAAAAAAAAAAAAAAAAAAGATAAAACATGACTAAGGTAAATTTATTTCCTATCATTCTTAATAAGAAATTCAGTTAAACTTATCTCAAATTAGCATATATTAGATATGACTCTAGATAATGTCAAAGTTCAAGTAAACTAAGTCTCATAATCATATTATAAATCTACAGTGTACTATATAACTGATGATCATAAATAGCTTTATACATTTCTGTTTTCTGTTGTATATTAACTTACTGACATGAAATAGTTGAAGAAACTTTCCTAATGATTTTTGGAAAACTTGCAAAATTTGAAAATATTTTAAAGAAAAATTAGGTACTTTTAATATAGTGTCCAGTAGTTTAAAGTCAATAATTTTAAGAGCCATAATGGCAATATACATAATTCATAGCCTGTAACTTTTTAAAGATATCTCCTTAAAACACCAAATATATTACATTTTTCAGCAGATATATTTATGGCATGCATACAGCATGACATATCCTCAAAGCACTTTATAATTTATACAATATCACAGGGAAACTGCTAATATTATTGTCCCCTTGATCTTGACGAGGCACCTGAAGTATAGAGATTTTGAACTTGTTACAGGCTTATTTTGGAAATCAGTAAAATGCAATAACAGTGTGGTAATCTTTTTTCTGTAAATCTCTAAATCATTCTACTAAGGCACAGATTCTTACATTTCTAAATTAAATAAAAATATAAATATTATAAAATTCTATTTGTTAATAATAATTAAATGTCTTTTTATCTTACTCTTCATAAAGTATATGACTTACTCTGAAGAATATTTTACAGAAGCAAGAATCTGAACTGTTGAATTGTTTCTATTTGTTAATGATACTGTAAAACAGGAACTCAGAAAAGGATCTCATCCTAACCTGTATTCAACCACCTTAGTTGGAGATGAGCATACCGTTTCAGTTTCATTTTGATATGAAACACTCTCTCAAAGCAAAGATTCTTGACAAGGCCATTATGTTATCATTTGAATTAGTACCATACACATATTCCTAAAGGTGGCAGTCTCTGACTAAATAGGGAGAACAACTCTACATATACTATCCACACACTCTTTAGAGACTTAAAAAAAGTGGAAACTCTCCTTGGAATGAAATAATTTGTAATGTCCCAATACTGCCTTGCAGATTTTCAAAATTCAATCTACATTTACTTCATTATTACAATGAGCTATATTACTGCACTTCTTTTTCCTTTGTATATTATATGTAAAAGTTTTTGAGAATGGAGAAGTACCTCATTGCACTGACTTTCATAGTGTTATTATGTCAATAAATAGTTAAATACTATGTGCATATTACTATTAGATTTTATAACTGTCATACAGAATAAAGAATGTTATAATAATATAAAATGTTCAAATTAGGTTCAATAATAATATTAATATAAAAATCATAAGTTTCATTCATAAAAAGAAAAATCATTAAGTAAGAAAAAGCATATAACCTGGATGTTTGGTATGTGTGTGCATGTATTTTTGTCTGGCACTAACATATAATTAGCAAAGGGTATCCAAGGCCTAAAGTGAGAATCTGATATATTGAATACAATAGAGCTGGTATTTTAGATCTGTGTTGAAAGAATATAATATTTAAAAGTATGTTTTTGTCTCTATATATACCAAGTGTCAAAACAATTGCTAGTGTTATCTGGGCTTACATTAAAAATTCAACATTTTAGAACTTTTAAAACCTTTAGGAGAAAACATGGGAAAATATTTTTATAAACTTGCAGTGGTAAAGTATTTCATAAGCAAAACAAAAGCCAATCTATGCATGATAAGAATAATGACTTCAAACATATTAAAATTCAAATTATATTCACTAAAATAGATCCCCAAAAAGTAACAAATATAAACCTTATACTGGAAGTAAATATTTTCAACATGTATACCATAGCAGGATTCATATGAAGAATATAAACAACACCTAAAAATCAGTAACACCAACAACCCAGGAGAACAATGGCGGAATATCATCCACAAAAACTTCCCAATAAATAAAACACAAACAGAAACAACACGCAATTATATAAAAATGTGCTCAACTTCACTTTAGGAATCAGGAAAATTCAAGTAAAAGCTACGAAGGATAATTATTTGCTACTGTGATTGTAAGTCAAAGGGATTTCCCATGCATTGCTAATAGGTTATAAATTGATGTAACAACTTTGAAAAACGATTTGCCATTATCATGCATAACTTTATGACCTGAAATTCTATTCTAGGTTTTGTATACACAAACATACACACAGCTATATCTATATCTATATATCTATACACCTATATAGGCATAGAGATATACAGGTATATTGCCTAGCAAATGTCACCAGGAGACATGAACATGAAGCTGTATTGTTTATCACAGAAACAATATGGAAATAATCCAAACGTTCATCTGTGGTGGAATGGGTAAATAACTTAAGGCATCTTTTAAAAATGGAATATTACAGTTGTGAAGATGAATAAAATAATGCAATGCATATTAATATTGAAATATCAGAAAGTAAAAATATGAAGAAAACAAATCATGAAACAATGCACATAATATAAATTAATTTATATGAAATACAAAAGTATGCATATGTCATAAAATCTTTAAAAAAACGTTTAAAGTGCAGGATAGTCTTTACTTCCTGGGGAATGTAGAATAATGCAACTGTGGAGGAGAACACAGGTGGTTTTGAGTTTTTTGGTGATTTTCCATGTTCTGAGGTAGGTAATGAGTAAGTGGGTGTTTCTTTATTATTCTTTAGACTGCACAAATCTACTAAATAGACTTTTTACTGTGTAAAATGTATTTATTATAAAAATGTTAAAGTATAAATAGGATACACTACATTCAAAGCAGTGAGTGTAAATTGGTGGAGGTAAATGTTCTGATTGGTTTGGCTTAGAGAAGAGACTTGTTCACATTCAGATGCTGGGGAAGCAGGAGAAAGAAACTAAAGTTTCATAATAAAGGAAATGAAGGAGAGCAAGGTCTACGAAGGAGCAAGTGGTAATTAGCACACACATGGATCTAGAAACCTCAGGCAAGAAGAGAAACATTTTCCCAATTCTACAGGAGGGAAGGGAAGAAGATAGTGGATATAAATACATTTTTAAGTGGGGCAGGGCATATAGAACAGTAAAGCTATTATTATCTTGCTCTTTATTTTCCACGGGAAACAGAAATTAATATTGTCAACAGAAAGTGAAGGCAGAATAGGGAATTGAGGACACTGCAAGCGAGAAATGGAAAAGAAACAGATAATGGAAACAGAATAATGTGCAGACATTACTGAGGATAAAGATAAGGTTTTTTACAAGTATATTATCACTAATCTATACAACTGGGTGATTTTTTAATTAATGCTCAGAAATGGCGTACAGAAATGACAAATATATTGATAAATGAGGAACTGTTGTCTTCATATAGAAGATGGAGCAGAGAGTTTCAAGTCACTGAGAAGAAAATGATGAAAGTAAAGGAATCCTGATTTCCAGATGAAGAAGTAAGGATAAAAACACAAGAGCCACAGAAAAATTAGAAGAGAATTCAGGGTCAGAAGACGGTTAGACTCATAGTTATACCTGAAGCAAGGAAAAGAAAGGCTGTAGTTTGAGCTGGGATGTTGAAGAAAGCTATTTCAAGGATTAAGATACAGGTAATGGCAAAGTCCAGGGCAGGACCTTGAGTCCAAGTAAAGAAGAGTATATCACTGGATTGTAGTTGAAAATGTAGCAAAATATATTATGGTGAATTCCATTGCTTCAGGGATTAGTGACCAAAGGTTAGGAGAGGAAGCACTGGGAAAAATGCTTCACCCCGTGACCCAAATCCCTGAGATGTTTAAACATTCACATTTAACCATCTAACGTCAACCTATTATATCCACTAGCTGCTAGGTAAAAAGACTAGGGTTTGTATTATTTCTCTTTCCCTTCACAAATCTCTTATGCTGCATTTTGAATTTTATTCCAATTTTTTTTTTACCAATCTTTACTTATTTAGAATTATCACAAATATCAATTTTAATGATTTTTTTTGTGTGTGTGTGTGTGCACGTGTGTGTGTTTTAAATATTGAATCCTCATAAAAAGTTCTAAGGAGAAGAAATCCACACCATGATTGGCTACAAGGCTTGGAAGAAATTGTCCATACATTCAACTATGCAAAAAACTTACTGTATGACATGTAAAAAACCACCTAATCTCTCTAGCCCACACATTCACTCACTAGTTGGCATGGCAGTACTGTCTCTCTTTCCATCATAAACTTGAACAGAACCAAACAAGATCATGCATCTCAGAGTAAAATGAAAATCAAGGTCTGAAGTTTATGATTCTACAAGTAAACATTAAACTCTGAGGAACTTATCAAGTAAGATTAAGAGAACTAAACACAAAATGAGATTCTCTACAAAAATGAATTTGAGTTAACATATTAACTTTGATTCATGCTGGATTATTCAGAGATTTGGTTTATATAGAACTGTTATAGTGTTAGTATATTATATTTTTGGTATAAATAATTGGATAAATTTAATGTAAAAAAATTGGATACATTTATGAGATTTTGTTTTATTTGATAAAATGCTGAAATATCTTTTGAGTCTTACCTATTTTTCATAATGTATCTTTTCCTCCCTGACATTGTATATAGTTTTCCATGAAATGTAAATTAGCTTCAAATGAAAACAAGTAAAACATAAGGGGAGTTCTTATATGATGAAATAAACTACATAGGATAATGTTTTAATACACCATACATCATTTCATCATTTCATTTTAAAAGGAAATTAATATAGATACATTATAAAAAATAAGTTTTTTAAATGAATTAAAGTTTATAAATCTCCAAAAATTAAAGATTGAAAGATACTACTTTCTAATTACAATATATTTTCTATGGACTGACAAACATTCATTAGAGGTATTAAATACCCAAAGCAGTGTTATTTAAATTGTATGTGTATATTCCAAATTAATATAACGTATCACATGTAAGGTTTTTTTTTATTCTGCCTGTGTTTAAAATTCACAAGTCCATATGAGTTTAAAAACCATAGCACACTATTCAGTTTCCAAAAAATGAATTACTTCTTAGATGTTCAGTACTTTTGCCTGAAATTTAAAATATTATGTAAGTAAAGTCTATATTATTTCTTTTCAAAAATTCAGGGGCTCCCCTGGTGGAGCAGTGGTTGAGAGTCCACTGGTCGATGCAGGGGGCGCGGGTTTGTGCCCTGGTCCGGGAGGGTCCCGCATGCTGTGGAGCGGCTGGGCCTGTGGGCTGTGGCCGCTGGGCCTGCACGTCTGGAGCCTGTGCTCTGTGGTAGTAGAGGCCACGGCAGTGAGGGGCCCATGTACCACACACACACAAAAAAAATTCAGTTTATGAAATTTGGCACTTATATATTAGTTGTATCACTAAGGTTTTAAATATTACATAAAATTATAAAGTATGATATATGAGTATTATATATATTAATATAATGCATTTATATTACTTGAATAATATTTACATAATATGTATACATACTCTCACACTGTCCAAAATATAGTTTAAAGATTCTGTCATGTTTGTATACCAACCTTTGACATGTTGAAAATAATCACTGTGATAAGCCTGCAAGAATCACTTCTTTAAGAGTATGTTATAGGAGAAAGCCCAAGTGTTTCTTTCAGATATACATAAAAGGTTACCTAAAAAAATTGAAAATATAATTATGATATGATCCAAGAATCCCACTTCAGGGTATTTAATCAAAAGAATTAAAGTCTGGATCTTGAAGAGATATATGCATCCCCAGGTATATTGTGGCATTATTCAGAATAGTCAAAATGTGGAAACAGCCTAAATGCTCATTGATAGATGAATTGATAAGAAGATGTGGTGTATATACATTAAAAAGGAATATTATTTAAGCATTAAAAAGGAGACACTGCCATATACAATATCTTCGATGAACTTTGAGAGCATTATGCTAAGTGAAAAAAGCAGACACAGAAAGACAAATACTGCATGATTCCACTTATATGAGGTATCTAAAATAGTCAAACTCATAGAAGCAGAAAGTAGAAGGGTGATTGATTACCAGGGCTCTGGGGAGGGGGAATGAGGAGTTGCTGCTTAATGGATAAAAAGTTTCAGTTGTACAAGATGAATAAATTCTAGAGATCTACTGTACAACATTGTGCCTATAGTTAAGGATACTATATTGTGTATTTAAAATTTATTGGGAGGGTAGATCTCACATTATCTGTTCTTATCACAATTTTAACAAATGGTAATTTTTTAAAAAAGTTTACCTTATAAAATGTGTATAATATTGCCTTGCTCAGGAAGATGGAATACCAGACTTGCATATCCTAGTGCTAAATCTATTTCCTCAAAGGATAGTGAGTATCTCAATTTGATTTTCTTTATTTTAAAATCATTTACCTATCACCTGCTGCAGAGAGCACATGGTCACGTGCAAGAAGATAATTACAGCTATGGCGACATTCTTTGGACAGTGTGAAAGATCCTTTGCTATTTATCTGCATTGTACCATAACAGTAGCAGAATAAATTTAAATACAGTTAGAGCTGCAATTTTTTATTGTTATCTTTTGCATTATTTTTTACTTGGGTAACACAGAAGAATAAACATAATCAGTTCCAGCTGGAAACACTTCTACACTGTGTCAAGGACAATAAGTTCACAAATTGACTTTACCTGCTATTCATGTGGTACACAAAAAAAATTGGGCAAAGGGGAATTTAATTAGTGTGTCTCATAGTAGGAATAAATAGAAAAAAGATAGATTACTGATTGCATTGAAAATGAGTAGCATGCTTAGCTGTAAACAACTGAGCAGAGGTGGTTTGCTAGCATTTCCTCAGTCACAGAAATTTTGATTTTATTAGATTATCTCATGTGGAATCTAACTGATACATGATTTTATGTATAAATGGAAAAATGAAATTTTATTATACTAATAAATATAGAGACTTCTTATCAAAAATGATACAATGAAAATAATTTACACTGAAAAATTGAAAGATTATAATATTTACAGAAGGCTTTATAGATGCAAAGAAGCAAGCAGAGAAAGAAATAATACCAAAGAATATTTATGTTTCTTATCTAGGCTCCCCCTCTTTAAAACTAGAGTAACAAATCAATAGGTATCTCTGATTCAATGAAGCACACTATCAAAGATAATTTTATCACATATATGTTATTATCATTTACTGTCATAAAAAAATGGAAAAGAATTTGAAAAAGTAAAAATCAGGAACTTTATTAAGTACCAGTTGTATGCTGGTAATTACTAGAGGTAAACTATGTAAAGGACACATATAATATTGCTATTTTCATTGTGGAAAAATGAACCTGTACGTTGCCTTAGCATTCACATAAAAAAGAGCAAACACACATCCACATTAATAGTTTTCTTTAAAAACTTGATGGAGTAATTTGTATCATTTGACATCACATTATAATCTGGTATTTAAGATCTAATCTAACCTCCTTTTTCACTTATGTCCCTTATCTATTGTCTTTGAATTAGCAGACAGTCTAGTTGTTGAGTCATGCAAAAATAGCTCTTAGTTTTCTGCTTGCTTTGTGCTGTGTGAGGAAACCAAATAAAATGGGTGCATACATTTATACATTTTTTTAATAAAACTTGAGTATCTATTATATGCAATCTTATTAAGAAAAACATCTTTACCTAAAAGAAAAAAAAAACAAAACAAATGGACAAAAAAGACAAAACAGAAACCATCATTGATACACAGAACAAACAAGTAGTTGACAGAGGGGAGGCAGGTTGGGGGATGAAAGAAACAGGTGAGAGAGACTGAGTTACAAACTTCCAGTTGCAAAATAAATGAGTCATGGATATAAACATACGGTATGGGGAATATAGTCAATAATTATGTAATATATGTGTATGGTGGAAGATGGTGACTAGACTTATCATGGTGATCATTTTGTAATGTACAGAAGTATCGAATCACCATGTTATGTACCAATAACTAACATAGTGTTGTAGTTTAATTATACTTCAAAAACAAACTCATAGAAAAAAAGAGATGAGATATGTGGTTACTAGAACCAGAGATTGGAGGGAGGGGGAATTGGATGAAGGCTGACAAAAGGTACAAATTTCCAGTTATAAGATAAATAAGTACTAGGGCTGTAATGTACAACATGATAAACATAATTAACACTGTTTTATGCTACATATGAAAGTTAAGAGTGTAAATCCTAAGAGTTGTCATCAGAAGGAAATTTTTTTTTCTATTTCTTTAATTTTGTATCTATATAAGATGATGGATGTTTACTAAATTTATTGTGGTAATCATTTCATGATGTATGTAAGTCAAATCAGTATGCTGTTCTACCTAAACTTATACAATGCTGTATGTCACTTTTGTCTCAATAAAACTGGGAAAAAAACACCAAAAAAACCTAAAAGCGATGTCAAAAAGGATGCTCCTGAAATTCCCTCCTCCCATGAAGGCATACAACTACCCATAGATCAATCCCCTCTGAGAGAATTCCAGAAACTACACATTCAGCAACAGAAAATACCCACATTGAAACGGATAGGAAAGGCTGAGACACTCTCAACCGTAAAGTTCTCCACTGACACAGCCACAGAACATTGCAGTAAGGAGGGAACTTCCAACTCCCAGCTTCTCCCTGAGTAGTGAAGGATTTGGACTTAACATTTAGCACCCCAACTTTTAAAGCTGCTAGCTGAAGAAAGGGCCCCCAAATCATCTAGCTCTGAAAGCCAACAGGGCTTGTGTTTATGAATCCCACAGGACTACAGAAGACAAAGAGGGGTTATCAAGTTGGTGTGTAAGCACTCTCGTGGCTACACTCTCCAGGCTCAGTATGGACGGAGAAGAAAAAAGCACCCATCTCTCAGATTTTCCCTGGAAGAGATTTAACTTTATGATTTCTCAGATGCTACCTGAGGGTCTGGCTCCTAATTAGCCCACATCTAGGTGCTGAATGGGATCCTCTCTGGAACCTGAAAGAGCCAGTGGGCTTTTTCCCTACCTTCTCCCCCTGGCTAGCTCCAACAACAAAACCAAGTCTCCAGCTTCTCCCTAGAGGCAACTTGCCAATACAGCTACAGCCCCAAATTTTGCAACTGCTACCTGAAAGATAGACCCTCAAATCACCTAGCTCTGATAACCAACAGGGCTTTGCATTCAAGTCCCACAGGGACATATCAAACAACAAAAGAAACAATTTTCAAATGGGCACACAATCACTTCCAACAGCTCCTTCCCAGGATTCAACAAAGAGGGAGCAGGCAAAAACACCCACCTCCTAGTTTCTCCCTGGAAGGGATTTTACTGCATCATTCCCAGATGATGCTTGACACTCCAGCTTTCAACCTGTCTGCTTCATGTAGGAGATGACCAGGATCCTACAGAGTCTGGCAGAGATGGTGACACATCCCCCATGTCTCCCCACAGCTGCCTCCAACAGTCACACCAAGCCTCCAGCTTCTCCCTGGAAAGAGCTTGTCCACACATCAAGCACTCGAACTGCTATGGCTGCCACTTAAGGGACTGGCTCCCAATCAACTAGCTCTGACAGAGAACTGGCAGAGATTGACATTCATGACTTCCCCCTGTACCACACAACAAAGATGTGGTTCTATCTGGGCACATAGGCACTCCCAATGGCTATTCCTCTGGCTCAGCACAGAGTGAGCATAAGCAAAAACATCCAGCCCCCAGTTTCTCCCTAATAGGGATTAGACTGTATATCTAATATCTTGGTTTTCCCAACTGCTGCCTGAAGGTGGGGCTTCCAATTAGCCTGAAGTGGGTAACTGAAGGGGCAGGCAATTTGCAGTCCTTTGGGGCCTGAACACACTAATGGGCATTTCCCAAGTTTTGGGGACACTGATAGGTCTTGGCACACCCTCAACTATGGGTGGCCACTAAGAACAAATTTGGATGCTTGGATGATCACAAAGGTTTGAAAGGCAACCAGGAGCTTGGGGCCGGCTGATTGACAAGGTTACTTTCTATATAAGCCCAGTCTGTCAAGACAAGAAGAGGTGGCTGTTTCATCTACTATGCAGAAACCAACACAGAGAGTCAAGGAAAAGGAAAAAAAAAATAAGATAATATGTTTTAAATGAAAAACCACATAAATCTTCAGAAACCAATGTAATAAAACAGGGATAAGTGATTTACCTGATAGAGAATGCAAAATAATGATGCTCACTGAGGTCAGGAGAGCAAAGAATGAATAAAGTGAGAATTTCAACAAAAAGAAAATGGTAAAAAAAGCACCAAAGACAAATCACAGAGAATACAATAACTAAACTGAAAAATTCAATAGAGGGGTTTAAATCAGTCTAGATCAAGCAAAAGGAAGGATCAGCAAACTTGAAGACAGAGCAGTGGGGGACGTCCCTGGTGGTCCAGTGGTTAAGACTCCACACTTCCACTGCAGGGGGCCCGGGTTTGATCCCTGGTTGGGGAACTAAGATCCTGCATGCTGTGCAGTGCAGCCAAACAAACAAGACAGAGCAGTGAACATTAACCAATCAGAAGAGAAAAAAAGGAAAATAATGAAAAGACCCAACAGACTTATGGAATATAATAGGGGTCCCAGAAGGAGAAGAATGAGAGAAAGGACCAGAAAACTAGAAATAGAAGAAATAATGGCTGAAAACTTCTTCCATCAGCAGTGCTACCTACTATCTTTGTCTAAACCACCATTATTTTATGTTTGGATATGTGTCTCTTTTATTAATAGAGAAGACAGAGTGATAGTTTTAAAACATGAATTGTCACATTTTAAAAAAGCCTTATAATGGTCCCATTTTTCTTTAATAGTAAAAGCCAACAATAGCCTTTGATGACTTACAAGTTCTGACCTTCTATTATTTATCTATTCTTCTACTAATCCCCCATATTATTGTCACAATTACCTTTTTGTTGTTCTTTAATTATACCAGGAATATTCCTGCAACACCATCTTTGCATTAGCTGTTTCCTATACCTGGAATTTTCACCCTCCACACCCCAGACATATGCATGAGTTGCTGCCCCATCTTTTGGTTTTTATTCAAATGTCAAATTCTCGATAAGGTTTACTGCAACATCCTGACACCCACACACCTCTTACATAGTCTGATTTTTTTCCCAAAAGTAATTATTATCTTTTTTAACATACAATACCCTCTAACTGTATTTATTTCAGTCCCACATATTGGAATATTATTTTCACAAAGACTGATTATGTTCTGTTGAATTCCCAGCTATCCTCATTGCCTTAGATGTCACCTGTTGCATCTAATTTGTTGAACTAACATTAAACCAAGGCATCTTTGTGAAGTTCTCTAGCAGACCACTGAAAACTGAAGATTAAAACTCAGGAAATCAGTGAGGGTTGGAGATGAATATTTAGGAGTAATTGATGGTCAATATGGATTTTAAACAAAGTCACTAAGAAAAAGGTAGAACTTCTAAAATGGCTAGAATTAAAGAACTAGAGGAAGTTTAAGTGGAAGCTGAGAATAATCATTAAGGAAATAAGACTTCTATTATTAAATTCATTTTAAATAATTTAAGAATTAATATTTCCTATTTAAAAAAGAATTACTAAAATTTTATGAAAAATATTTTTGGAGGATGTATTTCTTTGTATGTCTTCATCCTCGCCCCTACCCCCCAGGTTTTTATATAGCTGGTCAGCAAATACTGAAAGGATTTAGAGCATAATGATTAACTAATTCCAATATTAGGAAAGGAAAACTAATTTCTTAGTGTGGATGTAGAACTAAAATTTTTGGTTATGTAGTTACGGTTATTAAATTTTTTACATTTTCTTTTCCTTATGGAAACATTTTTTAAAGTCACCTATCTACTGTTTTAAAAAATCTAAGAATTCTCTGATATACATTAAATAAAATTACTTGAATATATGTATCCTAAGGAATAGATTAATGCAATTTGATTACCAATTATGTACAACCTGTGCTTTTTAGTAGCCTTTCAAAATGACTGTGAACCTTCTTTCTAGTAACCCTGTTTAACCATCTTTTCTAGCTCACTGCCAAAGGTGCACTGGGAATCAAAATTGCTTAGAAGAGATATTAAGAACCTGTTTTCTAGGTACTTTTATTCTGTGATAAAAAGTTGTTACTGATATTAAGAATATAATGCCAAAAGATTATACAATATTTCAAAGAGAGCAATTTAGTCAATTATTCAGACAAATGCTATATTTAAATGCATAAGGTAAAATGAAAAGGATATATAGATTGATAAATGAAGGAGCAATCCTGAATTGTACTGTGGGGTGGTAAATCTTTTCTAGTTAAGTAGTTGGAAATCAGAATTATAAGATATCTCCCTACATGGTATAATGCTTTGTTTTGCTTCACAGGAAAGTAGTGAAGATCTATGGGGTGATCTTTACAAGTGCTTAGCTCTTTGAAAGACAAAACTACTGTGAATTTTGAATGGATACATCATAAAAACAATAAAACTACATTGATATTTCACTTTAAAAAATCAGGAAAATAATTTAGAAATAAAATATGATAGGTAATTAAGGTTTCTGGTGACATTAAGATTTCTGGCAAAGATGAGGAAGAAATACTAACAACAGATGCCACTGTTAAAACTACCCATGCTGAAATGAAATTGAAGAAAGTTATATTTATCTTAGGTATTTGAAAAACTTTTTGACATAAGGTCAATCAAACTGTAGAAAAGTTTTACTAATGAAATAGATATGGCAAAGACATAAAGATATGTCTGTAGAAAGTTTTACTAATGAGGTAGATATGGCAAAGACACTAAATGTCTTTAAATAGTTTAGCCATATTAATGGCAATGGTAGGAGAGCTCTGGTTTGGACTATACATTTCTTCCAATCATTGTATTTGCTTCCAACCTTATCACCTAAAATTTTCTGTATGTTACCAGTCTCCAGTTAATTGGCATTTTCAATGACAGTTCTTAATCTTTCTGTCTACCTCAGGGCATCTAAGGCCCCTATTAAGAACAGTGGGAACCTTGAAGCCAAAGATTAAAAATCTTGGTTTGCAACAAGCACAAAACATAACATGGGAAATTAGGCACCAAAACCAAGCCAATGTAAAATTTAAGGTAAATTATTTAATCTCCATGACTGAATTTCCAACAGTTTCTAAATATCTGGTAGAAAGTATTATAGAACATATAGATGCAACTCAAAACATGTCTTTTTTAAAAATTGCTTTTTGGCAGAGAGAGATTATTATTTGCCATATGTTAGGATCAAGATAAATTTCTACTTTACTTATGAAAAATAGCAGGAAATGGCCATAGATTATTGCTATACCAATGTGGAAAATTGTAAATCACATATTATATAATCTGCAAACTATACATTTGGAAAAAATGATTAGACAGTTTAATAAGGCAAATACAGAGGAATTAAAATAAAGAAAATTAATCAGATCAAAGATGGATCCTTTAAGGATATGAAGACATTCACTAAAACAGATAAATAATTAAAAAAATATATATTGTGGTCCTGTCCTTCACAAAGTAAAGGAAAAACTAAGAATTATTCAATTATTTTAAGTTTTATTGCGCTTTAGATATACAATTCAGAAAAGGAAGCCCAATTTCATGCAATTGTCAGGGGACCAAATAATGTTATTTTTTTAACAGCACCTTCTGATATTTGAAGACAAGAAGACATAATCTCTTGCCAAAGATTTATTAAAATTAAATAATATCTATTAGATTAGTAACTAAATCATGCCCTAGAGGTTGATTTATGTGCACACACATTCATTCCAACTACAACGATTTACTTTCTAAATAATTTTCCCAGGCACTGTGCTAGGCACCAGATATATAAAGAAGAAAAATGCAAGATCCTCCTAGAATTCAGTCACAAGTCAGTTTCAAACATAATTCATAAGGAAATTTTATTCACTTTCATTTAAGCATGCCTTCAGAAACCATTTTTTTCTTTACCACTTTTAGTTTCTTTTTACATAAAAAATGTACAGTAATATTGGATGGAAAACACACCTCATTCTGCATGGATTCTACACATCCTTCAGGCACCAACACTGTGAATGGGAACTACTGAATTCTTACTGGTTTATATAGACCATTAAGAAAAATTTTGTACATCTGCTGGTAATAACATGTGGTCAGGCACAGTGTTGAACACTTTCTGTGCATTTTATTCCCCATAGAGTACCCCTTTATACAGATACAGTAACTGAAGCTAAGGGAAGTTCACAACTTGCCCAGGGAGAAAATTGGGTAAATTGTCAGGTATATGATTTCAACTCTCAGATGGCCTGACTCCTGAGACTGATCTTAACTACTTCACTATATCCTACCAGTCACAGTTTAACTGACCTTCCAGGAAAGTTCCCAAAGCAAAAATCTCCCTGTATGTGAAAATTCCTTAAGACAATTATACAGCAATTATTGGACTGCTGTATGATTGGACACCTGCGAAAACGTATCTAAATATCTCCCGTTGCGGAGCACAGGCTCCAGACGCGCAGGCTCGGCAGCCATGGCTCACGGGCCCAGCCGCTCCGCGGCACGTGGGATCCTCCCGGACCGGGGCACGAACCCGTGTCCCCTGCATCGGCAGGCGGACTCTCAACCACCATATAGCCCCTGCTATATGTTTTGTTTGCATATAATACTAGTCTTTATGCAACAACGTTTGGAAACTAGACATCATTGTACATAATTGGGAAGATAGCTTTGACAGGAATTTTCTTCATGAGAATATAATATTTTTGTTTATTGGTAATACTACTAAAATATTTGGTAAGAAATCAGCCATGATACTCAATGAATACTGGTGGCCAGAGTTCTTTGGGGGAGTGAATGTTCTTTGCAAAAGCTGCTGCAATCTGAAGCGCTGCTTCTTCACCTGGCTGCACACCACCTTTGCTGCTCTGATTTCTCCACACTGGGTTGGTCTTCCCACTGATATTATTTCCTAGTATTCTGCAGCCATGCTTCGTTACTCGAAATTGTTCTTCAGTGTGTCTGGATCATGTTCCTTCAGCTTGCCCTATTTGATATGGCCCCACTTCAGCTCACCATACAAGAGCTGGCCATGTATCCTGCTGCCATCCATTTTTTACACTTCTGCAGTCCAGTGGAGCTGCATTGTAACAAATATAACCTCACTGCTGTTGGGTTGGCTGTATTCCAGGATTGTGTGTTGGTGAATATGTCCCTACTTGTGATGCTAATGTTAAACATAAAGACCAATATTCTGTTCATTTTTAAATTACAGTGTGTTAATAAACATCTCCATACCTTTCCACTCTAAATAATTTTTTCATTAATCAAAATATTCATTTATTTAGTTGATAACATAATCTTTTTAGAATGATTTAAATACAACATTATTAATACATTAGAAATTTTTACAAGTGATGCAGTTACCTTGACCTTACAGGCTGTATTTTAGTTTATATATTAATCAATATCTGGTGAATTATTCAGAAATTTTGTAATGTGCAATTGTGCAAAAAAAATTATAATCATCAGCAGTCTCTAGGAAATATTAAGATTGCACCAGACAAAATACCTGTAGAACCACAAACATTGCCATAAACTTCCCATAAGATATGGAAAAATATTCAGAACACCAGCATAAATTTTGGAAAGCTATTTTTTATAAATATCAGTAAGAAACCTGATATTTATAAAAAAAAATATGATCCAGTCACTAATAAGTTTAAGATATTGGTCTATGTGTTATTTTGAGCTTCAAACATAGCAAAATATCAAAAAGTTGTTACTCTTTGAGCTACCTTGAGGCATAAATGATTCCATAGCTGACTTGATATTCAGTTTCCACACAGTTCTACATAACATATTGTTAAATTATAGTTAACATGAAATAGCCAAATTCATAAAAGTGAGATCATTAGTGAGATCATTATCATAAATGATAGTGTCAGACCATCTCTTAGCTTTCAGTGGCTCTTTTTCTCTTTGCCAAAGCAAATTGTCCAAGGACACTAAGGCACACTATAGAGAAAGTTTTCAAACACCTATACAATGATAAAACAAGAATCCCAGTCTGTTGTTTTGTGCATTGTACCACAGTATCACTATTTATTCTGCTAGAGCCCTTTCCCTACTTTTTTCTACACCACATAACCATGTCACATCACCATGGTATAATTCCAATATGATGTATGCCAATATTTGATGTATATATCACAAATGATTAACAAATTATAACACATAGTTAAAAATGAATAGTGTTAACTGGAGTACAGATCTTCCTTGACATACGATGGGGTTGCCTCTCGATAAACCCATAGAAAATTGAAAATTTCCTAAGTTGAGATTGCATTTAATACACTTCATCTACCAAACATCAGAGCTTAGCTTAGCTCACTTTAAACGTGCTCAGAACATTTACATTAGCCTAGAGTTGGGCAAAACCATCTAACACAAAGCCTATTTTATAATAAAGTGTTGACTACTCCTGTAGTTTATTGAATACTGTATTGAAATTGAAAAACAGAATGGCACTATGGGAACAGAATGGTTGTGAGAGTAAAGATTGTTTACCCTTGTGATCGCTTCACTGAGTGGGAGCTGTAGCTCACTGCTGCAGCTCAGCATCAAGAGAGTAGCATACCAAAAATTGTTAACCTGGGAAAAGATCAAAATTAAAAATTTGAAGTACAGTTTCTACTAAAAGGTATGCTTTTGCACCATCATCAAGTCTCAAAGTTGAAAAATTGTAAGTGAAACCATCTTAAGTCAGGGACTGTTTATATAGGTTACACATATGTAACTGGTAAGCATCTTATTCCATAAATTCAATTGTACAAAACATTTATTGCCACCTTTCAAGCATGCAAAGGGCTTTGTTTTATGAACTTCTGTCCTGCACACAGAAGATATTGATTTTCAGTCAATTCAGCTTCTTCCCATCTCTTCTGTCCCCACTTGCTTCAGTTTCCTGTGGTTGAATCAGAGTTGCAAGGGCTTGAGACATTAGAAGACTATTGTATGTTGAGAGGTATTAACATCTAATTTCACTGATTTACACAGAGATCTACTTTTTTTTTTAACATCTTTATTGGAGTATAATTGCTTTACAATGGTGTATTAGTTTCTGCTTTACAACAAAGTGAATCAGTTACATATATACATATGTTCCCATATCTCTTCCCTCTTGCATCTCCCGCCCTCCCACCCTCCCTATCCCACCCCCTCCAGGCGGTCACAAAGCACCAAGCTGATCTCCCTGTGCTATGCGGCTGCTTCCCACTAGCTATCTACCTTATGTTTAGTAGTGTATATATGTCCATGCCTGTCTCTCGCTTTGTCACAGCTTACCCTTCCCCCTCCCCATATCCTCAAGTCCATTCTCTAGTAGGAGAGACCTACTTTTGTAGCTGATCTTTAGAGGTCCGTGTATTTCACAGCTGTTTCCACCTCATCCAGACTGCAAAACCCATCAAGTTTATTGGTTCTTGACACTGTGTCCATGGTACTCTTGGGTACATGGAAAGCACACTGGAGTCAGAAAAAACTTTGCAGGCTGCCTCAGACACACTTGTGTAGACAGCTCATGAAGACATTTCTACTCATCTCTTACCGCATTGGTGCAGGAACACTTGGAGACTTAGGTGCTGGAGGGCTCAGGCAAAGGACCCTACTCTCAATTGCCCAAATTATCTGGATATTCAAACAACACTCTTTCGTAGAGTCAAGTAGTAATAAGCTTCTTAACATCTGGTTCAATCATTTACTTTTTCTCAATCTAGAGCATCCTTATCTGGTTCACTTTAGTCTTGACTCAATCTACTCTTCTTAATCTTTGTTTATAAAATTAATGTTTCTTAAATCTAACTTTCTAGCCTTGGCTTTTGAAATTAACTATTTTAAGAGCAGTCAAGGGGTACATTGTAATATAATGGAAGATGACCTAGTTTAATATCTCAATGTAATATTCTACTAGATATATTTTTGAAAGAAGGAAAATTATTAACCATTCAACTTTGCTTTTAGTTATTCTAATGTGTACTTATATCAGTTTAATAGGAAATACACTGACACCTACAATTTTAAGATATAAATTGGGTTTCAATATAATAAAATATCATTGTATTTTGTAGTGTGATATTTTTGACCTGACAATTTCCAAGTGTTAGAATCCTCATCAGTTTTATTATTACCTGTGGAATATATATAGATATGTAATTTAAAACACAGTAAAAGATTTCTTATATATGTAATTTAAAAAACAGTAAAAGATTTCTTACATTATATTCTGCAGAAGTAATTATTCTATACAATGGCAATGTTTCCCGTTTATTGAAATAAAGAATCAGAAAATACAAGACATTTTTATTTTGAATTCTTCTTATAAGATATAAATAACCAAACTTTATGTTCAGAACCACAGGGAAATGATTTAAATTAAGTTTTCCTTGGGTTGCTGTCCTGTGTAAAATCATGGGGTCATTTTTTATTTTTCCCCATATTGTAAATCTTTAAGAGGATAACAAACTTTTAATGGGATCACTGCTGGAACTGGAACTTCTTTAGAGTTCACCAGGTAATGACTGTTTAAGAGACCCACATAAATGTGTTGCTGTTGTAGATTGCTAAGTGCAGCATCCCAGAAAGGAGATTTCATCCAGATTTCCATAAGGAGTTCAAAGATGTGATGCAGGTCTAAGTAGGTCTTATGACTCTTCAAACTTAAGTTCTTTTTTGTGTCACTGGGATATTCTGAGAAAACTACTATTCTGGATGATAGATGATCTGTATAATAAAGTGAATAAATGTGCTCCACTGAGGACCTCAAAATGACCTAAGATAATCTCTTCTGCAGCTTGGAAAATTTGAAGTTTCAGTTGGCTTTAAACTTTGAGGATTTTTGTTTAATAAAACTACATTGCTAAGATGATAAATCTAAAAATTTCTATTTAAAAATCTTAATAGATTTTAAATAGGAGTGGACATTTTCCAAAGAAATAACTTTTAAGCATATACATCAGTCACAGCAAAAGAAATTTAACATCTAAGAAACCCAAATTTAGAAGGTTACTCTTAGCAATCCACAAAATTAACATTTAAACTTCTACTAACTTTGATTTTAAAACTTGAAGAAAATAATAGATTTTTTTTATTCCATTAGATAGCAGATAAAGGTAAGTGACTATTTTAATGTAATTTATTCCAAGTGTCGTGAACTTTGTCCAATTGAGTGTAGAATTTAGCTTGCTTTGGCAGCATATGAATTAGATTTGGAATCAGTAGCACCCTGAAAAGGCCAGTGTGACTCCTTTTCACATGGTTGAAAGTTATCCTCACCAAATATTTGCTTGCTAAACAGATGCTGACTTCATGGGCTAACATTCAGTTTAGAACTGTTTTATTCATGTCTGAAATATGAAGCAAGAAATCCAGTTTGATTTATTAAGCATGAATGTCCAAAAATATTTTTCTGATTTTGAATTTTTTAGGAAAAACACAAATTTTAAACCTTTGTAGGACAATTTTGCCACATCTACGTAATTAAGTTCAACAGATATTGATTAAGTGCCACTCATTCCCTTGGTCAGGGCCTATCCTAAGTAGCTTAGGGCGAAGAAAAGACAAATTCTTAGTTTTATATTTTTACTAGTATTCACTGGTTCCTTTAAACATCCAAAGAAAATGTGACAGGTCCTCTTCATTTGGGCCTCACCATATCCATTTACACCCTTTTTAAAAGAAATCACTTATGATAAATTTTTAAGGAAAGTCACTATTTCTTCCATGAGGTTAAAAATGGTTTCTCCATATAATGAAGACAGTTCAAATTAAAAATAAAAAAAAAGTAAAAATTCTAAGATCAATAGCAAAGTAATCAGTGTAGAAGAAATAAGTAAAAGCCAAGAAACTGAGTTGGCATATCTAAATGGATAGAAAGAATGTGAATTGTAATGTGATCACCAAGTACAAGAATCACACAGCTCACATATGTATATTTATCTTTGAGAATCTGAAGCATTAGAAAAAATAATCCCTTTCAACTAAATGTTCTCTTCCTCTGCTCTTATTATTATTGTTGTCCCTTCTAACAGTCTTCAGTACTGAAGACTTACTCTATTATAACTTTCCTCTCTACCATCTTACTTCAGTCAGGGCTTTATTCTCCTGCTCTAAAGCTATTTCTCCAATCTCTGCTGTATGGCAACTCACCCACTCACTAAGAAGAAATAATAATAAAACAAAAACAACAGTAATAATGCCTATTCCTAAACAATCAGGGCTTTGTACATATGTTATCTCAGTTGATGCTCTCGGTAGTCCTGGAGGTAGATAAGTCAAGCCTTCTTGTCTTCATTTGAAAGATTAGTAAATAAACTCTAGCAACACTGTGAATCTTCAGTTGCTAGTTTATTTCCAGCTTCTCAGGCTTATCAAACCTTTCCCCATGAAATACACAGAGAAACTTCTACAAATGCAGAAACTTCAACCAGGTTCTGAGCCAACTGCATTCAATGAGAACAGCAACTATTCTCATATTCTCAGCACTTTCTCACCCCCATTTCAGAATACAGGAAATTTTGCCTTGCTTTAGTCTATTACGTATCATCTATTTTATGTATCTAAAACTGTGATTCAGCATGTCTGGTTCAGTATCTGAACACCCTGATAGACCCTGCCTTAGTAAAGTAATTACCTATCCACTTTTTTCTCCTTTGTAAACCAGTAATCCCACTGGACAACTCTATCCCACTACACCCCAATCCAGCACTACCTTGTTCATGCACTTGCTCACACACACATCATATTTAGTCATCCCCTTGTGTCTCCCATTCACAGGACTAGCCACCACTTCATCACTCCTACCTCATTTCCTTGCCTTTGGACAGTTTTTCCTGTGGTGGGTAGGAGATTTACTCAAGCTACTCTCACTTCAGCGCCACTAATCCTTCTCTGAGTCCTAGCCTTATTTTGCTGCCCATTCTTTATCTTAGGGTTTGGACCCTCTTCTTGTTTATCTATCAGCTAATGGCTCCAATCTTTTTTCTTCCTTTCTTTTCTTTCTTTCTTTCTTTATTTTTTTTTACTTCAGCCTACATCAAATAATGTATAACCTAATGAGGTAATACAAAGATTCACACAAACACAAACACACTTAAATACATGTATTAAATAATACTAACCCTTTACAAGTGAATTGGCAAGTGTCAGCATTCTGAATTTTCTATTTTTTCCTATTTTATTCTATCCTAGTCTACTTTTTATTCTAGTCTTCGGTCTCATTTAATCTAAATAAATGATCAATAATAAAATGATCAAAATAAAATAAAGTGAGTTTATAATTTTCTAAATGGGCCATGGCCCACAATTTGATAAGGCAATGCTGTACCTTGCTAGTAGTGTTCCTCCTAGGAAAACATTTACCCAAAGGAAAATATCTGCTGCTCACCAGGCTGACAAAGTCTTTGACCTCAAATTTAGGAACTACTGACCAAGTTTCAAATAAATATGCATGCCTTCCAACAGAGGTTAAGAGCACATGAACTAATACCATTTGGTCACCAGTTCATAGGACAGTTATTATTAATAAATCTTCTTGCTGTTTGCTTTTTTCTAAAATCTATTTGTAAGATACATGAGAGCAGATAATTTGTTTTATAATTGATATAGCTCTTGTGTCTAGACAGATGCTGGCACATAACAGGTACTCAAATACTTGTTGAATGAGTCAATCAGTGAATCAGTGAATCTTTGAAAGAGACTTAGTAGACCCTTACTCATTCATGTAGTTTATCACTCAGTAACCATCTGATGAATAACCGAATGTTAGTCACTGCCTGTTCCTGTTACATTATACAATTGGTTCAAACCAAGTCCTTAATTTTGAGAATCTCCTGAACTAGTGGAATATTAAATAATAGATTAATACCTATCCCTTTCTATATATGGAGCTCTTATGTAACATGCATATTAATTTGTTCCTTGTCCATCAGTCAATAAATATTTAAAGAGAACGTGGAATGTGTTGCATTGTTCTAGGCCTGGGAGATGGAATGACAAGCAAGAAAAATTCTATAATTTCAAGGAGCTCACAGTTCAGTGGGGCAGAATAGAAACACAATATAAACAAATAGACAAATAAGGAAAAGTAACTAGCATTAAATATTATGAAGAAATAAAACATGGTGAAGAGAGAATGATATGGGAGGAGGGGGAAGGTTAGAAGAAAGAGAGAGTTATACTTTTAAAACTACTAGAAGGCAACAGGAAACTGTGATATCAAGGAAACTGGAAAAAAAGGTGAAAAGCTACCCTTTTCTTTCTCAATTCAGAAGGACACAATGTTTTCACTGTTCAAAGTGATTGCTGGTCATTCATCTTCCATGAAGTGAAAACTCACAAAAATTTAAAACAAGAAAGAAACAAGAAAGAAAAGAAACAGAACCTTCTTTTTCTAAACAACCAAGGTTAATACAAAGTATTTTGCTGGAAAGAAGACAGGGTAAACTGAACCCATGTTAAGGGGAAACAATGGCTATGACATGCATTTCTCATATCAGAGCAATTTAGATAGGAAATAGCCAGTAAGCAGATATTTTGTATTATAAATGAAAAAATACTGAAAGGGTTATTGTTGTCTTTTTCACTGAACAAATCAGCAGGAAAAATTATTCAGCCTTGGGCGGAGGAAACAAACATCATCAAGTACAACAGTGTTGTTTGGATCCTTCTCCTATCCTCAAGGTCTCTCATGTTTCCAATACTTATTTCTTTGTATGTCGCCTTTCAATACACATCCTTATGTCTTGTACACACTCAATCTGTTCATTTTTGATTGCTGCCATTGTGAACTTCTAGAATCTTAAGCACACCGAGGACAACTACTTTCCCTGAAATAATATTATGATGCATAAATTAAAAATAAATACAATTTGAACAAATCTGTAGTAAATTTATATAAGTAGACTGTTTTAAATCTTTACATTTAAAAACTAGATTTCATTTTCTTGGAAGTGAGAAATAGATAATATTTAGTATACTTCAGATGATGTTTTAGTAATCTCTCAGTAAAAACAAGCTAAGTAGAAAAAAAAAAAAAGGTAGTAAAGCAATTCTATTACTCTGAAAAGAAAAACAGAAATATATTCCCTTAAGATCAATTCCTCACTATTTGCTTTCTCTGCTTATATGATAAGGTTCCTCACCTTCAAGGGGTTCATTTCCTGAGCTCTCAAGGCAGCAGACATCTGACTCTGGCCAATAGGAAGTGCTGGTAGGAGACAGGGGAATGTGAGGAAGGAAGAAGCCAAAGGATTTCTTCCCCTTTGCCAAAATTTTTATTACTCTGACAGTGATAACTCCGGCAATGTCTGTGTCACCTCTGAGGCTCTAACTCCCATTAAACTGGACTGCCTGAATCCAGCTATTGCAGATGAACCTTTCTCCTGAACACAGGTAACATGGCCTCTTTCCTTTGTACCTCTAGCCAAAAAATACTATTGGTTCCCCATTGTTGCTGATATCTGCAACATATCATTGTCCCCATTTTCTTGCTCAGTTTTTCCATTGTCAGTGCAACCAATTTTCTTTATTAAGTTCTCTCTGCTTTAAATTTGTTGGTTTCATTTTCTTAGTTAAAACTTGAAAAATACAGCAATATTTGATCTATTCTATAATATTTGCAATATTAAAATGCTTTGATGGCTACATTGAAATAGTCTTCTCATAAATCTGGTCATAATTACATATTTCTATATTCTGTTCCAGTTCCATTTTTTAAATTAAATTTATTTGGCTGCATTGGGTCTTAGTTGCAGCACGCAGAATCCTCGTTGTGGTGAGCAGGCTCTTTGTTGCAGTGTGCGGGCTTCTCTCTAGCTGTGGCATGTGGGATCCAGGGTTCGTGGGCTCAGTAGTTGCAGCATGCAGGCTCTCTAGCTGTAGTACACCAGCTTAGTTGCTCCACGGCATGCAGGATCTTAGTTCTCTCAACCAGGGACTGAACCCACGCCCCCTGCACTGGAAGGCAGATTCCCAACCACTGGACTGCCAGGGAAGTCCCTCCATTTCCAGATTTTAAGTTGTATATTTATATAAATGTTCTAGAAGGCAAAGCTTTCTTATTCCAGTGTGGTTAATACTTGATAAATTTTAGTAAATCATTCCTCTTTCCAGAACACTTCCTCATTTTATGAAAGCAAACCACATTTCTCAGTATTTTTCTCCTACTTACCTCTTCCATACTGTTCTCACAGGAGTTGCTTGTTTTTCCCACAAATTCAATCTCCCATATTTGATTGGTTCAAGCAGGTGAAGAAGAAGAGGAAGAAGGAGAAGGAGAAGAAAGGGAAGAGGAAGGAGAAGGAGAAGAGGAGGAAGAGGAGGAGGGGTTAGGGGGAAGAATGGGGAGGAGGAAGAAGAAGAATAAGAAACAGGAGGAGGAGAAGAGAAAAAGAAACAATTACTTCTTTTAGGAGTTTTGGATAGGACTGTGCTATTGTTGGTTGACTCTGGTTTCTGCCTAATGAAGGAAAATAATCTGCAGTGAAGTTATGAACCTATATCCAAAGAGAAACAGAAATGAGAATGGTAGATTTGCAGTTCTTTTGAAGTCAACCTTCATTCCTGTCCTTCCATCTATGTATTTTAAGTATAAGTATAAATATATAAGTACATATACATATTAATTTATGTAATTGGAGGATGTACTCTAAGCCAATATAATCTTTTGATTAAGCTAGGTTGAGTTCATTTTCCATCACTTGCAACCTGAGATGCCTTAAGTAATACAAACAGCATTTTACTGTATTACTGTGTCATACTGGTAAACCTGTTCTTTGGAATAAGAACATTCCTTGTGTTATGGTAATGATGTCTCACATAGAAGTTAAATTATTCTTGTTGCCTAGAATCCATTTTTAAAAACTTGAAACCCAGATTCCAACTAAAATTGAGAGCAAAAGCCACAGGTGTGCTGCAGATGCAAGGCCCTTCTAGGCCTTAACATGAACAAATCAAAATATCTACCCATGTTGGGGGTGAATTTTAAGATGGAATAAAAACATATAACAAGCTAGAAAGAGGAAGAAATAATAAAGTATATCAGGGAAGTAGAACCAGCTCTTTGAGATGCAGTATATATATTGCAAAGCAATGGGTGGAATACAATTAATAACAGATATCTAAATAAGTTAGCTGACAAGAACACAAAAATTTGCAAAGTGAAATTATACTTTTTTGTTTTATTTAATGTATTCATTTACCTCCTGTTCCTCCTTAAATAAATGAAAGAGAAGGCTCCAAGGGCAAAATGATATTCTATTGATGGAGACAGCGTGGCAGGTCAGAGTTGGCAGCCACCTTTAAAATGTGTTTTATTTCTGTATATCTGTATAAAGGATACTTTAACATCTAGGTATTCAGAGCACAATTTGGAGAATTATTCTAATTGAGTTCCCTCTAGTATTTACTACCACTTTAAAAAATGCTATATCACATTTTTTTTTTTTTTTTTTGAGAATGGGACTGTTGTATTTAAAAACATAAAAATTCTTAAGTACTTCCCTAGGATGACAGGGAAGAAAGTTTATTCAAAGTCTCCCACCCTATGCTTTATCTCAACACACATTTTTGACCCTTCCTTAGGGTCAAACGTAAACACATGCTCACTCACACACAAAATTTTTTTTTTAACTAAGGCAAGGATGTCTGAAAAATGAGCCTTTGGCAAAATAATTAAGCAGGTAAATTTGCCTAGTTACGCTTTGCTTCCCCCATTTTTTTTTTTATCTCAGAACCTTCGGAGTATATGTACTGAGACAAAGTTGGGCATGTGCTCAAATAATTCACTGAGGTAAATACTTCACTAAATTATTAGTCAACTATTGCAAAAGTATGACTAAGGATTATAAAATCTCCTATTAGACTCTTGAATTCATTGTCCATAAACAAGCTAATTTATCTATCACTAATCTATTGCAAGTTTTTTCCTTATTAGCTAATATTTTATTTAGGGATCTTAGGACTTAGGTCCAATTTTTAAATGTTCTGTTTAAATTTAAGTTCCTTTTCAATGACATACAAAATAAATCAATGTACTGTCTCCTTCATAGAATAATGACTAGATATATGTCCAGATCATTTAGATTTTTTTGGGGGGGAGTGTTTAAATTTATTTCAATTAAGCTCTGTCATGAGAACAATGATAAAATTCCTTGACAGAATTTTTAGAAAGTTTTTTTTTCTTAATTGGGTCAATTTAATGAACTTAAAAATATTTAAGTGAAAGAATGTATCTAATAATAATAAATACCAGGTTTAACCTGAGTATAAAAGAGTTATGGTGGAATGGGCATCTAGCAGAGGTTAGCTTTTCAAATCTTGAACTTCATATCATTTCATATTACTAATAGTATTTTTTTTCTAGAATTGTCCATTCTCTAAACTTATGTAGGATTTACATTTTCAAAAGTGTGAAGGGAACCATTATTGATTGTTTTGTTTAATGAAAAATTCCTTGTGACCAAGTTCCATTTATCTCTGGAATGTTATTTCCTATTCCACCACCTGATGGTAAATTACTCAACCATTAATTCTGTGTCTCAAAGATTTCCTTTGCAGATTCTCAATGTCTACCTGCTGTAGTTAAAATAACTGTATAGCTAGGACCATACAGGTCAGCTTGATTTTACATACTTTTAAAAACTCATTTAACATAATTTTTAAATTATTTGCAAGGTTGTTAATATAAATGATTTCACAAGTTAAAAATAATCCTCTGGTAGACTTCTGGTAATGAGTTTATTTTGCTAAACATGGCCTCCATAATTCCAGTAAGGGTTTCCTATCCTTATTAAAATACTTCTTATCTGCTGTTACAATTTTACTGCTGTCAATTTTACATTGCCTTCTCTTGGTTCCTGTACAACCATGTGTAGCATTACCTTAAACACTATACCTATTGCTGTCCTGTTCCCATAACTCTTAGCATAACATATTTTTTGTAGCTGTCACTTGTTCAAATGGAGCTTCAGATGCCTTGTCATTGTAGCATATCATTGCTCTCATTGGTCTTTATCTCCCACCACTGCCATCTTCAAAGGAAAGTAATCCTTTCTTTGACTCTACAAGTTGTACTGTTGCAGTCAAGACTGGCTCCACACTGACCATTAAATCTTTCCATTCTAACAGATCACATAAGTCATTCTGGTTTAGTACTAAATGCAGTGTGATGCTAAGCTGTAAGCCACTGAATTATAGATGCTAACATTTTGATTTATTCACTTTTACCTTCTATGTGCATTCTGAGTATTGGGATAAAAGAGATATTTTCCAGGAAGAATGTCACTAGAAGGCCTTTTACCATCTGTTCTATAGTGTACCTGATAATATCCTCAGGATGATACACACAATATTTCTGAAAGCAGAACAGGTAAATTTGGTTAAAATATAAATGTTCAAAATATGCAAAAATAAAAATACATGGAAAATATTTATGTTATAATAAAGGTTAAAAGTGAGATTTATATCACATACAAAACAAGGTTTAATATGCCATTCTGTGGGATAAAGCTACATGTAATCACAAGAGTGACATCCAAGAAAGAAAGTAAAATTTCAAGAGAATAAAGCAGTTTTTTAAGATGAAAGAGAATGATACATTAAGAAGCAAAAATAAATCAGTATGAAATATTATACATTAATAAAATATGGATAGTCAAACCATTTACCAAATAAATTTAAAAATTATAAGAATGTAATTAAATTCTAAATTTTTTTATTCTTTTAAAGGGACCTAACAAAGTTGGAAATGTCAAGGTACAAGTTAAGTATGAGTAGACATATTAACAAACCTATGTATAAAATGTACATAGGTTAATTTCCTTTATATTCTGAATCCTTAATTCTAGGAACACTATTAAACACTTGTACAAGATACAGTATTCAGTGATTTGAGAGATAAAAAATGGAATAGAATATGGTGCTGAAATAGGAGTTGAGAGATGCTTATGTATGGTTATGGCAGACTTTATGGTTAGAAGATGCCTTTTCAAATAGGCAAGAAAGAGGAAGAGTTATAAAATCTGAAGAAACATCATGGAACAAGGTGCAGAGGCTTGGAAACATCCATTAAATGTAGAAACTGATGAGGAATATATCACCTTCAACTTCCCTTTCAAGTCTAATGATTATCATATGAAAGAGGCAGAATCATCTTTGATAGAGGATAATACAAGTCCAAAATACATTAGGACATAACAGGTGAGCACCTTGGCACTCTAAGGAATTTTGGATGTCCTGAGTCTGACAAATTATTTTCTGAGGTACAGTAAGATCTGCATTGATATGACTGAACAACAGTTAATGATCTCTGAGGAACTGTGTTGAAAATAACATAGTCCCAGAAGTTGTCAGGCTGGCTAATTTGTGGAAAATGAGAGACACAGCTTAAGAAGGTTTTATCAAGTAGATGCCTCTGAGAACTTAGAAAGGCAAGAAGGGAAGAGGTCATTGTTAACAGAATAAAACCGTAAAGAACAAACAAAGATCAAGTCTCATCAAGTATACCTCCTTTCCTCTTTTCTTCCCTTCTTCCTTCCCTTTTTCTTTCCTTCCTTCCACCTTCTCTCTCTCTTTTTCTTTCTCCTTCTTTCTCTTTCCCTCATCCTTCCTTCCTTTGTTCTTTCATTCTTTACTTCTTTATTTGTATGCACTTGCCATAGCTAATTGAAGAAATGATATAGATTAGTTTTCTCAATGTTGGCATTGCATTGTCATTATCCTGATATTTTTTTGTTGGGGGAGGGAGGTTGTCTTCTAGGATGTTTAGCAGTATTCCTGGCTTCAACCAACTAGATGCTAGAAGGATCTTTCCTTCCCTCTCAACTTCTTGGTGTTGTAACAAACTGTCTCTCTTCCTTGGTGGGCAAAATTTCACATGGTTGAGAACAATTGTTATAGATATAATGTATCTGAAAATTTTCCAAGCATTTGACAGAGTCATTCATGATATTATTTGGGATAAAATGAACAGATATAAATGGATGGCTTCTAATAATTAAGTGTATTCTTATCTGGTTTATTTACTTATTCACAAATATTAATTGAAAATCTACTTATAGTCAGTCAGTGTCTGGTGTTGGGATCAAAAACAATGTGAGTTAATATATCACTATCAATTTTCAAGAAGTCTGTCATGCCTCTATCTTTAGTCCTGTAAGGTTCAATATTTGACTGATGGTCTGGCTGTAGACAAAATGTTATTGGTTCCTAAGCACATCTGGGAGCCTTGATTAAGTGGATTTTCAAAGATTGGTAAACATTTGTTATGCCAAGGGCAAGGGAGAAAAGTGAAGTTGGAGGATGTTTTAAGATGAAGAAATAATACATCTGAAAGTCCTTATGTGGAAATCACAAGGCCTACTAGATCTTAAAAATGCCCTTTCAGTCTGGAGACAAAGAGTGAAGGAAAAATGTGGGAGAGCATGAGTATATAAATGTAGTGAAATAGCAATGCCATGATGAGATTTATAAACAATTCTTAGAGTGTTTTATTTTACATAGAGCAATGAGTGAGAAAATATCCAAGTGTATTAAGAAAGAAGTATCTGATAGGAAGAGATTTTTTGTTGGTAATATTAACTCACTATGCAATGTAAATAGGCTGAAAACAATGAAGAGCCATGGCAATAACCTAGATGTAGCCTTGATTAGAATGGTGGCAATAGACTGGAACAAAGTAGAGAGATTTGAAAAAAAAAAAATAGAAACTAGTGAAAGAAGATGCTGTTGTGCAAGATCCAGCCCCAGCCCCACCTCTTTCAGAAATGAAGCAATCCCACAACTTCTAGGGATTGTCAGTTCTCAACTGATTGCCTACCTGGAAATTGCCTTCCAGAAGAGAGCCACCTCACCCAAAGTTATGACTTGTTCTGTGGTCAACCTTCATCCAATGAATGGTCAATGCAGAATTGTGCAATCTTGGATATTTGTTACACATAAATAGTAGCTAGAACATTCCCATTGTTTCAGAATGTCTTGTAAGCTATGTATGACTAATGTGATTAAAACAGTGTTCCTAGATAAAATATCTGCATCTCTCATGGACACTCTATTAAATGAGTAATGATGTTGTATGAAAATTGCTCTGAGAAGTGGTGGCTGTCAACAGTAGTGAAATGTGGTGAGGTGATGACTTTCTTGACTTAAGATATTTCCTAATTAACTTTTACTGTTTAGAAGTTTCAAAAATTCTATTTATTCTGCTGCAATGTCAAAATTGTATTGATAGCCAAAATACACACAAGATGTCACAAGTTCCACTTGGAAACATTTTATGTGATAGGCTAAGTGACAGCCAAAGTTAGGAATACACCTACCATCCAAAAGGAAGAAAAGAATATAGTAGCAAGGAAAAAAAATTACTCAAACACTGATACTATGAAGCACTCAAATAGTTCTCAGAATATACTTGTTTCCTATTTTCTCTTCAACATCACAGCTTTGCTAAATCTTTCACTCTAAATTTTAGAAGGCTAAACTACCTACCTGCCGTACAGTTGCATTAAAATAAAAACAAATCTCCACCAATGAATATTGATTCAAAGTGGCTTGCTCCTATCTACCTTCGCATTGCCCAAGAATGTTTGCTGTGTGGTTATTAGAATGACCAAGGTAATTGACACGTGTGCTAATCCTTTTGGTTGCAAGGAAAGACTCTCCAGGAGTTTCATCCTATTCTTCTTTAGTACCTTTGTTCTGAAATGAGTCAAGAAAAGTGTGCCTTCTGAAATGAGCCACAGTTCAAATAGTTTTTATTTTTAAGTTTTTCAATAGCTTCTCTTGCTGGAGACATTTATTTGAGTGTTCTTGATTATTATTAAACCTGGCTGATTCATCCTGGGTACCTGCAGTGCACAAGCTCCTTTTGGAAAGCTGGAAGCAGGAGAGAGTGACTGCTGTATAGAGAATAACATCCATCTGAAATAGCACTGAGCTTTGACCTTGGCAGTTTCTCTGTAGCTGCTTCGAATATTTATTCAGAGTGGGCAGTGACTCATGGGCTCTGTCACTACCTCAGTCACGTTATATTAATTCTAAAGACTTCATGCTGCAGACCCTCCATTTTTAATCTTTATTTGTGCACCATAGTGTTCAGACTTGAATACACTTAACCTTCAAAATAAACTTATTTTGGGCTTCCCTGGTGGCACAGTGGTTGAAAGTCCGCCTGCCGATGAAAGGGACACGGGTTTGTTCCCCGGTCCGGGAAGATCCCACATGCCGCGGAGCAGTTGGGCCCGTGAGCTATGGCTGCTGAGCCTGCGTGTCCGGAGCCTGTGCTCCGCAACGGAAGAGACCACAACAGTCAGAGGCCCGCGTACCGCAAAAAAATAAAATAAAATAAACTTATTTTATTCTCTTAAACATTCATTTGGAAATAATAAAGTCCCGGTTATGAGACAGTATTTCTAATTGTAGAATAATGTTAATATAATCACTTGTTGGACTAGCTTATGGGTGGCTACTTTATCCTGGCATTTAAAAAGTACTTTACTGACCTTTCTTCCCATGATGAGAAAAAGAAAATGCTCCTTTTATTTTTCTCTCTAGGTTCATTAGAGTGGGAATTTTATTTACATACCCACATACAAAATTAATATTTTTATAACTTAACATGAAAAAGCTATGACATTTATTAAGATATATATATATATATATGTGTGTGTGTGTGTGTGTGTGTGTGTCCATCTATACCATTGGAATTATTTAAACTAGTGAAGATTTACAAGATGGTAAAGTAATAAAATGCAGAAATTATCTAACATGTTTCCCCTATTCTCATCATGCTATACATATATATATACATATATGTATATATATACACACATTTTTCACTATATATATTTTTATCCACAAACATGAAAGTTTATATATTGTGAAATTTATTTTCATTTGGAAACAGAGTTTTTGAAAAATATGCCATATCCTCCTATTAATATGATCTATATTTGAAAAATAAAACCTGTCCATTTTCATTGAGAAAATAGAGTAATAAGCATTTAGCATTAAAAAATATACAGAACTAGAAAAAAAATGCATCCCTACTGTGAATACAAAATATCACATATACATAGTTCATACAACATCTATATTTTCTGCAACTATCAAACACAAATTAACTCAGAAGGAAAACTGGACATTTTATGTAATTCACTGTAAACAGTAGAATTTATTACCCATAGCACAAATTTAAATCTTCTTAAATTATGTCAGAATTGCATATTTCCAAAAGAATTACCCCTTCAATTTCATACTTGAAGTACAATTTTAAAACTCTATCTTAATTAAAGTTAATGTTTTTCTATAGTGAATTTACCATCTTATATAAAGTACATCTGATCATTTATTTCTCTTGAATAGTGAGTGGGTAAAATTATACACTTCCTCTCCCACCTTATATCCTGGTTATATTTTGCTGTACCTCTCTTTTATTGCTGTTCATCAATTGAATTAATGAACTGTGAAATCAGTTATTATTCTGTGTGTATATAAATTATAATTTCAAAATCAATGCTTCCTTTAACCCATACATATCTGGGAAGCATTTTTCATGAGTCTTTCAAAAAGAATTAAATAAATAACAACAACATAAAAATAACTGCCAGTGAGTTAGGAAGAGTAGGTCACTCGCTATGATTCCAGCTAAGGCATTGTGCTGTGTACAGCAAGCTACATACAAGTAAATGGTGTTGAAAGTACTCTGTCAGGATGAATCTGTCCTCTGGGTCTCCACTGAATGTAATTAGTTTCATGTAAAATGACTGTTTTTCAAGTTTATTGTATATGAATTTAACATAACAAATAGAATACAAGAAATGATAAGTGGAAACAATTTTTGAAGATTTATATTTCTCCAATGAGCACAAAAATAGCCTCTCCTGCATTCTTCTCAGTTGTTGCTAGATGTATATTACTCTGGCTTTTCCCACAAGTGAAGTGATTAACTGTTTTGTAAGGGGCTTTTTATTCTTTCATTTTTTTTCTTCGAAGGTTAAAAAAGAAAAAGCCCATAAAGAGGATACATACCTGAGTCTGTGAAATTAAAGAGCATGTAAAACTTACACCTCCTCTATATAAAATGTTTGAATTATAAGAATCCCTGAATGATAATTTTGGAAAAGTTGATAGGTGCCTTTCAGTTCAGTTCAGTTTATCTAATTTATTTGTTTTTGGTAATATTAATACAACAGGGAAATTAATTTGATAAATTTACTCTGCTTGTGAAAATTGTCCATGATCACATATTTTTAGCAGCTTTTATTTTTATAATACATTAATAGTGACTTCTACAGTATTTTATATTTATTTTTTCTTAGACATGTATATTTTCCTTATACAGAAGTCAGGTTTTTCTACAATATTTTCCTTCTGTTGGAAGCTACATTTAATTAAGCAAAAGTTCTTCCTAGTCAGAAATAGTTCATTGTAAACTATATATTTGATAGCTCAGAGAATTTATACATGCTCAGGTGTTATCTCTTTAGAAAACTCTTCTCTGACTACCTCTTCTAATATAGTTTCCTCAGTCCCTTCCTACGTATTATTCTGTTTCATTCTCTAAGATTTACTGTTCTCTGACACACCTTCATTTAGTTTTGTCCTGGTATACTTTCCCTAACCGCCATCATTCCCACACATTAAAATATCAGTGTACTTGCCAAACTGATTAATTTCTTTGTCCTTAATACCTAGGATTTTGTCATGCACCACTAGGAATCAGGAATATCACTTGAAAAATTACTTCTAGATATTGAGGACAAAGGATAAATAAGCAACATATATACTACGTATTATAAGCATCAACCGTGATTCTGACAATAAACTACAAACACATATAAGGTGTGTGTGCCTGTGTGCATGTGTGTGTGTGAGTGTGTTACTGATCCTAAAATGAAGTTTTGACTGAGGTATTTTCCAAAATGTGGTGCTAAAACCGTGATCCAAGCATTTGCAGTTTACTAGGCAAAAACCATTTAGACTGGGAGTGTGGAGATTGAGAGAAGGAAACAGACAGAGATGAACAGAGAAAACATATAAACAATGTAGAAAGCATACATTTAGGATTAAAAACTATTTATACCTTTGAATCCCCTGTGCTCCTGTCTACTCAACATTCTGTGAACATGTTCCATACAGTCACAATTCCAAATGCAGCAGTTTATTTCTTCACCCAAATAATTGCTGCCCCAATTTTTCTACCAGAGAGATTATTTATAGTATTTAAGGCTTAGCTCAGTTGCCATGACTTCTCTAAGCATTTTCTAATCCCGCCAGAATATAATCCCAGTGTGCAAGTACTTCATTAGATCTTGGGTGATACTGGGTAATTCATATCTGTTTTCCCCACTAGATTTTACAGCTCTTCATTATAAGCTCATACCTTATTGATCTTAGCAAGCTGGTACAGGATACCTTGTATGTAATTTCCTATAAATAATACAGTGCAGTGTACTGAAGTGGAAGGTTACAAGGCCTAACAATGAAATGGACATTTTTTTGTATGCTTTTACTTAATAATAAGTAAGGAGGCCTTTTCTGAAAATGTACTTGGGGTTACAATAATTAAACTAATCCCTTGGGACATTAAAAGTCAAATTCAGAGACTATTGTTGTATACATACTTGATACAGACCTAATTGTTGGAGAAAGCTATAAACATCTCTTTAGGGTACTTTAGACATCTACTTATCTAAAAAGAGAAAATGGAATGGCATTGCTATAGATAACGTTTAACTTTCTAATAGAGTTTGATAGTTTTTATGTCCAGAGATGCAAAAACACTCAAATCTTGCCCTAGATGGAGACTTATTCAAAAGGAATATCTGCAGAGTGAATCAAGCTACCACTTCATAAATAGCATTTATAACCCCTACACACCATCAAACTCAAGAAAATCTGCACTGGAACACAGAGTTAGAATCGAAGGCTAAATGAGACCCTAATCATCTCAATGTCCTTCCTCTCTCAGCAGTATTTTGGGACACCTGTTATCAGACTAATGGTGAGAGAGAAATAGAGAAATCTGCAGTGATGGCCTTGGCTTGATTAAACTCACATAACAGTATGCTTGCAGATTTTCCAAAATAAGAAAAAGAAATTTGACCCTGAAAACTCAGTCAGCCCAAGGAATGAAACTTTTCATAGGTCTACTTACCACATAGGGACATGTAGCTCAAGAAAATGAGAGAATTCCTGACTTTAAAGCATAAAACCTGTCCTGATTAGTAAAATGTAGCTCAAGGGACAAAGAGAAGTCTTTGCAAATAGGTCCAAGCTGTTGTGCAAGAGACCCTGTAGCTTGAGGATCTGACTCAGTGAACACGATGATACTAAAGGCCCCTGTGTGAGATGGAGAAGCTGTATGTGGTCTCTAGAAAGCCCTAATTAGAGTATCCTGGCACAGATGCTCATGTTCTACAGCAAAACCCTGTCTTCAGCAGCAAAGAACTACTCTTTGTGTGAAAAATAGCTCCTATTATATGGATGAATGCCTGACCAAAAAACAGCAAAGGACACTTTATCAGAGCAGCCCAACATCATCCCCATATTGTCAGGTTACCAAATCATAAGGTCAGGTGGTTGCAGAAGTAATCAATTGTGTACTGGAAATAGTACATCCTGGAACTGGTCTGAACAGAGCTGAAGGACACAAGAAAGTTGCACAGGCATGTAGCCTGGCCTCTGTTTTACTAGTGTGTCTTCCTTAGCTCCCAACTCTGGTCACATGGCTTACAAAAACACAGTTCACAGATGGGCTGGCTTCAGATCTTGATGCAAGATGAAAATGTAAAACTACCACAGAACAGACAATGAGGAGTTTACCTGATTCTTTGGACTGTCATAAAAATGTACCACAGGCTGGGTAGCTTAACACAACAGAAATGTATTCTCTCACCGTTCTGGAAACTAGAAGGCTGACTCCAAGGCTCCAGGGAAGAATCTTTTCCTGCCTCTTCCTAGCTTTTGGTGGTTACCATAAGTCTGTTTTTCCTTGTCTTGCAGCTGCACCACCCCAATCTCTGCCTTGATTGCCTCACAACATTTTCTCTGTGTGTCTCTCTGTGTCCAAATCTCCCTCTCCCTTCTCCTATAAAGATGCCCTTTATTGAATCAAGGTCACCCTAATTCATTATGATCTCATCTTAACTTGATTACATCTGCCAAGTTTCCAAGTAAGGTCACATTAATAGGACTTCAACAGATCTTTGGGAGACACAATTCAAGACAAAAAGAAGTGGCACTAAAGGTCAATGACAAGGGGACTCTTCGCTGTGAGCAGAACTGGGAGTATACTTGGTCAGTCACTTGTCCTGAAGAAAGATCTGAAGTGAGATCAGGTTACACAGGTTGTCGGGACAGTTGATGAGGGGCGTGAGATGAGTAAGATTAGAAGTTCAGAGTCAAAGAGGTCTGGGAAATAGTGCACAGATAGACTTACAGGAGTCAAGATTCTTGAATCTCAAATTAATGCCCAGTAATGTTGATATGACACAAAGGACACATTCAAAAATCAGTGGACAGGATGACCCAACCAGCGGACATTAGCCAACTTCTTCTCTTTACCTCTTATGCTTGTGGAAGAAGTCATGAGTAAACTCCTTGTAGCAGGGATGGAAACTATGCATGAGCCCAGTGGTTTGAGCTTCTTCTCAAAAAGCAGGTCTACCTTCTACTGATGCTTGAACGTCTGAAATTTTCATTGCAGAGACCAATGCTGAGACCATGAAGTGGTCCTGTCCTTCAAGGAGACTTGTTCAATCACTTCATGGCAAGCTAATTACATCAGGCCCTTCCAACTTGGAAGGTAGTATTTCATCCCAAACAGAACTGAATCTTATGTTAGTACTGACTTGCCTTCCCTGCCCATAGGTTTTGCCAACATCAACATCTATAACATGTGGCGTCACCTCAGTCTAAAATGTCAATTTAACAGAGAAAGTAGTGTTATGATGGGCACATAACTATGAGACCCTCTGATTCTACCCTATGCTGTATTATCCAGAACCACCTGTCATAACAGAATAACAGAATATTTTACTAAAGATTCAACCAAGGAACATGTTTTTGACAAAACACTTCTCAGGGTTGAGATGTTGTCTGTATGGATGCAGTGTATGCCTTGAACTGATTTCTTGAAATATGGAACTTAGTACCCAATAACTAGAACATGCAGTGCAGAGATCAAGTAGGTTTGGCTTCTCTCACCATCACTGCCTGTCACCTATGTGGAATTTATGCTTCCTTGACCAATATCCTAGCTTCTGCTGGATTAGATGTTCTGGTTCTTGGGAGTAGAAAGGTGAGGACATTTTTACTCAGGAACATAGTAGAACTAGGATCTCTGGGGGCAGGGAGTATGTGTGGACATGAGGAGATCTACTTGGCCCTCTCCTGGTGCTTGTATACCTAGTACTATGGTGAAAGGATTTTTGCAGCAATCACAGTTAGGGCCAAGGATCTCCAGGCTTAGACTTCTCGGAGATGAAGTTTTGGGTGATTCCATCAGACAAGCAACCAAGAACAGATGAAATGCTGCTTGAAGGGGAGGCATATCTAGAATTGGTGGTGGAGAAGGGACATGATAAATATCACTTACAGCCTTAAGCTGTTTCAGAAAAGAGGACTGTAGCTTATCCCACTAACCCTGGCATAGTAAGTCATCAGTAGAGACATTGAAGACTCAGTAACAGAGTGAATTTCATGCAGGGCACTTGTGGATGGAGGGCAGGGTGGACTTTTCACCTTTTTATTGCTAATGCTCCAGTCTCACATCCTCTTGGCCTTTCCCAGGGTTTCTGTAGGGCAGAAGTAGGAAGTGCTCACAGTGTGGACAGGTCAGCAGTACAGGTGTAAACACTCTGAAGTAAGCAACTTTTGATCAACGGACATGAGCAATGCTGGAAAAATGCTTTAAGTAGTCAATCCTGGAAGGCATTTCCTGTGCTTCCTAGAAGCATCTGTTACATACAGCAGTGGAATTGATAATGTGCCTTTACACTGGTTTTCTTCCCTCTCTGCTTCACTCTTTCTGTTCTTCCCACTTACTCTCTGGCATTGCTTCTCAAACTATCTGCACACAAGTCATTGTCTCAACCTTATTTTGAGGACACCCAAGCTAGCACAGGAGACCATTTTTTCCTGTTCCTTTTGGTATTTGAATCATCGTCATAAAATTGTATTCACTGTAACACCTGATTATAAAATGTAACAAAATACAAAAACAGAATGTATCCCATAGCACAAACTACTAACATGTAGACTAACATAATTTCATGCTTTTCACAATAAAATATCAATATTAATTAATAAGACATAGAATCATATGTGTTTCCTTTTGAAGTTCTCAAGAAGAAGTGTTGATAAACTGTCCTTTATAATATAATGAGTGGTCATCTGAAAGCTGCATACCCATCACTGAAAGAAGTATTTCAACACATGTTCTTTGTTTTTTTCTCATGAAGAGACAGCCAGAAGAATCTGGAAAAGTGGCGCTCTGAGGAGGTTTTCTGAGGCAACTCGAGAGAACCATGAACAATATTCTACTTGTTGCTTATAGAGACCTTTACAATCATTCTTTTATTCTTTCATTCAGATCACTAATTTTTTTTAAGCTCAGCTGTTTTCCAAGTAGTTTTCTAGAGGCTTAGAATGCAACAGTTAACAAGATAATCTCTGTTTCATGGAACTTACACTGTATTTGGTAAACAGAATGAAATAATAGATATATAATACATAGTGTTGTAAAGCAGGCTAAGAATAAAATGATTAGGAGAGTAAAGGAATAAAAAGGGATAAGTACTGACATTTAGATATAGGGCTAGAAAAGAACATCCTGAGAAGAAGGCACTTTTAGTGTCCTAAAGGAATTGAGGAAATGGGCCATCAACAATCTGGGGACAAGTTTTCAAGACAGAGGGAATAACGAGGAAAAGGACCTAAGACAGGAGCATGCAGGGCACATAGATGAAGAGTGCAAAGGCCAGTGCTGGATACAAAGGGGAGGGAGGTAATCAGGGGGCAGATCATGGAGGGGTTTGTAGACCATTGTATGACTTTTGAGTCTTTTCCTTGGTGTGATGGAAGGGCACTGAGGTGTTTTGAGCAGGGGCATTGGATCTGAAAAAAAGTTTGAAATGGCTCCTTTTGACTGCTCTGTGGAAAATACATCTTTATTGAACCAAGTAAAATTGTATTTTTTAAAAAATAATGTGAAATCCTGCAAAGAAAATGGAAAACTTGAGGATAAATAAAAATTATTACATTGGGCTTCCCTGGTGGTGCAGTGGTTGAGAGTCTGCCTGCCGATGCAGGGGACACGGGTTTGTGTCCCGGTCTGGGAAGATCCCACATGCCGCGGAGTGGCTGGGCCTGTGAGCCATGGCCGCTGAGCCTGCGCGTCCAGAGCCTGTGCTCTGCAATGGGAGAGGCCACAACAGTGAGAGGCCCGCGTACCGAAAAAAAAAAAAAAAAAGAAAAAAAAAAAGATTACATTGCCTTGTTGGAAATATCCATAGACCTAGATTCATTTCATTAGTTTAGACATGTAGATATTTGTTATATATAAAATGATTTAATAAGCTTTGGGGTATTTCTTCCTCTTGCTCTTTTTCCCCATTCATAGTAACCCTCCACTATGATCTTCTTGCCTTTTAACAGAAGACACCAAGATAATCAGCAGGAGTAGAATGAAAAAGAAGCTATTTGCTTCTGCTTAAAGAAAGGCCCCAAGGATGTTGTCAAACAGCCATAAAAACCAAGAAGGTCCAGGGTGTACAATCAGGTCAGCATCAACAGATTGCCCTGGACATAGCCAGTGTTCCTCAAGAGGGTGTGATCCTGCAATTAGTGATGGGAGAAAGTGAGTTCCACAAAGATGGTGAGTCGTATTTTTATCTATCTAATTCTATATCTATATCTATAGATATAGACATAGATATACAGTACCTGGCACAATTAAGCACAAAGTTAGTGCCTAGTAAATATTGACTGCAACTAAAAAAAAAAAAGTAGAAGAAGCAAGAGAAGAATTTTGGATCTCTGAGCTACTGTCTTAGAGAAGGCACAGTTTGTGCTATTTATCTTTACTCCAGAAAGACCAGCCCAGCAATTAACAGGTCACTAACAGGCATATGTTCCTAGAAGTCCAAGATGGAGCATGAGCTGCAGTGAGGCTGGGAGTTCATTCCAATTTGGAGAGCCAGGGATCTCGGTGAGGTGCCCGAATTAGAGGATTCTTTTTAGAAGATCATGCCATTGACTGTTATTTGTGGATAAAAATATTTGGCATTTATCTCTTTTATGCCCAAGGAAACCTTGACACAAAAGGAAGATGAAAAACAGAAGTATGATCTTGACCCTAAGCAGGTAGGTAGTGTCTGAACAATAGAGTCTCAGGGTTCCATTCACCAGCAAAGCACACAAAGTGGGGGCTTTCCTGGTGGTGCAGTGGTTGAGAGTCCGCCTGACGATGCAGGGGACACGGGTTCGTGCCCTGGTCCGGGAAGATCCCACATGCCGCAGAGCGGCTGGGCCCGTGAGCCATGGCTGCTGAGACTGCGCGTCCGGAGCCTGTGCTCTGCAACGGGAGAGGCCACGACAGTGAGAGGCCTGCATAACACATACACACACACACACACACACACACACACACACAAAGTTAATTGGGAAATTAAACATTTATAAAACAATTTAAAGCTCACTTTAACTCTGGGGTAACTTGAATTATGTTTTAGGAAATTCTTCTCTCTTCTCTCTCTCTCTCCCTCTGAATATCTAGGACTGTTAAAATATGAGTAGCTTTACCATAATCTGTTATGAAACATTTCTGAGAAAAAGTCATGATGACCTCTCTCTAAGAGTTTCACAGAGAGAATGCAGATGGCAGGGAATAATGCTGAGCCTCAAACCTCAGGGATTGCTGTTGGTTAATTGCAAATTTTATTTTATTTTTCTCTTTTTATAACGCTGCGTCATCTAGGGGTTCCCAGCCCACTGGCACGGGTCCTGTAGCTTAGTTCCTCATGTCTACCAAACAGCTGTGAAATGTGGCAGCCTGGTGTGCTGAGACCCCAAGTCACATTTGCAGCACTTGTCCCCACGTTGCCATCATCATTTCACATTTTTAAAGGATATCAACTGAAAATGAGTGGTCCAATTTCAAAAGCATTACAAAACCAGTTTAGATAGATAGTAGGTAGAAAAACAGGCATAAAGTTTAACGTTCATACAACTTTTATTTTTGATAAAAAACAGAAACAGTTCATTAACACCAGAATTATTCATTGATTAAAAAATCCCAGAGTGATTCTATAACATGTACTCTATTTTTGTATATCATTAAGCATTTCAAAGGGAAAACATCACTGCTATTTTCAGGAAACCAGCCTAAGGTTTAGAATGTGTCTTGTATAACTATGTCCTTGTTTTTTTTTCTTAACTGAGCAGATTTTGAAAATAGCTCTCATGAAATTCAATTACCATTTCTTAATGTGCCAGGGTTTTCAGAGAATATGATTATAGTAAATCCTCAGAGATTATCCCATTGGCCAATGGAATGTGCTTGCAGGGTAGGAAAATGTTGCCCAATCTGCCCTCAAAAACAACTTGTCTACCAAAGGTGGTTTTTATGGTAAGCCTGTAAGCAATTATACGAACCCCACCGCGTGCCAAGAACCACACTGCTTTTCCAACTCTGCATTTCTGCCGTATGAGAGCACAGCCAGGAGAGTGAGAAGAAGCTGGTAAAAAATGAAAAAGGGCACCAGCAGGTGTCTTATCACAGCGTCTGTGCTCTAATATATTTGAGTTTCCTAAGCAACTATGCTCCCTAGGAAACTGGTTAAACTGCTTCTATAGAAACTATTAACTGAGCAATTCCTCCTTCAAATCAGCTTTATGGAGAGAGTACAGGAAAATGATGGCAGAATATTTTCTGCTTCCTCAGTTCTAGAAATTTTCTTGTGGAGTATTTCAGAACAATACTGGATAAATATGAACCTACATTTCCCTAGATTTTCATTATTTTCTACTTATTTCATTGAGTGTAATATAGAGACTGCAATGTTTTTTCTTCATTCGAAAGTTTTGGAGGACTAGGAATATTTCCCAATTTGCTTATGGGATTAATTTGACCTTTTTCTCTCCTAAACAATGGCACACAAATTAATATGATTAGCTTTGGGCTCACTAATACATTACATTTACCTGTCTCATAATGAATTATATCTTACCATTACTGAACTGCATCACCTTTATGCATTATCATGAGAAACATGAGGGTACTTTTTTAATAAAATGAAAATTCACATGTTTAAGTACATATATTCTTGTGATTTCCATATTTTATTCACATTTTTATGAAAGTTATTTTTTATTACTACTTTGACCTCTTTAGCCAACTCTTCTTCATTAATTTTAAGACTAGGCAAGATAAGCAGTCCAGGGTAAAAATTATCTAGAGCTGAGATATTTAAGAACAGGAAAAAGGAACAAGAGATACAAAAAAATCTTAATATATAAAATTCTTGGCCTGTGTTACAGTGCTTGTAAAGTAAAAAGTTTAAAAAAATATTAAAAGAATGCACTTATTTTGAGATTTAATCCAGTAAAATACCAATCCTATGAGGGCATGAATATAGTTTTCGTTCCTAATTCTTTACTCAGAGAAGACAGTCATAAACATCCATTCAGTAAATCATTAAAAATGTACACGATAGAATTGTAGAGAACCAAAAGTATCAAGAAAAGCTGAGTCCACTCATTTATTCATGAGAAGGTATTTGTTGCTTTTCTTTGCATTATATTAAATTTACAAATATTAGTACATGAAAGGAAATAAATATCACCTAAATTCTCACCTCTTTAAAATAAACTCCATTGAGAGACTATAATTGTATGCATCTCTTTACACAGATATATATGCTGTGCATATATACATACACACATGTACTTTTACTTAAATAAGAAAGTATAGTATTATTTTTACCATATACACATTTGTTTTCAATGTTTTTCTTTCTCTTACTCCACTCCTACTGTAGATTTTTTATTTTTGGTGTTTGTAAAATTAATATATAAGAGAGTCATTTATTATGAATGTTAGCATTAGAAATAATTTTTTAAATTAGTTTTCTTGACTTGGCTTATGATATATCTTGCAATATTTTGAATATATATGTATATATATAACCAAATATTGTTATATATTCTTCTATAACTTTTAGATTTCCAATATTTTTAAAATCACTCAGATTCTATATTTTCAAATTTTTGTTGGTTTTATTTTCTACATTCATGTCACTTATGGGGTAAAATTTATTTTTGTTCAGTGTAAAAAGTCCAAATATATTTTCTTCCACAGTGAGCTGAAAGGAATATTCCACTATTTCATCATATACATAGAGAACATGCATAGAGAACATGAGACTAATTAGCCATACAGAATCCTTTTAATCTTGGAAATTAGTTGTTATTCACCGTAGAATTTCCAGAGAACATCAACACCTAAATTACATAATAATATTAGTACTAACTTCAATGTAAATCTTTCTAAAAGACACTTCACATATTCTTGCTTTGTTGAGTAATGCTGATTTGACATAATTTAATGTTTTACTTATGGCCAGGATTATCATTACAAACATCAGCAATTCCATTGCTCATTGATGAACTTAGCCATTTTCTGCCTTCATCTTACTCCTCATAATAGAATTGAATGCTTTTTACCACTCCTGCCTTAATTACTCTCTTCACTTAATGTGGTGGAAATACATGCCTGACTTCCTCCTAACTAACACTCCAGACCTTCCATCAGGGCCTTCACCACAAGAAATCTAAGTGCTGAAATTCCTCAGGTGTTCATTGCTAAGTTTGTTTCTTCTTTCTCTACACTCTCTTTATAGGTGACAGTTATGGGCTGAATTGTGTTCCACAAAAAGATATGTTGGAGTCCTGATCCCTAATACCTCAGAATGTTACCTCATTTGGAAATAATGTCATCGCAGATGTAATTAGTTAAGATGAGATCATACTGGAATAATCTGGGACTTTCATCAAATATAATGTGTCCTTATAAGAAGTGAGAGATATACACAAAAAGCAGACATCATGTGAAGATACGGAGCCACAGAGGGAAGATGGCCATATAAATATGGGGACCTAGATAATAGTTATACTGCTACCCAAAGAACACCTAGTCCTTACAGAAGCTGCAAGAAAAAAAGCAAAATGTCTCCCCTTAGAGACTTCAGAGGGAGCATGACCCTGCAGACACCTTGATTTATTAAACCTCCAACACCATGAGAAAACAATTTTTATTGTTTTAAGTCACTCATTTTGTTGTACTTTGTTACAGCAGTCCTAGGAAACTAATAGAGTGACCTATTCTCTCCTCAAGATTAAATTCCATTCAAATTTACATCATCAATGCAAGTGTCGACTGAAAAAATGCACAAACTGAAAGTTGAGACTTATGTTTTATTTGGCGGACAATCTAAGGACTTCAAGCCTGGGAGACACGACTCTCAGATAACTCTAAGGGACTGTTCCCAAGAGGCAAGGGCAGGGGCAGGGGGGAGCCGGGTTATATAGAAGTTTTGCAACAAAGACAAGGTAGTAGGAACGTCTAAAGATCACTGTTAATTAAAGAAAACCAGATATTTCAAGTTAAGGCACTTAGTGCTTTTCTATGTACAGGAAGTTGCAAGAGTCTGGGCTCACTGAAATCATCCCTTTGATATACACCTCAGCTATCTGGGGTCACTATCCTGTGTTTTCTCATCCTGAGTTCCCTCAGGGCTCACCATCAGGGCTGCTGTTATATGATGGCTTGATGGCTGCAACATTCTTTGTTTATTGATATGGCAGAAAAAAAAATATTTTTTGGGGGGGGGCCTTTTATTTATTTATTTTTCAAAATGTATTGTTTTTCTTTCCCTTTCTTTCTTTCTTTTTTCCTTCCTTCCTTTCTCTTTCTTTCTTTCTTCCTTCTTTCCTTCTTCCTTCCTTCCTTCCTTCCTTCCTTCCTTCCTTCCTTCCTTCCTTCCTTCCTTCCTTCCTTCCTTTCTTTCTTTCTTTCTTTTTCTTTCTTTCTTTCTTTCTTTCCTTCTTTCCTTCCTTCCTTCCTTTCTCTCTCTCTTTCTTTCTTCTTTTTAACATCTTTATTGGAGTATAATTGCTCCACAAGGTGTGCTAATTTCTGCCCTACAACAAAGTGAACCAGCTATACATACACATATGTCCCCATATCTCCTCTCTCTTGTGTGTCCCTCACACCCCCCCATCCCACCGCTCTAGGGGGTCACAAAGCACTGAGCTCATCTCCCTGTGCTATGCTGCTGCCTACCACTAGCTATAGATTGTACACTTTGTAGCGTATATAAGTCCATGCCACTCTCTCACCTCATCCCACCTTACCTTACCCCCTCCCTGTGTCCTCAAATCCATTCTCCATATCTGCATCTCTATTCCCGTCCTGCCCTAGGTTCTTAATAACGTTTTTTGTTTGTTTGTTTTTTTAGATTCCATATACATGTGTTAGCATATGGTGTTTGTTTTTCTATTTCTGACTTACTTCACTCTCCAAGACAGACTCTAGGTCCATCCACCTCACTACAAATAACTCAGTTTCGTTTCTTTTTATGGCTGAGTGATATTCCATTGTATGTATGTGCCACGTCTTCATTATCCATTCATCTGATGGACACTTAGGTTGCCTCCATATCCTGGCTATTTCAAAGAGAGCTTCAATGAACATTGTGGTACATGTCTCCTTTTGGATTATGGTTTTATCAGGGCATATGTCCAGTAGAGGGATTGCTGGGTCATATGGTAGTTCTATTTGTAGTTTTTTAAGGAACTTTCATACTATTCTCCATAGTGGCTATATCAATTTACATTCCTACCAACAGTGCAAGAGGGTTCTCTTTTCTCCACACCCACTCCAGCATTTATTGTTTGTAGATTTTTTGATAATGGCCATTCTGACTGTTGTGAGGTGATACCTCATTGTAGTTTTGACTTGCATTTCTCTAATGATTAATGATGTTGAGCATTCTTTCATGTGTTTGTTGGCAATCTGTATATCTTCTTTGGAGAAATGTCTATTTAGGTATTCTGCCCATTTTTGAATTGGGTTCTATATTTTTTTCATATCGAGCTGTATGAGCTGCTTGTAAATATTGGAGATTAATCTTTTGTCAGTTGCTTCATTTGCAAATATTTTCTCCCATTCTGAGGGTTGTCTTTTCATCTTTTTTACGGTTTCCTTTGCTGTGGAAAAGCTTTTAAGTTTCATTAGGTCCCATTTGTTTATTTTTATTTCCATTTCTCTAGAAGGTGGGACAAAAAGGATCTTGTGATTTAAGTCATAGAGTGTTCTTCCTATGTTTTCCTCTAAGAATTTTATAGTGTCTGGCCTTATATATAGGTCTTTAATCAATTTTCAGTTTATTTCTGTGTATGGTGTTAGGGAGTGTTCTAATTTCATTCTTTTACATGTAGCTATCCAGTTGTCTCAGCACCATTTATTGAAGAGGATGCCTTGTCTTCACTGTATATACTAGCTTCCTTTATCCAAAATAAGGTGGTCATACATGCATGGGTTTATCTCTGGGCTTTCCATCCTGTTCCATTGATCTATATTTCTGTTTTTGTGCCAGTACCATACTGTCTTGCTTACTGTAGCTTTGTAGTATAGTCTGAAGTCTGGGAGCCTGATTCCTCCAGCTCCATTTTTCTTTCTCAAGATTGCTTTGGCTATTTGGGGTCTCTTGTGATTCCATACAAATTGTGAAATTTTTTGTTCTAGTTCCGTGAAAAATGCCATTGGTAGTTTGATAGGGATTGCATTGAATCTGTAGATAGCTTTGGATAGTATAGTCATTTTCACAATGTTGATCCTTCCAATCCAAAAACTTAGTATATCTCTCCATCTGTTTGTATCATCTTTAACTTTTTTCGTCAGTGTCTTATAGTTTTCTGCATACACATCATTTGTCTCCTTAGGTAGGTTTATTCCTAGATATTTTATTCATTTTGTTGCAATGGTAAATGGGAGTGTTTCCTTAATTTCTCTTTCAGATTTTTCATCATTAATGTATAGGAATGCAAGAGGTTTCTGTGCATTTATGTCATATCATGCTACTTTACCAAATTCATTGATTAGCTCTATTAGTTTTCTGGTAGCATCTTTAGGATTCTCTATGTGTAGTATCATGTCATCTGCAAAGAGTGAGAGCTTCACTTCATCTTTTCTGATTGAGATTCCTTTTATTCCTTTTTCTTCTCTGATTGCTGTAGCTGAAACTTCCAAAACTATATTGAATAATAGTGGTGAGAGTAGACAACCTTCTCTTGTTCCTTATCTTAGTGGAAATGGTTTCAGTTTTTCACCATTGAGAATGATATTGGCTGTGGTTTTTTCATATATTACCTTTATAATGTTGAGGTAAGTCCCCTCTTTACCTACTTTCTGGAGGGTTTTTCTCATAAATGGGTGTTGAATATTGTCGAAAGCTTTTTCTGCATGTATTGAGATGATGATAAGGCTTTTCTCCTCCAAATTGTTAATATTGTGTATCACATGGATTGATTTGCATGTATTAAAGAATTCTTGCATTCTGGGAATAAACTTCACTTGATCATGGTGTATGATCCTTTTAATGTGCTGTTGGATTCTGTTTGCTAGTTTGTTGTTGATGAATTTTGTATCTATTTTCATCAGTAATATTGGTCTGTAACTTCTTTGTGACTTCTTTGTCTGGTTAATATATCAGCATGATGGTGGCCTTGTAGCATTAATTTGGGAGTATTCCTCCCTCTGCTCTTTTTTGGAAGTGTTTGAAAAGGACAGGTGTTAGCTCTTCTCTAAATGTTTGTTAGAATTCACCTAGTCTGGTCCTAGTCTTCTGTTTGTTGGCAGATTTTTAATCCAGTCTCAATTTCATTTCTTGTGATTGGTCTGTTTATATTTCCTATTTCTTCCTGGTTCAATCTTGGAAGGTTGTGCTTTTCTAAGAATTTGTCCATTTATTCCAGGTTGTTCATTTTATTGGCATATAGTGTCTTGTAGTATTGTCTCATTATCCTTTGTGTTTCAGCAGTGTCAGTTATTACTTCTGCTCTTTCATTTCTAATTCTATTTATTTGAGTCTTCTTCCTTTTTTTCTTGATTAGTCTGGCTAGTGGTTTATCAATTTTGTTTACCTTCTCAAAGAACCAGCTTTTGTCTTATTGATCTTTGTTATTGTTCCCTTCATTACTTTTTCATTTATTTCTGATGTGCTGTTTATGATTTTGTTCCTTCTGCTAACTTTGTTTTTTTTGTTGTTGTTGTTCTTTTTCTCTAATTGCTTTAGGTGTTAGGTTACGTTGCTTATTGGAGATGTTTCTTGTTTGTTGAGGTAGGATTTCATTTCTATAAACTTCCCTCTTAGAACTGAATTTGCTGCATCCCATAGATATGGGTTGTTGTGTTTTCATTGTCATTCGTTTCTAGGTATTTTTAATTTCCTCTTCGATTTCTTCAGTGATCACTTGGTTACTAAGTAGTGTATTGTTTAGTCTCCATGTGTTTGTATTTTTTACAGATTTGTTCCTGTAACTGATATCTAGTCTCAAAGTGTTGTGGTCGGAAAACATACCTGATATGATTTCAATTTTCTTAAATTTACCAAGTCTTGATTTTTGACCCAAGATATGATCTATCCTGGAGAATGTTCCATGAGCACATAAGAAGAAAGTATATTCTGTTGTTTTTGGATGGACTGTCCTATAAATATCAATGTCTTATAACTATCAATATATTAATAACATAACAATATGTTATTGTTTACCATATCTTTTAAAGCTTTGGTTTCCTTATTTATTTTAATTTTGGATGATCCACCCATTGGTGAAAGTGGGGTGACAAAGTCCTCTATTATGATTGTGTTGCTGTCGATTTCCTCTTTTATGGCTGTTAGCATTTGCCTTATGTATTGAGGTGCTCCTATGTTGGGTGCATAAATATTTACAATTGTTATACCTTCTTGGATTGATCTCTTGATCATTGTGTAGTGTCCTTCTTTGCATCTTGTAATAGTCTTTCTTTTTAAGTCTATTTTGCCTGATATGAGAATTGCTACTCCAGGTTTCTTTTGATTTCCCTTTGCATGGAATATCTTTTTCCATCCCCTCACTTTCAGTATGTATGTGTCCCTAGGTCTGAAGTTGGTCTCTTGTGGACAACATATATATGGATCTTATTTTTGTATCCATTCAGCCAGTTTATGTCTTTTAGTTGGAGCATTTAATCCACTTACATTTAAGGTAATTATCATTATGCATGTTCCTATTACCATTTTATTAATTGTTTTGGATTTGCTATTGTAGGTCTTTTCCTTCTCTTGTGTTTTCTGCCTAGAGAAGTTCCTTTAGCATTTATTGTAAAATGGGTGTGGTGGTGCTGAATTCTCTTAGCTTTTACTTGTCTGTAAAGATTTTAATTTCTCCATCCAATCTGAATGGTATCCTTGTTGGGTAGAGTAGTATTAGCTGTAGATTTTTCTCTTTCATCACTTCAAATATGTCCTGCCACTCCATTCTGGCTTGCAGAGTTTCTGCTGAAAGATTGGCTGTTAACCTTATGGGGATTCCCTTGTGTGTTATTAGTTGTTTTTCTCTTGCTGCTTTTAATATTTTTTCTTTGTATTTAATTTTTGATAGTTTGATTTATATGTGTCTTGGTGTGTTTCTCCTTGGATTTATCCTTAATGGGACTCTCTGCTCTTCCTGTACTTGATTGATTATTTCCTTTCCTGTATTAGGGAAGTTTTCAACTATAATCTCTTCAAGTATTTTCTCAGTCCCTTTCTTTCTCTCTTCTTCTGGGACCCCTATAATTCGAACACTGGTGCATTTAATGTTGTCCCAGAGGTCTCTGAGACTGTTCTCAATTTTTTTCACTCTTTTTTCTTTATTCTGTTCTGTGATAGTTATTTCGACTATTTTATCTTCCAGATCACTTACCCGTTCTTTTACCTCAGTTATTCTGCTATTGATCTCTTCTAGAGAATTTTTTATTTTATTTATTGTGTTTTTCATTATTGTTCATTTGCTATTTAGTTCTTCTGATTTCTTATTAAATGTTTCTTGTATTTTCTCCATTCTATTTCCAAGATTTTGGATTATCTTTACTATCATTACTCTGAATTCCTTTTTAGGTAGACTGCCTATTTCCTCTTCATTGGTTTGGTCTGGTGGTTTTTTACCTTGCTCCTTCACCTGCTGTGTGTTTCTTCTGTCTTCTCATTTTGCTTAACTTACTGTGTTTGGTGTCTCACGTTTGCAGTTTGCAGGTTCATAGTTCCCGTTTTTTTTGGGGGTCTGCCCCCAGTGGGAAAGGTTGCTTCAATGGGTTATGTATGCTTCCTGCTGAAGTATCTTGTGCTTTTGTTCAGGTGGATGAAGCTTGATCTTGTCTTTCTGGTGGCAGTACCACATCCAGTGGTGTGTTTTGGGGTGTCTGTGGACTTATTATGATTTTAGGCAGCCCCTCTGCTAAAGGGTGGGTTGTGTTCCTGTTTCACTAGTTGTTTGGCATAGGGTGTGCAGCACTGTAGCTTGCTGGTCATTGTGTGGACCTGAGTCTTAGCTTTGAAATGGAGATCTCTTGGAGATCGTTTACCATTTGATATTACATGGAGCTGGGCAGTGTCTGGTGGACCAATGTCCTGAACTCGGCTCTCCCCCCTTACAGGAACAGGCCTGACACCTGGGCAGAGCACCAAGACCCTGTCAGCCACATGGCTCAGAAGAAAAGTGAGAGAAAAAGAAAGAAAGAAAAAACATAAAATAAAATTATTAAAATAAAAAATTATTAATAGAAAAAAATTTAAAAGTAATAATAAAAGGAAAAGGAAGGAAGAAAGAAGAGAGCAACCAAACCAAAAAACTAATCCACCGATGATAACCAGTTCTAAAATGTATACTAAAAAAAAAAAAAAAAAAGAAAATAGACAGAGAAAACCTTAGGACAAATGGTAAAAGCAAAACAATTCAGACAAAATCATACAAAGAAGCATACACATACACACTCACAAAAAGAGAAAAAGGAAAAAATATAAATACACTGCTGCTTCCAAAGTGCACCACCTCAATTTGGGATAATTTGTTGTCTATACAGGTATTCCACAGATGCAGGGTACAGAAACTTGATTGTGGAGATTTAATCCACTGCTCCTGAGGTTGCTGGGAGAGATTTCCCTTTCTCTTCTTTTTTCGCACAGCTCCTGAGGTTCAGCTTTGGACTTGGCCCCACCTCTGCATGTAGGTTGCCTGCGGGTGTCTGTTCTTTGCTCAGACAGGTCAGGGTTAAAGTAGCCTTTGATTAGGGGGCTCTGACTCACTCAGTCCAGGGGAAGGGAGGGTTATAGAATGCAGGGTGAGTGTTTGACAACAGAGGCCAGAGTGACGTTGCACCAGCCTGAGGCATGCCGTGTGTTCTCCCAGGGAAGCTGTCCCTGGATCACGGGACCCTGGCAGTGGTGGGATGCACAGGGTCCCGGAAGAGGAGGTGTGGATAGTGACCTGTGCTTGCACACAGGATCCTTTGTGGCTGCAAAAGCAGCCTTAGCATTTCATGCCCATTTCTGTGCTGATAGTTGTGGCTCGTGCCTGTCTCTGGAGCTCATTTAGGTGGTGCTCTGAATCCCCTCTCCTCCTTCACCCCAAAACAATGGTCTCTTGCCTCTTTGGCAGGTCCAGACTTTTTCCTAGACTTCTTCCTGGCTAGCTGTGGCACACTAGCCCCCTTCAGGCTCTGTTCACACAGCCATCCCCAGTCCTCTCTCTGGGATGTGACCTCTGAAGCCCGAGCCTCAGATCCCAGCCCCCACCTATCCTGGTTGGCAGGTGAGCAGACAAGCCTCTTAGGCTGGTGAGTGCTGGTCGGCACCCATCCTCTGTGTGGGAATCTCTCCGCTTTTCCCTCCGGACCCCTGTGGCTGCGTTCCCCTCCATGGCTCTGAAGCTTCCCCACTCCACCACCCGCAGTCTGCGCCCATGAAGGGGCTTCCTAGTGTGTGGAAACCTTTCCTGCTACACAGCTCTCTGCCACTGGTTTAGGTCCCATCCCTATTCTTTTGTCTCTGTTTTTCCTTTTTTTCTTTTGCCCTACCCAGGTACATGGGGAGTTTCTTGCCTTTTGGGAGGTCTTCTGTCAGCATTCAGTAGGTGTTCTGTAGGAGTTGTTCCACATGTAGATGTATTTCTGATGTATTTGTGGGGAGGATGGTGATCTCCACATCTTACTCTTCAGCCATCTTGAAGGTCTCCAAACACAGATAATATTTTTCATTCACATTTAATGTGTAGAAAAGCAAACAAAATCTACTTTTAAATGTAACATGTGAAATAACAAACTGTCACCTTTCCCCTCTCCTTCCCTCCCCCCAAACACCAGGCATTCACATTTCAGTGAATGGTATTACTATTTGCTGAGTCATTTAAACTGAAAATTGAGGAATAACACTAGATTCACCTCATTACATCTCAGAGAACTCCATATCATCACTAATTCTGCAAAATTGCCTCAAAAATCAAACTTACATTCTTTCCAGTTTCCTACTTCTCTTTTGCACTAGTCTGCCCCATCACCCACACTAACCTGAATAATTTTAATAGACCATTAATTTATCTACCTCTTTCTTGCTTGCTATATTTCCATACAAATTACAGAGATACTTTGTAAATACACAATTCAGCTTATAATTCCTTCACTTAACATTTTCAATGTTTCTCCATTACACTTAGACAAGAATTCAAAGTGCTTAATGTAGATTGTAAGACCTGTCTGATACAGCCTATGCTTATTTCTCTAACTTCAAGGCAAATGACCCTTGCACTTACTCAATACCATTTGTCCACAAGGCCTGTCTTCCACATGCAGAGTCTAACTGTTTATGCTAGTCTCTTGAGTGAATTATTCTCTCCCTTAAACACATTCTTTTTCAGGGATGTCTCCTCTTCATTCTTCAAATATCATTAAGTGTTACTTTCTCAGAGAATCTTTCCTTTACTATGCTATTTAATGCTGTAGTTATACTCCCTACCACTATTAATTGATTTTAAAATCTTTAGCCATTGGCTTCATACTTGTCATAATACACAATATACAAAATTTCATATTTAAATTTATTTGTATACAATTTTGATAGTTTACTATCTCCCCCTTTGACTTTAAGCTCTATGAAGGGAACTACCACATTATTGCACTGTCCACTGAATCCCATATCTTAGCATAGAGCCTAGCAATAAAATAGCAATCATTATTGAAGGAGAGAAGGAAATAAAGAAGGAAGGGAGGAAGAGTGGAAGGGAGGAAGGAGGAAGGAAGAAGGGCAGAAACAAAATATATTATCTCAAACCTTAAATGACTCCCATAAACATGCTAAAGAACTGGGTAGAAATAGACTCACCTATTATCAGCTGTTCCTTGTGACTACTGGCATGCATCCAGCAATTGGGATCTACTGCATCATTCTAAATATCCAGAGAATGACTGTAGTTTCCAGATGGTATAAAATTTGGCCAACCTTTGTATTTTTTCTAAATTTTTGTTCAACAGTTTTTTTTTTTAATTTAAAGTTGGAGAAAATCTTATTCTTGTTCCATGAAGATATTATTATCTTTACCCACAATCCTTAATATATTCATAGGACATATATTTATAGAATATGTATTATCAGTAGCTAATTGTGACAAGGAAAATACTAAAGTACTATTTTTAATATGTGTCATATATGAAAAAAATTTGTTCATCAAAATAAAGAACTGATTTCTCTAATCAAATTGCAGATTTTGGAAAAGAAAATATCCAATTCTTACTAAATGTGAACAATACAGGGTGAGAGAAGTTATCTGAGTCTTCAGCAATATAATTGACTACTAAATTTTTGTATAACTTTACAGAATTATGGGAAAATTAAATGTTTCCATATACATATATTAGGGAGGAGAGAGAGAATTTTTTGCTTCAATTTTTTTCTACTCTTCCAGTTTGTTTGCTTCTATTTTTGAGATGCAAAACAAAGAAATCAAGGAAAAGACAGCAGACAAAATCAATACTTTAGAGGTCTACTCACTAGTTAACTAGGCATCGTTCATTTCAGAATGTTCACAAAGCATATGACATTCCCTCAGAACTCCACAAACTACAGTGATAGAAGCAAACAACATAATGGGTTTTAATGCTTCAGTCATGTGTCTTACCAGGACATCTTAGATAAACCAAAGTCACTGAGCTTTACATTGTCTGAAAGTCATATTTATGAGCCAATGCAAGCTCTTCCTCAATAAAATAAAGGAAAACCAAAGAAAATTAGATAGCCATAGATGAATTTAGTGGTCATTTTGTTTATGGATTCTGACCATCTTAGCAATTAAGAATCATGGACAGTGTAACTTCTTTTTTTTTTTTGGAAAAGACAACTTGAGTTGATCTAATAAGTCCTGAAAGCTCATTCATATGTGGATTCAGAATAAGGTTTACATTATATACCTGTCAGCAGAAAAGCAAAAGTCTGAAAAATGGACAAGACTAGGTCTAGACTATTTATCTCTGATTTATTCTTGCTTCATACTATTGAGGATAGAATTTTTCTGCTTATATTTTATATTTTTACTATTTTTCACAATAGGAAAAAAAATAGTTGAAACTACATATTTCATGGCTCTATAATTAATGCAGATTTAATGTTCAACCATGTCCATGAATGGGAAAATGCAATCTTTTTTTTCTTTCAGTAACTACTAATTTAGTTTATCATCTCCTAACAAAGTTGGCACTTTCAAAAAATTAAAATACTCAATCCAAAGAATTAAAAACCATCTTGACATACGTATGGTAATGCTAGACTTTCCCTCATAGCCTTGAATTTAAAGCTTAATTTTCTTTATGTTTCTTAGCAAATTGGTGGTGTTACTGGCTTAAAAACTTATTAAGTCTCAGAAAAGACCATGTATCTTTTAATGTTCGTCACATGTATCTTTTCCAGGAAAAGTAGTTAAAATTTGCCTCCTACATTCATATAGGATGTAAATTGCATTTAGCAATGGCATTTAGCAATTTAGTTCATTCTTCTGTATTAAGCAATGACTGTTTCCACTGAAAAATTTCAGACTGATAAAAATCAATCCTGTTTTTCACAGAAGTTTATAACAAGTGACTGTGAAACCTTTTTATCTAATAACAGTGTGCAAATTTCTTTATTGTATGAAAATTATTTTTCAATTTATATCTACTATCACAAAGCCAAAAAGAAGTTCCAGAGATAATTTATCCACCCTGGTATTTTCATATAAGAAAGTATTTGAATCATTAAGATGACTCATGGCCTATTCTATTTTTAAAGATCTTTCCTTAAAAGCTTGCTGAAAAAAATCACACATATTTTATTTAATAATAAAGTAGTAAGAATTTTAGGACAAAGACTCTGAAGAAAAAAAAAAACACTGAGTCCTACTCATTTTTTAAGTTTATAGCCTTGGACAAGTTATTTCAATTATCTGATACTCAGTTTTCTCATTTGTAAAATGACAATAATAATACACCCTAATATGTTTATTCTAAGAATTAACAGCCATGATTCATATTGAGTTCTTAAAAAGTATCATGTATATTTAGAGTATTGCCATAACTTTTCCAATAAAGATTGCTAAATATTAACTTTCTAAAGATATGAAGTCAGTCTTTCATATAGGTAAGCTGGGCATTTATCTATGAGGTGTGATTTAAGGAAAAAGTGGTATGGCTTAGAAATATTTCATATTTAAATCATAATTACCACATCATACTTCAACAGGGCCTATTAATAGTTTGAACCATATTAAATTCTGAAAGAACATAAGATATTTTCTAATTTGTGTAATAGATTACACTTCCCAAAAGCATCATACCATATGAACATTAATGCATAAGGGATTTCATGGTCTTCCATGTTTAATAAACACTGACTATTTCCCACTGGGGATTTGAATAGTGCATTATTATACTGAAGATTGGGAGAAGATGTGCATTAAAGTTGCATGATTAACTGTATTTCAATGGTATTTACCATACCTATTTGACAATAGAATCCTTTACCCTTTAGAGGTAACAATTAATAACCTTTGGAATTAACATTTTGTGGAAAACTTTTTACCAAATGCCTAAATGCTCATTTTAGGCAAGAACATTGCATAGTTTTCTGACAATGGCTGTTTAAACATTACTTAAATTCCAAGGATTAAGAAACTATTACTTCTGTAGACAAGTGATTTTTTAACTATACAGTTATAAATATTAAGAAGTTTATGCTGATATTTAATTGTAATTTACTTCATGTAATTTCTATTCATTTGTGCTGGTTATGACCTTAGATTTTAATCTCTTGATCCCCTGATAGTCATTCTAATATTTGAAGATGTTATCAAGCTTCACTCTCTAGCTTTTTTTTAAAATGAAATCCTTCTAATTCATTTTTACCTCTCATAATTAAAATTTGTCATTTCCTAATCACATTGCTGATTAACTGTAACTTAGTTAGTCTCCTAAATCCTTAAGTTAGCAGTTAGGAATTATTCTTTCCTTTTCTGATCCCCCTTCCCTTTCTCAAAGACAAGGTTTAAGCCCCATGCCTTTTGTTTATGTCCTATCCCCCCACAGTTTTAAGCAATAAACCCACCTGGGTTCTTATATTAGCTAAAAAAAAACATAAATTATTGAGTATCCTAAAGGTTATTTGCTGTTTAAGGGGAATCTTGATGAGCAAAATCCATTAAAGTAAATAAGTCCCAATGGTGGGGTGAAGTTATGTGATGGGATTACATTTTAGAAAATTTTTAAGGCTACATCAAATAGTAATATTGAGAAAGATTCTAACTACCCAAAAGAAGTCATACTCTTTTAAAAAATTTATTGAGACAGACTCTTTAGATTTCTCTACATTTCCATAGGGCTTTGCTTTAGCTTCAAAAGACCATGCCTATTTCAGTTGGAAACTATTAGATGAGTACGAGACCTTTGTGATTATATACTCTACCCTATATCTATATCTTACTTTAGTAAATCTAGTCATCCTGCATCTTAGTCTATTTTTGTTGCCTTAGCCCCACAAAACCACTATCAGTTGATGTTTGTGGGGATAGGATGTTGTTTTAGACAGTAGGAAACTTGTTCTGGAGTTAGCAGTTTGTACATAGTTGTTATATATGCTTATGCAGTGAGAGAGGAGTTTTAATTCCTTCATATTTTAGAAGACACATTACTAGAAATGTATATGCCCCGTGGAATAAAATATTTGCTTACGATGACAGAATCATCCAAGTTACCTTTGAAATATGTGTTTATCTCTTTCTGATAGTTAATTTCTATGCAATCACAAACTTAATTGGAACTTAAAATTAGTAGGCAGGTGTCTGCCTTAGTGAGCCATTCAAATTCAATAGCATCTAATGGCTATTTGATTGGCATCATCAATACAATATGTCTTTTCAAGCAGAAACCTATATCATGTACAGTCGTTTTAAAAATTAACACAAATTATGTTTTAAGCCAAAGGTTTAATTATTGTCCCTTCTTTCAGAATAGAACTGAGAATAGTTGTTCAGGCAACTGTGAGATAATGTTGTTTGGTGCCTGGGTTACTGTGATTAAAACAATGGGCTTCAGTTTGCAGTGTCATTAGCCTGGTACATGTCACTAATACTGAATTCATTTTTTAGAGCAGAACCATACACCCATCTTCCATTGCAATTACTGCAGAGGAGGAGAAATTGAGAAGTAAAAATGAAATATTTCAAGGATGAATGAGCACAGAAAATTGGTAAAGTGGCAGGAAAGTCCAAGTTTGAAGAATAAAGAAGTAAATGTACATAGAAAAAGCAGTTTGGAAAACATGAAAAAAATGATATTTTGCAGAAATATCTGTTTGCTGTTGCTGAAAAATTTTAGCATTTAAATGTTCTCATTTGGGTTCTGAAGTTAGCACTTCTCTGAAGTAGTTCACACCTTTGCTATTGCTCCTGTTCAGTTACAGATCATTTTAGGCAATGCTGATTTTAACAAGAAAATCATGCATTAATTTACTATGTGTGGAGTATTTTAAAAGAGGAAAATTCTAAGCTTTAGTGAAATTTTGGAATCTGAAAAAAATAGAAATGCTTATGTAAAGCATAATGCACATAAAAGCATATGCTGATTAATATCATTAGAAAATTCAGTTATAAAAAACAACTTCTAAACTAGAAGATTTTTCTATGACTCTGCAGTCTCTTTTCACTAGTGAATCAGATATAATCTCAGACATCGTTTAGCAGTACTATTTTACATCTTCTCTTTCACCTGCTTGCTCTCACTCTCACTTTCCCTTTCCTTTCTCTATCTCCTCTCTCTTCAATTCTCATTTCACTCTTTTATTTCCTTTTTTTAAAAAATTTTCCTTCTCTCTTTTTTTCTGCTGTCCCTCTTCTTTTTTCCTGTTTCTTACCTTTTTTAAATTTCAAATATTTTAATTGTGTCCCTAATGAAAGAATAAACTTGAAGATGAGAGCCTATTCACCCTCTCTGTTATCTCCCTCATTGAAGTAGTTAATATTTTGGAGGTTTGTTTTGTTTTGTTTTTATGAAATATCTTAATGTTTTAGATGCAATTAAGATAACCAATGGAGATACTTGGGCATTGTATATGTATCTTCACCTATGTATTTTTTGGCAAATACCAAACTAACAGGCCAAATTGATGCAAATTTATAGATTCTATTTCATGGTTTCACTGAATTAAGTCCATCTAATCAAAATCATAAGTATTAAGTTAGGTCCTTTTATTTTAAATGATAAATATTGAAGCTGTAAAGAAACAATCTTCTAATACTTTAGTCTTTCTTATCAAAGTACCATGACAATTCAGTATCCAAATGGAAAAGAATATAAACAGTATTGGATACTTTATGGACTAAATTCATAATATGTAGTTGAGAAGGAAGGTTGTGTTTGTTTTATACATTTGGGACAGACACCAACCTTCAAAGAATAATAGCCCAAGAAAATAACTAAGTGGGATGCAGGTTTATTCTTCTTTTGATATTTTTATACAGGCAAATTAAAGTAAGGAAAGGTATTAACATAAGGTAAGAAAATATTAGTAAGGATGCTGAAAATGTTATCTAATGACAACATAAACTCACACATGGATGGTGGTAGAGACAGAGACAAATACAAATATTGTTGATTATATTGCCATATGACTGGCACTAGTTGCTAGTCAAAATACTTATCCCCTGAGCCACTGTCCAAGCTGAAATGAACAGAGGGCTCAAGGGTCATGCTGCATCACATGGTCAACTTATTCTAGAAAATCTAATTAGGAAATATAAGCACTGTTCCCTGGATGCGTGATAGTCTACCATGTTTACAGAAACATTCTTCAAAGTATGTGAATAATTATTAAACATAAATTTAACATTTATAAACATAAAATATATGAATATAGAGAGATACAGATAGATAAATATAGGTATATAATGAATAAGAGAATGACTTTTTCTTTGTCACATTTGTAAGACTTACACCATATTCAGTTCTTACCTTTCTCAATCTTAAATAATGTCCCAGTACTTAATAGATTTACAAAATGTACTGCATCTCTTACTTGGAGTGAAATTCTGTAAGTAATAAGCATGTTCTACTAAACTGGTAATGTTGTTTTTTCTTGTAAAACAAAAAATGCCTAAGATATGCCCATCCTTACAGATGCCAAAATGGGAAGAATACAAAGCTACAACCTGCTAACGACAGGAATAGTTTATTGAGGCTTTGGGAACAGAGAAGCAGAGGTAGAGTAATCTATTCTGAAGAAGTCAAAGTGATTACACTCTTTCCTGACCTCACTTCTTAAAATTACATTAGGCTAAGAATATGTTTTGCACTTAGATTACAAAAGATTGGTCCTGCACTAGTTTTTGATTGGTTTCCTTTTGACCAATCTGTCAGTATCATTATTTTCTTATTCATTTGTTTATCTGCTTCTTATTCCTACTTGATCCTTGTTTTTACTTATTTTTTCATTCTTTACCTTTGTCTTTTTCATGCATTGCTCCACCTGTAATTGCTAAGCAATGCAAATAGGCATACATGCACATATAACCATACTTCCTTCTGTATCTGCATCCAATTTTATTATTACTTTAGTCCAAGCTTATTGAATCCTGACTAATCCAGAGTAATTGTATATTCACTTATTATATCAGTAGTCCACAGTCCTTCCTTTACTTATGGGAAAAATATTCAATATCCTTCCTATATGAGAAAACTTCTAAAAGAAGAGCATTAAATGACTATAATGTAAAACACAGACCCTGGTGAATGAGAATGTACAGGAACCAAAGTTGTACAATGGTTTTTAACATCCCATATGGGTTGATTTTTAAGCTATTTCTCCTCAGCTTCAAAGAAACACTTTTACTCTTTGCTATGTAATGATGAGGTTGGGACTCTGGAAAACACATTCAGCTTTCCCAAAAGACCCTTGTTAAACTTTGCCTACAGAAAGCTCTGAAGGAGACTTAGCTACCAGAAGAGGAAGAAGGGGGACTCCACTTCCTATGAAGCTCTACAAGTGGTTCTTCACCCTGACTGTAGCTGTTGGCTCCTCCAGTAGCAGCCGGCTTCAGTTTGAGTTTCCTATAGTAGAAGAAGCCCCTTATCTTCCTTCAGAAGAACAAGTTGTAGCCTGTTGATCCCCTTTCTCGGAAATCCAGTGCCCCTCGCCCAGTTTGTGAAGTATAAGAATTTTTACCTCTTCCCACTCTAGATGTGGTAGATACTCCAAACAGTTACCATCTTACTGTCCCCTTTTGTCTTTTACTTTCTTTAATACTTCATTAGCAATTCCTTATATTAAATTCTCTTTGTTAAAATAATGATGTTGTCTCTAATCTCTTGAATGGACCTTGCTTGATATACTATTTTTAATTTTGGCAATTATCACCTAGCTACTAGTAGTTGAGTAGAAGATAAAAATTCAAAGTTAATTTCCCTCCTTAATTCCCTTGCATGTACAGTTTCCCCTTAGAAAACACTGGATCATAAGACTGACTTATAGTATTTTCCTCTGGCAAATAAGCTGTATCCTACAGGTAACTTACTGGGTTTCATTTCCACATATATCATTTTTATATATAAAAAAAATCAGTTTCATTACAACCTACTTCAAGTAATTGTTTTGGAAAAAGGATAGAGTTTATAAAGTTACTATAGTGAGATGTATTTAAGTAGGCAAAAACAATATAAACGCATGGAATAAGAGCACTAGGCAAGGTAATGTTTAAATCATTCATTCATTCAAAAATAAACATTGATTATGTGACAAACATGATCCTTCAAGTCATGAAAAAATTGATTCTTATTTTCAAAGATTTTATACCCCATGAAGAGTAGACTTTGACAGGTCATATGATGTTGAAAATATATCAAACATACACTATGCCTTTTAAAAAATTCCAATGCAAAAGGAATGCAGGACATATGATGGGGGGGGATGAAAGAAATTTGAAGAGTAGTATATAACATCAGTGGAGGCATGAAGGAGGACACAGATCATTCAACAAACAAACAACTTGATGTTTTAATGATGATGGTAATTGTCTGAGAATATAGAATAAACTTCAGAAATAGTCCTCCTTCATATAGTCCATTACCTAAAAAGGTAACTTACGTGGAGTTTTATTCTTTTAAGATCATCTAATGTTTCATAGCAAATAAAACCTAGTGGCTTAAAACAACAGCAATCAATTATTTTGTTTTTAATCTGCAATTTAAGTCAGTCATCTCTGTTTTAATCAATTTGAAATGCAGCATCTCCATTTGGGCTGGAGGACAATTTCTAAGAAGGTAAGTTCACATAGCAAGTAAATTGGTACAGGCAGTCAGTTGGAAGCATAGCTGCAGCTAGTAGTAGGACCTGGGTTCTCCTCTACACACGCCCCTTTGTATGGGGAAGCTTGAGCTTCCTTACAAGGTGGTGGCTGAGTTCCAAGAATAAGTATTCTAAGAGACAGGAAGTAGAAGCTGCCAGTTCTGTAAGGCATTGGCCCAGAAATTGGCACAATACACTTCTTCTATATTCTTTTTAGTTAATTAATCATAGGGTCCTCAAAAATTCAAAGGAAGGGACCACAAACCCCACATTTTGGTGGAGGATTGTCCAAGAATATGAAGCCATCTCCAAAGTACTATATATACATTCTGTAATATTTGTACCTATCTCTTACTTATGTTAGCATATATTCAGGTAATCAGTTTAAAGATGTCAACATCAAAACATCAGGAATAGCTCACAATTTAAAATTATATCCAGAGGCTGTTCAGTGCATTTTTTAAAGTACATTAGATATATCTATGGGCAGTGCTTCCTAAAAATAGGCATGGGTATTTTGGGGAAGAAGAAATCTTTCTTTACTCTCCTTGGTTCTTCTGATTCATTTAAGAATCAATTTTTTAAATTTTATTTATTTTATTTTTGGCTGCATTGGGCCTTTGTTGCTGCATGCTGGCTTTCTCTAGTTGTGGTGAGCAGAGGCTACTCTTTGTTGTGGTGCACGGGCTTCTCACTGAAGTAGCTTCTCTTGTTGCGGAGCACAGGCTCTTGGTACACAGGCTTCAGTGGTTGTGGCTTGAGGCTTCTAGAGCACAGGCACAGTAGTTGTTGTGTACGGGCTTGGTCGCTCTGCGGCACATGGGGTCTTCCCAGACCAGGGATCAAAGCCATGTCTCCTGCATTGGCAGGCGGATTCTTAACCACTGCACCACCAGGGAAGCCCCCTAAGAATTAAATTGACATGAGACAGATTAACAGGAGAACAATCAAACAAAAGCTTGATAACATTTTTAATACATGGGAGAGACGGGTAAAATGAGTAATTCACCAAAATGACCAAAGTCCTACCATAAATGTAATACCATCTTCAGTTAAAGACTAAAGAGGATGTTCAGGGTAGTGGTTTGGGACTTCAAAAGGGTGGAATGTAATTCACATGGAGATGGAAAAGCAAATGTTTGGTAAGCAAATGTTTTCTGGGACTCGTAGAGACAATGGGACACAGAAAGGAATTTTAACAAGCAGACTTTGCTAGGTTCCTTCCTGTCTATACACCTAGCTCATACTATAGTTATCTGCGGGGATAGCTCCCGTCCTGTAACACTTCCTCTATCTACATTCTTTTAAGCAGTTAGGGGGAAAGTCAAAGGTTTTTCCTGAGTCAGGCATTTAAAATGATGAACCTAAATTAATCCTCATGCCAAGGAGACACACTTTGGGGTGGCAAATTTTGCTCCCCTACAGACATTTACTGCTACATCTTGAGCCAGTAACTGTGAACACATCTACTCACAGATGAGTAAGAAGATGAAAATGAACAGGGAGTTGAAAGTTTTCTATTCCATTTCTCTTGTCTTAGTATTTTAACAAGTCACAGTATGTGTTTGACATATGGCTTATCATCACTGTTGTTTTCTTATCCATTTCTATCTACCTTTCTATAATGTAAGCTCCAGGCTGGCAAGAGTTGTCTTACAATGTATTTTTCAACTAACAAAAATAGTAAGCTTCTAAGGAAATATTAATAATGAAAATGAGTTATAGTAGATTGGGATGGTGATAATTACTCTCAATTAATTAATTATTCTAAGAAAGGGAAACAGTATATATGTACAAACTGTCTATTATTGTGGAATATATATCTATATCTATATCTATCTATACCTATCTGTATCTATCTATCTATATCTATATATCTATATCTATCTATCTATCTATATATATATACATACATAAATATTTTGGGGCTGATAGTCTTTGTTGTTTACCGTAATGCTAATTCTGCTAAAGCTGTTGATTTAAGGAAATTTTATGATATCTGGGATTTACTTCATATCAATTCAGAGGGAGGAGAAATAGGTGGGAATATAAATAAAAAAGTATTGGTCATGAATTAATAATTTGAGGGTAATTAAACTATTCATCATACATTTTTAAATGTCTAAAATTTTCCATAATAAAAAGTTAAATACAGAAGTTTTACTCATAAAAAAAATTAAGAAATGTTTATCAGTAACACTTCTGGGTTTGGCTTTTGAAAGAAAGTTGTTAAAAATTACTAATCCTAAAAGAGTTTGAGAATATAAATTTTCAATCTCTATCAGTTTAATGATGATCTCTAACGATTAAGATGCCAACATATATTATTTAATCAAAGAGAAGAACCATTAGACATACTAACATATTTCAAATACAACAGTCATTTGTAATCTACAAATCCTAATGATTCAGTTTCTCTTATTCCTTGTAAAAAGCCTATGTTTAAACATGAAGTTTTAGTCCCCTTCAGCAGCAAAAAATAGTCTTCACTATGTAAATCGATGCAAGGTTGGCACACAAGGCCTGCAGCCAAACAGACTGAAACAATATGACCAAAGCTGATATTATATTTCACATATTAATGAAGTGTTACTTTAGGAATAAAAGAGGAACCATTTAAATATTAACACTATTAGTCCAGTATATCAAAACAAATACCTTCCTTCATACATATTTAAACTCTGGGAATGAGATAAAGTCTTTCAACACCAGGCTCTATTCTTCCTGAAACAGACAAGGATAACCTATCATAGAACAGTACTTTCCCTCACTGAAGTTTCACCAGTTGGTATGAACCATAACATTTAGATGGAAAATTATAATCTTTGTTTGTTTTTCTAGTAAGATAACACATTTTATACTCATGCTAGGGAGAAAAAAAAGTACTTGTGTTTATGTACTATTCATGCATATTTACTTACATACTAGCTCACTTGGGCAATAAAAACATGCTGAATTTTGTTAGTACATATAGTACTTTATTATCTGTTTGGGGGTTAAAATACTTACTTTATAAATGAAGTAGAAGACATAAGAAAATTTAAGGTAACAGAAAGAGAAACTCTAGACTTTATGAAAACTAACTCTGCTTTCTATTTTGTGGTGTCTCCCTACTTTCTGTAGCTTCAGAGTCATGAGAAAAAAAATTAGAATTTTGGAATTATATGGCTACTAAATGTAATAGTTTCTGTAGGTCCTGTAATTGTTATGATAATAATGATCATTCTAAGGTATAAACTCTAGTGGAATTTTCCTTCTCACTCACTGAGCAGTCAAATGTGGATTTTCATTAAGAAACTTTCTAGGAAGCAATTCAGGGAGTCAAGTTCCTTCCAAATTTTGTCTGCATCATCAACATGTTTCTTCAAAAGTCACTATTTAAGGAGTAAGTAAACATGAGAAAGGTAGGTTCATTTCTTAACAACTTCAGCCCCAAAATGACACACACATCCTGCTCTCTTGATGGTGGCATCACTGAGTCCATTCTAGTGTCCCTACTGGTCCTTTGTGCCTCTCCTGGCACAAGCATAGGGCATGGAGGTGCCACATGCCTGGAGGAGGTGAGGAGAGAGGAAGGAGGAAGGGAAGAAAGGGATGAAGAAAGTGCCACCAGAACCCAGACAGCCCAGGGTGGGTAGACTGAGTGACTGAAGACCTCCCAGGATGCTTTTCACAGACTGTCATAGACAGGTTCTCCAACTTCCATCCTCCCCAAAAGATTAACAATTAGACATTGATTTTTAGCTTTTAAAGGACCCTCCATACCGTTCTCCACAGTGGCTCTATCAATTTACATTCCCACCAACAGTGCAAGAGGGTTCCCTTTTTTCCACACTCTCTCCAGCATTTACTGTTTGTAGATATTTATCATGGCCATTCTGACTGGTGTGAGGTGATCCCTCATTGTAGTTTTGATCTGAATCTCTCTAATAACTAGTGATTTGGGGCATCTTTTCATGTGCCTCTTGGAGGGAGGTCCAAGAGGGAGGGGTTATATGTATACATACGGATGATTCACTCTGTTGTACAGCAGAAACTAACACAACATTGTAAAGCAACTATACCCCAATAAACAAAACAAAACAAGCTATACACACAGCTATACCAAAACAACTCTGGGAGAACCCTGGAGTCTACTTCAGAAGCTTCAGCAACACAGAGGAACAAAAAACTTGAGAATAACCACACAGAAAAAGAAGGAAGAACAACTTTATTTTGTTTGCATTATCCCATCCCAAAAGCTGCCATTGCTCAGCAGCAAGAGGAAACTCCCCACCTAGAAAGAGTTCTCCTTCCTGGGAAACTAAGAACAGAGTGAGCAAGGTGTTGCCTCAGCTTTTTTGCTTACCTTCTGCAGATCTGCTTCAGTTTCACCACCCACTAAGAGGTCAGCAAAGCTAAGACTCATAGAGATGACCAATAACAAGAAAGAAAAGAAGAAGCTACCAATACCAGTCACATAGCAGGAGAAAGAGTGTTCCCAGTAACATGCTCTGTAGACAATTGCAACAGTTTTTGCCACTGAAGAAATCAACAGCCAGCAGAGCTGTCATAGACCCCTGTAGATTTCATCAGCTCTCTCCTATCTTCTGACACTGGCCTGCACCACTGGGTTCACTCTTCCAGCTGCACACCTGACAACCCTTCCCCAACTCCCATCACCAGCCTCCAATGCTGGCCGCCCACGGGGACACCCAGCAGTCATGGTAGTGCACACTGACAGCCAGGGCCCCTACAGCTTCTATTGTGCTCAGTTGGCCCCAGACCTTGCTGCATACCTTAGTTCTCACCAATACATGTTTTTGTAACTGGCCCCTGCTAATACACAAAAACCTGCAGCTGGCTCCCACAACTGAGATTGTACACACCACTGGCTCCAGGCAATACCACTGCTTGTCATGATCTTAGATGGTAGACTAGGAGGCACCATTGAGGACCATAAAAACCCTTGCAGTCTCTGTGGATCACCTCACAGTGTTTACCAAGGACCATATGATTGTTGATGCTGAGGACTACAATGACCTAAGCCAACGAGTTACCATGCCCTGAGACCTGGTTTGAACAGGCTTCCACACTTGATTTCCTTCACTAAGCATAGCAAGCTTCATCATCCCTGCATCCACAGGTGAAGATTTTCTTATTGGAGACAGTTTATAAATTTTGGAAGAGGTAACAGCGTCTTAAAATGCAGAGGTACAAGGTTACAGGGAGAAGAACCAAGGAAATAATTCTTCATTAAAGGAATATGGAACATCTTTAGTAACTGGGCCCAAAGGAATGGATATCCAGGAATTGAAGACAGATAATTAAAGCACTCCATCCAACAGCAGCAGAATACACATTCTCCCAAGTGCACACAGAACCTACTCCAAGAAAGATCATATGTAGTCACAAAACAAGCCTCAGCAAATTTAAGATTAAAATTATATTAAGTATCTATTCTAAACACAATGGTATAAAACTATAAATTAACAAGAGGAGGAAAACTGGAAAATTAATGAATGTGTGGAAATTAAATAACACACTCCTGAACATCCATTGGGTAAAAAATGAAATCAGAAGAGAAATTTAAAAATATATTGAAATAAATGAAAATGCAAATACAGCACACCAAAACTAATGGAGGCAGCAAAGGAGTACTAAAGGGGAATTTATAGTGATAAATACCTACATGAAGAAAAAAAGAAAGATATCAAATAAAATCTAGCTTTGCTCCTCAAGGAACTAGGAAAAAAATCCCAGAATTATCAGAGGAATGGAGATAAAGATCAAAGCAGAAATATATGAAATAGAGAAGAGAAAAATAATAGAAAAGATCAACAAAACTAACTGATGGTATTTTGAAAAGGTAAAACAATTGGCCAACCTTTAGCTAACTTACCAAGAAAAAGAGAGATGACTCAAATAGTTAAAATTATAAGTGAAAAAGAAAATATTACACTGAATTACAAATTTTACCATAGAAATACAAAAGCTCAAAAAAGAATACTGTGAAAAATTGTATACTAACAAACTGGAAAACCTAGAAGAAATGAATACATCTCTAGAACCATATTACCTATAAAGTCTGAATCATGAAGAGCTAGAAAATCTGAACAGAGCAGTAACAAATAAGGAGATTGAATTAGTAATAAAAAAAAACCTTTCAATTAAAAACAAAACAAAAAAAAAAACTAACACCAGATCATTTCATGCATTAATTCTACCAAATATTTAAATGAGAATTGATGTAAATTCTTATAATTCTTCTCAAACTCTTCCAAAAAGATGAGGGAACGCTTACCATTTGATGAGGCCAGCATTACCACGATACCAAATCTAGACAAGATAACTATGGGCCAATATCCCTGATGAATATAGATGTAAAAATTCTCAGTAAAATACTATTAAACTGAATACAACAGCATACTAAAAGTGCCATACACTGTGATCAAGTGAGATTTATTTCTGCAATGAAAGGATGATTCAATATATGTATATCAGTAAATATGATACACCACATTAATAACATGGAAGACAAAAATCATATAATCATCTCAATGGATACAGAAAGAGCATTTGTCAATATTTGACACACTTTCATGACAAAAACTTCCCAAAAATTGAACATAGAAGGAAACATACCTCAACATAATAAAAACAATAGATGGCAAACCAACAGTTAACATCATACTCCAAGATGAAATGCTGAAAAGCTTTCCCTCTAAGATCAAGAACATGACAGGACTGAACACTCTCACCACTCCTATTCAAGAGTGTGATGGAAGTCCTAGCCAGAGCAATTAGACAAGAAGAGTAATAAAAGTCATCCAAATCAGAAAGGGAGAAGTAAAATTCTCTCTGTTTGAATATGACATGATTTCATATGTATAAAAAATCCTAAAGACTCTGCAAAAACAACTGTTAGAACTAATAAACAATTTCAATAAAGCTGCAAGATACAAAATCAACATACAAAATCAGTAACATTTCTATACAGTAACAATGAACTATTTGAAGAAGAAATGAAGAAAACAATCCCATTCACAATAGCATAAAAACAATAAAATACTTAGAAATAAATTTATCCGAGGAAGTGAGATGTCCATCATGGACAACCACAAGATATTGATGAAAGAAATTGAAGACACAAATAAGTGAAAAGATATCCAATGTTCATGGACTGGAAAAGTTAATATTGTTAAAATGTCTATACTACCAAAAGCCATATAGAGCCAATGCAATCACTATCAAAATTTCAGTGGCATTTTTCACAGAAATAGAAAAAATAAATAAATAAATTTGCATGAAACCACAAAAAAAACCAAATTGCCAAAACAATCTTGAGAAAGAACAAAGCTGGAGAGATAACACTTCCTGATTTCAAACTATACCACAAAGCTTTTACTATCAAAAGAGTATACTATTGACATAAAAACAAACACATAGACCAATAGGATAGAATCAAGAGCTCAGAAATAAATCCACACATGTATGGTAAATTAATATTTGAGAAGGTTCTCAGGAAGATTCAATGGAGAAAATAGAGTCTTTCCAGTTAATAGGATTGGGAAAACTGGAAATCCACATGAAAAAGAATGAAATTGGACCCCTAACTTATAACACTCACAAAAATTAAGGACTTAATATATGGATTTAAGACTTAAATGCAAGACCTAACACCATAAAACTCCTAGAAGAAAACACAGAGGACAAGCTCCTTGACCTTGGTTTTGCAATGATTTTTTTTTGATATGACACCAAAAGCACAAGCAAAAAAGCAAAACAAAGCAAAACAAAGTGTGACTATATCAAACTAAAAGCTTCTGCACAGCAAAAGAAGCAGTGAACAAACTAAAAAGGCAGCCTAGAGCATGAGAGAAAATATTTGCAAACCATGCATCTGATAAGGGGTTGATATCTAAAATATATAAGGAACTTAGACAATTCAAAAGCAAAAAAAAAAAAAAAAATTCCAATTAAAAAGTGGGCCAAAAATAAAGTTACAAGGTGGACCTGAATAAACTTTTTTCCAAAGTAGATATACAAATGGCCAACAGGTACATGGAAAAGTGCTAAATATCACTAATCATTGGGATAATGCAAATCAAAATCACAGTGAGGTATCATTTCACATCCATTAGAATGGTTATCAAAAAGACAAGAGGTAATAAATACTGGTGAGGATGTAGAGAAAAGGGAAATCTAGCATACTTTAGGGAGAAATGTACACTGGTATGCCCACTATGGAAAACAGTATGGAGGTTCCTCAAAAAATTAAAAATAGAACTGCCATATGATCTAGCAATCCTACTTCTGCATAAGTAGCTGAAGAAGATGAAATCACTATCTCAGAGACATCTGCACTTCTGTGTTCATTTCAGCATTATTCACAATAGCCAAGGCATGAAAACCTCCTAAAGTTCCAACCGTAGATGAAGGGATAAAGTAGGAATTTGGTATCCTCACCAAGTAAGGATTTGGTATCCTTTGGTATAAATGTACAATGGAATATTATTCAATCATTAAAAAAAGAATGAAATTACTCCATTTGTGACAATGAATGGACTTTGAGGGCATTACGATAAGCAAACTAATCAGACAAAGAAAAATACTGTATGTTTGCGGAATTGGAAAACATTGAACTTATATAAACAGAGAGTAGAATGGTAGTTTCTAAGGCTGAGGGGTGGGGGAAATGGGGAGATAGTGGTAAGGTTACAAACTTCCAGTTCGAAGAGGAATAAGTTCCAGGGATCTAATGCACAGTATGGTGATTAGAGTAACAATACTATATTGTATTGAAAGCTGCTATGAGGTTAGAGGTTTAATGTTCTTACCATAACTACAACAACAACAAAATGGTAATTATGTGAGGTAAACAATGTTTTAACTAAACTTATTGTAGTATTTCACAGTATATACACATATCATATCATCACATTGTATGCATATTATATGTCAATTTTATCACAATAAAGCTGACCAAAAAAAAGAAAAATTGAAGAAAGAAATGGATGATCTTTTGTAGGAAGATTATCTCCTCTTAATCCTTGAGTTGACAATTTGGGCATGTATTAACTTCTATGGACACATCTGAACTGGACACAAGGGAGAATGGACAGGATCTTAGTCTGTTTCCTATGAAAATTGTTTTAATGCTTGTCAAACTATTGCAGGCTGTTTTTTTTTAAGACCACGTAGGTGGTTTCTTTTAGGAAAAATTGTCTCAAAAACTTAGTATAGACTGATTTCCCTATTCCTCCTGCTAAAGAAGCACAACAGAAAACCTTGTCCATTATGTATAAACAGATGTTAAATGACTCAATGTTAAAGAGAAGAAAGAGTAGCTGGTCACCTCAGGTCCTGAGAACAACATGGCAATGAATTTTGACACCAAAAATGTAATCTATAAAAAGAAAAATCAATACATTTTACCTTAACAAAAGTAGAAACTTTTGTTCTATGAAAAACTCTGTTAAGAGGATGAAAACTCAAGCTACAGACAGGAAAAAAGATATTTGCAAATCACAAGCACGAATCAAACAAAAGACTAGAATTTAAAATATAATTCTGGAAACTCAAAAGTTAAAAAAATCCAATTAGAAATGGGCAAAAGACATGAAGATATATTTCACAAAAGTGCATATGCAGATGGGAAATAAGTACATAAAAAGATGTTCAGCATTATTAACCATTAGGGAAATGCAAATTAAACACAATGAAATATCACTACACACCTATTAGAATACCTAAAATTAAAACAAACAAACAAACACAGTGACATCAAATTTTGGCAAGGGTGGAAACTGGATCACTCATACATTGCATGTCAGAGTGTAAAATTACACAGCCACTCTGGAAAACAGATTGTCAGCTTCTTTAGAAACTAAACATGTAACTTTCATTTGGCCCATGCTTGCATTCCTGAACATTTATCCTAGAGAAATTACAACTTATGTCCACAGAAAAATCTGTACAGAAAAAGTTATAACAGTTTTATTCATAATAGCAAAAATAGTTTTTTCCAAAATCTGGAAACAAATCATGCTCTTCAATGAGCAAATGGTTAGACAAAGTATATCCATACCATAAATGATATTGAGCAATAAAAAGAACTATTAATATACATAACAACATGATACATCTCCAGAAAATTATACTAAGTGAAAAACACCAATCCTTAAAGTTTACATATTAGAAGATTCTATTTCTATAAAATTCTTGAAATTACAGAATTATAAAGGTGGAAAACGCATTAATGTTTGCCAATGGTTTGTGATGGTGGGGAGTAGGGTGTGAGCATGACTATAAAGAGATAACATGAGGGAGATCTTTTGGTAATGGAATATAGCTTGTTATCTTGATTGCAGTGGTGATTATCCAAATCTACACAAGTGATAAAGTGATATAAAATTATACATAGACATTATACCAATGTCAAAATCTCGGTTTTGATATTGTACTATAATTATGGAAGAAGTTACCATGGGGAGAAACTGGATGCAGAATACATGGGACCTATTTCATTATATTTGCAACTTCCGGTGCATCTATAATAATTTCAAAATTGAAAATTTTAGAAATAGTATATGTGATATGTTTTCAAGTCTGTTCCATGTAAAGTAACCATACTCAGAGTACCTTCCTGTAAATATTTTTTAAGCCCTTTTTTTGTTGTTTTTATTTTTGACTTCCCTGCATCCATGGTCCCTGTCCCTTTTAATTTTCTGACAGCTACCTTAAGGCAATCCAAAACAAAAGGCTCAGATCTTTAACATCACAGAAAAGATTAAAGCCTATTGTTACAGATTAGAGCTCTAATGTTAATGATGCTGCCATTTGCTTAAATGAAAAGTCTTACAAGACCTTTGTCACTCAAGGCCTATTCCTTCAGTCTTCAGTCATCTGTATTGGTAGTATAACTGGAGTTACTCTGTAATATAAAAAATAAATTGTTGCACTGGCGTAAGGGTCAGGCAGGGTGAGAAAAGTGATATCAGAGATTGGAATGTTAGAGATCTTTGTCAGGCAATGACAAACTATTTGGTAACTCATCATTATAAATACCTTGGTAGGAAGACCACATGCCTCCTGAGCTTGAAGTTCCATTAAATGGTGTTAAAGAGCCAAAGTTTCTGTGAGGTGCCACTCTTGGTTGAATGGTAGCCTCTGCCATAATATCAACTAGCATTGTTTTTCAACAGGCTTTGGTATTTTGAGGACATCATATATTGTTTGTACTGTAGTAAAAATTGTTTCTAAAGGTTAATTGCCAGGAGGCTACTGATTTCCTTAAGTAGTATTAAATACTCTTTAATGCAATGATAATTCATATGATGATGTGGACATGCCAAAATTAATATTTATGTCAATTATGTTTTTTTATTACAAAAAATAGAATACACTTTTTTTAAGTGTAAAATATGTATTATTCTAACATAATAAATATACTTAGGTTGGAAGTTCCAGAATTTGTTCAGTGACTCCATAATATCAGGATCTGGTTCAGCTTCTCTGTGGCGCTCTTGACCATCTCTTTATGGTTACAAGATGGCTTTTAGTATGCCTAAGAAGCATAAAAATGTCCAAAAAGAAGAAAGAAGTATGAGATGAACGGATGTTGAGACAGCTTGCGTAGCATTTTTTTCTATTAAGTATTTTGAAGAAATTCTCTTTACTATAAAATCTCCTCTTATATATTTTTGCCAAACCTGGTTATATAACCATTTCTAAATGAATCATTAGCAAAATGAATGAGTTCATTCTCTAGAGATATCGTCCAGTATTTGACAAACACCAGAACAAACCCCACAACTATTTTAGCCAGAAAGGAGAGGTAGAACACCAACAGTAGGTATCACACCATGAAAAGACAGAACTTAGAGGACAGTTATGAGTCCTAATAAAATCCAGTGCACCTTAATAAATATAACAGAAATTACACGGGGCAAATATATTAATTTAATTAGTATTAGATGGATTAAATTCAGATCCCACTACTTAGTGCATAGTTAACCTTAGAATCTCATAAAATATTTATCATTATAATATACAGGCATATTTTCTCTATTCCATGTCACTATATATAATCTTTAAATTAGGTGATCCTTTTCCCATCTCACCCTGCCCTATCGATGATGGAAGATTTGAATAAACATAGTACCAAACTTACTAGATTTTCTATGATAATCATAATTTCAAATACTCCATACCATTAATCCTTAAATATAATAGTAAATTCTAGATCAAATATCTCAAATATACCTTCCATAATCTTCCATAAAATTCTTCACTTTTATTTACTCCACCCACATACACATGGGTACCATTGACTAAGATGATTCTTAAGTTGATGAGAAAGGCAGAAAACTGCAGAGATGGGGAAAATATAAGTCATTTACCCTCTTCAGTCAAGTGGAGAATTATTTGTAATAATTCAAAAGAAATACTGATGGAATAAATATATTTTGAATATTTAATAAAATAAGACATTAAATAATAAAGATTTATTTACTTATTTTTTCAAAAAATGTCATGCAATTATTGTACATAGAATCAACATTTACTATGAGCAAATACCATGTAATGCCATTGGGCAGTACAAAGATTAATCAGACCTGAACATCATCTTAAAACATTTAGGTTCTAATATAGAAGTTAAGTCAATAGTGGTTCAGTTCAGTTCAGTTCGTTTCCAGAAGATGTCAATGTCCTATAAATGTTCAAAGAAATAAAAGTTATTCTTCACTTTCTCTCTTTCTCCTACTCCATTGAGGACAGATAGAGCAGAGAAAATACCAAGAAAATTTCAAGAATCAAGGAAATCTCAGTGTTGGAAGAGGCATTTTATCAAAGCTTTGACACTCAGAATTTATATTTGTAAAGACAGAGATAAAAGAATTTCAGGTGGAGAATTCTGTATAAGGAAAGATACATGATAAAATTAGGGGCACATTATGGAGGAGCATAAATGCTAGCCTAAATTATATAGAATTTATATAGTTCAAAATTCAGCATACATAGAATTCAACAGGAGCTAAACTGAAAAATCTTTCAAATAGGGAAACAAGATGAATAATAAGCCCAGGTGAATTTTTATGTCCCCCTTAGAAATCATTTTTTTGAAAGTCTGAAGGACGCCCCGCCCTCTTCGCTAACAAGGGCAGATCAAAGGGGAAGAGAAATTGGGAGTTGGAGGAGGGCTGCATTCTTCCTCAAAGCAGCTGGACAGGCAGCACTTTGCTGGGCTGTGTCTTTCATTTCCTCAAAGCACAATGTGAGAGGAGTGTACAGCATAGGGGAGCAAGGCAGCTGCTTCCCCACTCTGCAGGGATAGAAGCCTAGAAATTGGAAGAAAATCCAGTACAGTGATGTCTTAAGGAAAGTAAGGTGCCACACAGAATTAAACCCTAATCTACAATCGCTTCCTCAAGGGAAAGATGCAGCTTATACATTTTTAATACATAGACTAGTTTAACATGAAGTTGAAAGTAATCATGGTTGCACTACAAACAGTGTTTTCATTGCTCAAAGTAGGAGAAAAAGAAACACAGAGATGTGTCCTCAAAGCAACTATACCATTAAAATAGTTTTGGTTATTAAGAAGAAAATAACATTTTTCATTTGATTCGTTCATATGTTTAATTGTCTAGAATTATTAATTTTTTTAAACATATTTATTGGAGTATAATTTCTTTACAATGTTGTGTTAGTTGCTGCGGTATAACAAAGTGAATCAGCTATATGTATACATATATCCCCATAAACCCTCCCTCTTGCATCCCCCTCCCACCCTCCTTATCCCACCTCTCTAGGTGGACACAAAGCACAAAGCTGATCTCCCTGTGCTATGTGGCTGCTTTCTACTAGCTATCTATTTTATATTTGGTAGTGTATATATGTCCATGTCACTCTCTCATTTTGTCCCAACTTACCCTTCCCCCTCCCTGTGTCCTCAAGTCCATTCTTTATGTCTGAATCTTTATTCCTATCCTGGCTCTAGGTTCATCAGAACCTTTTTTGTTTGTTTGTTTTTTAGATTCCATATATATGTGTTAGCATACGGTTTTTGTTTTCCTCTTTCTGACTTACTTCACTCTGTATGACAGACTCTAGGTCCATCCACCCCACTACAAGTAACTCAATTTCATTTCTTTTTATGGCTGAGTAGTATTCTGGACAGCTATAAGTAAAAGAATGAATTTAGAATACTTCTTAACACCATAAACAAAAATAAATTCAAAATGGATTAAAGAACTAAATGTAAGGCCAGACACTATAAAACTCTTGGAGGAAAACATAGGCAAAATACTCTATGACATAAATCAAAACAGTGTATGTAAGTCTATGCCTCTCTCTCACTTAGTCCCAGAATACCCTTTCCCCTCCCCATGTCCTCACGTCAATTCTATATGTCTGCATCTTTATTCTTGTCTTGCCCCTAGGTTCTTCAGAATGATTTTTGTTTTTTAGATTCCATATATATGTGTTAGCATAAGGTATTTATTTTTCCCTCTCTGACAGATCACAGTCTGTATGATAGTCTCTAGGTCCATCCACCTCACTACAAATAACTCAATTTCATTTCTTTTTATGGCTTAGTAATATCCCATTGTATATATGTGCCAAATCTTCTTTAGCCATTCATCTGTCGATGGACACTTAGGTTGCTGGCTATTGTAAATAGAGCTGCAATTGAAAATTTTGGTACATGACTCTTTTTGAATTATGGTTTTCTCAGGGTATATGCCCAGTAGTCAGATTGCTGAGTCATATGGTACTTCTATTTCTAGATTTTTAAGGAACTTCCATACTGTTTTCCACAGTGGCTGTACCAATTTACATTCCCACCAACAGTGCAGGAGGGTTCCCTTTTCTCCACACCCTCTACAACATTTATTATTTGCAGACTTTTTGATGATGGTTATTCTCCCTGGTGTGAGGTGATACCTCATTGTAGTTTTGATCTGCATTTCTCTCATGATTAGTGATGTTGAGCATCCTTTCATGTGTTTGTTGGTCAACTATATATCTTCTTTGGAGAAATGTCTATTTAGGTCTTCTGTCCATTTTTGGATTGGGTTGTTTCATTTTTTGATAGTGAGCTGCATAAGCTTCTTGTATATTTTGGAGATTAATCCTTTGTCAGTTGCTTCGTTTGCAAACATTTACTCCCATTCTGAGAATTGTGTTTTCGTCTTTCTTAGGGTTTCCTTTGCTGTGCAACAGCTTTTATGTTTTATTGGGTCCCATTTATTTTTATTTCCATTTCTCTAGGAGGTGGGTCAAAAAGGATCTTGCTGCGATATATGTCATAGATTGTTCTGCATATGTTTTCCTCTAAGAGTTTTATAGTGTCTGGCCTTACATTTAGGTCTTTAATCCATTTTGAGATTATTTTTATGTATGGTGTTAGGGAGTGTTCTGATTTCATTCTTTTACATGTAGCTGTCTAGGTTTCCCAGCAACACTTCTTGAAGAGGCTGTATTTTCTCTACTCTATATTCTTGCCTCTTATATCAAGGATAAGGTGACCATATATATGTGGGTTTATCTCGGGGCTTTCTATCCTGTTCCACTGATCTGTATTTCTGTTTTTGTGACAGTACCATACTGTCTTGATTACAGTAGCTTTGTAGTATAGTCTGAAGTCCGGGAGCATGATACATCTAGCGCCATTTTCCTTTCTCAAGGTTGCTTTGGCTATTCAGGGTCTTTTGTGTTTCCATACAAATTATGAAATTTTTTGTTCTAGTTCTGTGAAAAATGTCATTGGTAGTTTGGTAAGGATTGCACTGAATCTGTAGATTGCTTTGGATAGTATAGTCCTTTTCACAATGTTGAATCTTCCAATCCAAGAACATGGTATATTTCTCCATCTGTTGGTATCATCTTTAATTTCTTTCATCAGTGTCTTATAGTTTTCTGCATACAGGTCTTTTTTCTCCTTAGGTAGGTTTACTCATAGGCATTTAATTCATTTTGTTGCAATGGTAAATGGGAGTGTTTCCTTAATTTCTCTTTCAGATTTTTCATCAGCAGTGTACAGGCATGCAAGAGATTTCTATGCATTAATTTTGTATCTTGCTATTTTACTAAATTCACTAATTAGTTCTTGTAGTTTTCTGGTAGCATATATGGCATTCTCTATGTATAGGATCATGTTATCTGCAAACACTGACAGTTTTACTTCTTTTCCAATTTGGATTCCTTTTATTTCTTTTTCTTCTCTGATTACTGTGGCTAAAACTTCCAAAATTATGTGGAAAAATAGTGGTGAGAATGGACAAACTTGTCTTTTTCCTGATCTTAGAGGAAATGGTTTCAGTTTTTCACCATTGAGAATGATGCTGGCTGTGGGTTTGTCATACATGGCCTTTATTATGTTGAGGTAAATTCCCTCTATGCCTACATTCTGGAGGGTTTTTATCATAAATGGGTGTTGAATTTTGTCAAAAGCTTTTTCTGCATCTATTGAGATGATCATATCATTTTTCTCCTTCAGTTTGTTAATATGGTTTATCACATTGATTGATTTGTGTATATTGAAGAATCCTTGCATTCCTGAGATAAACCCCATGTGATCATGTTGTATGAACCTTTTAATGTGCTGTTGGATTCTGTTTCCTGGTATTTTGTTGAGGATTTTTGTATCTCTGTTCATCAGTGATATTGCCCTGTAGTTTTCTTTTTTTTTTCATGATATCTTTGTCTGGTTTTGGTATCAGAGTGATGGTGGCCTTGTAGAATGAGTTTCAGAGTGTAGCTCGCTCTGCTATATTTTGGAAGAGTTTGAGAAGGATAGGTGTTAGCTCTTCTCTAAATGTTTGATAGAATTCGCCTGTTAAGCCATCTAGTCCTGGGCTTATGTTTGTTGGAAGAATTTTAATCACAGTCGCAATTTCAGTGTTTGTGATTGGTCTGTTTATATTTTCTGTTTCTTCCTGGTTCAGTTACGGAAGTTGTTCTTTTATAACAATGTGTTAATTTCTTCCAGGTTGTCCATTTTATTGGCATAGAGTTGCTTGTAGTAACTTCACATGATACTTCGTATTTCTGCACTGTCAATTTTTACTTCTCTTTTTCATTTCTAATTCTATTGATTTGAGTCTTCTCTCTCTCTTTTTTTTTTAATCAGTCTGGCTAATGGTCTATCAATTTTGTTTCTCTTTTTAAAGAACAAGCATTTAGTTTCATTGATATTTGCTATTGTTTCTTTCATTTATTTCTGTTCTGATCTTTATGATTTCTTTCCTTCTGCTAACTTTGTTACTTTTTTTTTTTTTTTTTCTTCTTCTTCTTTCTCTAATCGCTTCAGGTGTAAGGTTAGGTTGTTTATATGAGATTTCTCTTGTTTTTAAGGTAGGATTGTATTGCTATAAACTTCCCCTCTTTGAACTGCTTTTGCTGTATCCCATAGTTTCTGGGCCATTGTTTTTTCATTGTCATTTTTTTCTAGGTATTTTTTTTTTTAAACATCTTTATTGGGGTACAACTGCTTTACAATGGTGTGTTAGTTTCTGCTTTATAAAAAAGTGAATCAGTTATACATATACATATGTTCCCATATGTCCTCCCTCTTGCGTCTCCCTCCCTCCCACTCTCCCTATCCCACCCCTCCAGGCTGTCACAAAGCACCAAGGTAATATTCCTGTGCCTTGCAGCTGCTTCCCCCTAGCTTGGTGCACTAACCCATTCAGGCTATGTTCAAGCCGCCAACCCCTGTCTTCTCTCTGCGCTCCGTCCAAAACCGAAACCCGAGCCTCAGCTTGCAGCCCTGCCCACCCCGGCGGGTGAGCAGACAAGCCTCCTGGGCTGGTGAGTGCCGGTCGGCACCGATCCTCTGTGCAGGAATCTCCCTGCTTTGCCGTCCGTACCCGTTGCTGTGCACTACTCTGTGGTCCTGAAGCTCCTCCCTCCTCCTCCCGCAGTCTCCACCCGCGAAGGGGCTTCCTAGTGTGTGGAAACTTTTCCTCCTTCACAGCTCCCTCCCACTGGTGCAGGTGCTGTCCTTATTCTTTTGTCTCTGTTTTTTCTTTTGCCCTACCCAGGTACGTAGGGAGTTTCTTGCCTTTTGGGAGGTCTGAGGTCTTCTGCCAGCCTTCAGTAGGTGTTCTGTAGTAGTTGTTCCACGTGTAGATGTATTTCTGGTGTATCCATGGGGAGGAAGGCGATCTCCGCGTCTTACTCTTCCGCCATCTTCAAGGTACCCCCCCTAGGTATTTTTTGATTTCCCCTTTGATTTATTACTGATTTCTTGTTTATTTGCCAGTATATTGTTTAGCTTCCATATGTTTGAATTTTTAAGTTTTTTTTTTTTCCTGTAATTGATATCCTTTCTCATAATATTGTGGTCAGAAAATATACTTGATATGATTTCAATTTTCTTAAATTTATCAAGACTTGACTTGTGATCCAAGATATGATCTATCCTGAATATTCCATGAGCACATGAGAAGAAAGTTTATTCTGTTGTATTTGGATGGAATGTCCCATAAATATCAATTAAGTCCATCTTGTATAATATATTATTTAAAGCTTGTGTTTCCTTATTTATTTTCATTTTGGATGTTCTGTCCGTTGGTGAAAGTGGGGTGTTAAAATCCCCTACTATTACTGTGTTACTGTCGATTTAACCTTTTATGACTTTTAACATTTCCCTTATGTATTGAGGTGTATCTGTGTTGGGTGCATAAATATTTACAGTTGTTATATCTTCTTCTTGGATCAATCTCTTGATCATTATGTAGTGTCCTTCTTTCTCTCTTGTAATGGTCTTTATTTTAAAGCCTATTTTGTCTGATATAAGAATTGCTACTCCAGCTTTCTTTTCATTTCCATTTGCATCAGGTGTCTTTTTCCATGCTCTCACTTTCAATCTGTATGTGTCCCTAGGTCTGAAGTGGGACTCTTGCACACAGTGTATATATGGGTCTTGTTTTCATTTCCATTCAGCCAGTCTATGTCTTTTGGTTGGAGCATTTAATCCATTTACATTTAAGGTAGTTATCTATATGTATGTTCCTATTACCATTTTCTTAATTGGTTTGGGTTTGTAATTGTACGTCTTTTCCTTGTCTTGTGTTTCTTGTCTAGAGAAGTTCCTTCAGCATTTGTTGTAAAGCTGGTATGGTGTTGCTGAACCCTCTTAGCTTTTGCTTGTGTGTAAAGTTTTTAATTTCTCTTTTGAATCTGAATGAGATCCTTTCTGGGAAAAGTAATGTTGGTTGTACATTTTTCCCTTTCATCAGTTTAAGTATGTCCTGCCACTCCCTTCTGGCTTGCAGAGTTTCTGCTGAAAGATCAGCTGTCAACCTTATGGGGATTCTCTGTATGTTATTTGTTGCTTTTCGCTACTGCTTTTAAGAATTTTTTTTCTTTTTATTTATTTTTTGATAATTTGTTTAATATGTGTCTTGGTGGATTCTCCTTGAATTTAACCTGTATAGGACTCTCTGTGCTTCCTGGACTTGATTGACTATTTATTTTCCCATATTAGGGAAGTTTTCAACCATAATCTCTTGAAATAGCTTCTCAGTCCCTTTCTTTTTCTCTTCTTCATCTGGGTCCCTTAGAATTCGAATGTTAGTATGTTTAATGTTGTCCCAGAGGTCTCTGAGACTGTTGTCAATTCTTTTCACTCTTTTTTGTTTATTCTGTTCTGTGGTAGTTATTTCCACTCTTATCTTCCACATCATTTATCCATTCTTCTGCCTCAGTTATTCTGCATTGATTCCTTCTAGAGATTTTTAAATTTCATTTATTGTATTGCTCATCATCGTTTGTTTGCTCTTTAATTCTTCTAAGTCCTTGCTAAACGTTTCTTGTATTTTCTCCATTCTATTTCCAAGATTTCAGGTCATCTTTAGTATCATTACTCTGAATTCGTTTTCAGGTAGACTGCCTATTTCCTCTTCATTTGTTTGGTCTTGTGTGTTTTTACCTTGTTCCTTCATCTGCTATGTATTTCTCTGTCTTCTCATTTTGCTTAACTTACTGTGTTTGCGGTCTCCTTTTCACCAGCTTCAGGTTTGTTGTTCTCACTGTTTTTGGTTTCTGCTACCAGTGGGTACAGTTGGTTCAGTGTGTTATGTAGGCTTCCTGGTGGAGGGGAGTTGTGCCTGTGTTCTTGTGGATGAGACTGGATCTTGTCTTTCTGGTAAGTAGGAGTACATCTGGTGATGTGTTTTTGGGTGTCTTTGATCTTATTATGATTTTAGGCAGCCTCTCTACTAATGGATGGTGTTTTCTTCCTTTCTCACTAGTTGTTTGGCATGGGGTGTCCACCACTGTAGCTGGCTGGTCTTTGAGTGGAGCTGGGTCTTAGCATTGAGATGGAGATCTCTGGGAGAGCTTTCATTATCTGATATTTCATGGGGCCCGGAGTTCTCTTGTGGTCCAATGTCCTGAACTCAGGTCTCCCACCTTAGAGGCTCAGGCCTGACACATGGCCAGAGCAGCAAGACCATGTCAGCTACACGGCTCAGAAGAAAAGGGAGAAAAACAAGAAAGAAAGAAAAATAAAATAAAGTTATTAAAATAAAAATAAAACTAAAAGTAAAAAAAAGAAAGAAGAGACAACCAAACCAAAAAACAAATGCACCAATGATAACAAGTGCTGAAAATTATACTAAAAATAAAAAACAGTCAGACAGAACCCTAGGACAAATGGTAAAAGCAAAGCTATACAGACAAAATCACACAAAGAATCATACACATACACACTCACGAAAAGATAAAAAAGAAAAAAATATATGTATATATATAAAATGAAGGAGGAGAGCAACCAAACCAATACACAAATCTACCAATGATAATAATGTCTAAATACTAAACTAAGATAAACATAAAACCAGAAACAAATTAGATACAGAGAGCAAACCCCAAGTCCACAGTTGCTCCCAAAGTTCACTGCTTCAGTTTTGGGATGCTTTGCTGTCTATTTAAGTATTCCACAGATGCAGTGTACATCAAGTTGAGTGTGGAGATTTAATCTGCTGCTCATGAGGCTGCTGGGAGAAATTTCCCTTTCTCTTCTTTGTTTGCACAGCTCCTGGGGTTCAGTTTTGGATTATCCCCCACACCCACCCCGCCTGTAGGTCACCTGAGGGCGTCTGTTCCCTGCCCAGAGAGGATGGGGTCAAAATAGCAGCTGATTAGGGAGCTCTGGCTCACTCAGGGCAGGGGGAGAGAGGGGTATGGAATGTGGGGTGAGCCTGCAGCTTCAGAGACCCACATGACGTGACAGCCTGAGGTGTGCTATGTGTTCTCCCGGGGAAGTTGTCCCTGGATCATGGGACACTGGCAGTGGTGGGCTGCACAGGGTTCTGGGAGGAGAGGTGTGGATAGTGACCTGTGCTTACACACAAGATTCCAGGTGGCTGCAGCAGCAGCCTTAGCATTTCATGCCCATCTCTGGTGTCTGTGCTGATAGCTGTGGCTCGTGCCTGTCTCTGGAGCTCGTTTAGGAGAATCCCCTCTCCTTGAGCACCCTGAAACAATGGTCTCTTGCCTCTTAGGCAGTTCCAGACTATTTTCTGGACTCCCTCCTGGCTAGCTGTGGTACACTAGCTCCCTTCTGGCTGTGTTCACGCAGCCAACCTTAGTCCTCTCCCTGGGATCTGAACTCCAAAGCCGGAGCCTCATCTCCCAGTCCCCACTTGCCCCGGCAGATGAGCAGACAAGCCTCTCAGGTTGATGACTGCTTGGCAACACCGATCCTCTGTGTGGGAATCTCTCCATTTTGCCCTCTGCCCCAGTTTCTGCACCCTCGTCCATGGCTCTGAAGCTTCCCCCCACCCACTCCCCGTCTCCACCAGTGAAGGTGCTTCCTAGTGTGTGGAAAGTTTTCCTCCTTCACTGCTCCCTCCCCGAGGTGCAGGTCCCATCCCTATTATTTTTCTTTATTCTTTTGCCCTACCCAGGTACATGGAGAGTTTCTTGCCTTTTGGGAAGTCTGAGGCCTTCTGCCAGCGTTGAGTAGGTGTTCTATAGGAGTTTTTCCACATGTAGATGTATATCTGATGTATCTGTGGGGAGAAAGGTGATCTCCACGTCTTACTCCTCCACCTTCTTGAAGGTTCCCCCTAGAATTATTAATTTTATCATAATGATTTTATATTTTATATATCATACTGAATACTATCATCATTTTGAAGAAAACTTTCAAAAGTGGCCATTTTTAAAAGGTAAGAAAATACTCCCCAAAGCATGTGTAAATCAGCACATAGCAAACCCGGTCAGTTTGTAAACAACAAAGTGAACCCGGGTGGAGGATACTTATAATCATAACTATTTCCAGACAAACATTTCCCAACTGTCATCTGGAGAATAAAAAATAGATTTTAGTTGTGTTTGCTTAAAATTAAAGTCTTATTTAAAAATATTTCTTCTGCTGATGAATATATTAAATCACAGACAGTTTTCTGCATCTGTGGACCCATGATGACAGATTAACTAGCATGGAAAACAATCCTCATTCTCCTTTGCAATAATGGAAACTGACTCATGAAATCAAAAACTAAATTGTTTTTCTTCAAGTTTCATGAAAATACTGACAGAAAAAACTAGTTGGAGAAAGAACACAGGAGACAGGTTATCTTCTACCTTGCTTTCCTCATTCTTTTCCTTATCTAATGGGAACAGCGTAAGCATTTCTTATTTCCTTCTACCAAACCTTGGATTGTCTGATATTAACATTCAGCTTGACCACCTTTGTGTGTAAATCTTAGGCTAGATAAGTCCTAGCTAATACAGCTTCTCCTGCCTTCTATTGCTTACTCTAAATTTATACCACTAAGTTCAAACATAATCTTTTATAGTCACTAATACTATAACAGAATGGTCTGAAAATTTTTGATTCCTCCATTTCCGATTTCTCAGCCACTGACATTCTATGGAGAGGGTGACACATAGATGTCTAAGCAAAATATAAAAATGGAGACGTTATCTAAGCAGTCACAGTGATCACGACAAATAAAACATACTGCAAAAAATAGATAACGTATTTATTCTAATAAGAGCTCAGATCCTAATTCCCCAATGACCTTCTCAGCCGAAAAGGATTACCTTTGGGAGTAAATACTCGGAGACAACACTTTCTTACATGTTCAAAAAAATAAATAAATAAATAACACTCCATTATATAATGGATTAGATTAAAACCTAGAGGCCTATTAGTAGTAGTATAAAATTAGATTTCTTTAAACTTAAAACACTAACTATATTTTCCTATTCTTGTTGAACAGCTTATTATAAAACCATAAGAAGTAAAACACTGCCAATGACTTCCAAACTTTTTCGAGATTCATTAAAATGTACACTCATTAAAATGTATAGTGTGTCATTTTATTTTTCAGTTAATAATGTTACTCATTTAAGGACTGATATATTAAGGTTCTGCTATAATGTATTTCAATTCTTGGTCTGGCATTATTAACAAAGTTGAAATAATATGTAATTTTCATCAATTACAAAGATGGCCAATCTGCTGACACATAAAATTATGGCAACAATTGTAAAGAAAGCAAAACAGAAACAAACACTAAGCTAGTTGGTAATAAGAATAATTGGTTTGATAAGTCAGGTGAAAGAAAATTTATAAATGAATGTAATTTCTTATATTATATGATAGGATATAATTCTTAATAGTTTACTAAAATGATCATAGAGCTCACGGCATAGTCTTATCTAAGCATTTCCCAAGTATATATAAATGATATCTCTTCCCTAGGAAGAAATCATTTTATAAATCCTTGAGTTTTCATGAACACAGAAGTCTAACTTAATGAGAAAAGTCCAGTTTTTTATAAAAGGTGCGAGGGGTGAAGAAATTCAAAAAGAGCACAGACCTGTCTCTTCATTATTTCTAAAACAAAAAGTTAGTAGAAAAGTTATAAATCTTCAAATAATTTTGACTAATACTTTGACCTAACCAACACATAGTTACAACATTTAGACAATGGCCACCCACAAATCTGATGAATTTGTCAATCCACAGCAGGAGTTGAGATAGAGTGAGAGAAAGAAGAAATTATGAATAATGAACATAGAAAATAAATCTGGATTTTATGTTAGGAGTTGAACGCAAGAAGAGATGGCATTAGGGTGTGAAATTGACACCCTTTCCTTTTCTCTGCTCTATAAAAAATTTTTCCAACTACAAAAGTTTGGGGTCTTTTGGAGCATGAATATTTTAAGAGTTCTAACTGAACTTTTGCTATTATCTTAACTGGTTTGTTCAGTCTTCCATTTTCCTTTTTGCCCAAAATGAAGAAAGTATATTATCATAGTTCTTGGTTAGCATCACAAACTTTGAATATCATTAACAATAGCATTTATTTTGACTCTGTATAGCTCATACATTAACAATAAAGCCTGTTAGACCATTTATATATGGAACAGGTGTAGCTTTTACCCAGAGGTTGTTGAAATGATTCAGTGGATTTATAGCAAGAAAATTTTCTGACACTGGGAGGTTATAAACTAATAGAGGGTTATGGGGAATGAAAACAGCTCAACTTGTAATCAGGTATGGAACCTCTAGGATTTTGCTCAAACATACCCCTGCATGGCATATGACTAACATGGACTGGATAATTTTCCAGGGTTTCCTGAATGGCTCTCTCCTGTAGGAATAAATGCTAAATGGCACTTCTGCATCAAACCCAGGACTGTGATAATACAGACACCTTTGATATTTTGCTACACTTTTTTTCTATTTACTTTTACATACTTTTATAATAACTATTCCATTTTTAAAATAAAAGCACTCAGATATCATTCTAAAACATTAGTGGTTTGGTTTTTCAGTAGAAATGTATTTTTAAACAGATTTTAGAGTAGATATCAAGTTCAAAATCACTGCAATTTTATAGTCTTTCTACATTGGTTGCCAGAAATATTAGGAAATGGAAACAGACATCTATTAAATAAAACATCATTGTGTTATAGTTTTACCTTTTAAAAGCCTTCATATTCATTGTAAAAGAAACTGGTTTGGTTAAAAATGAGAATAGAGAAAAGCAAGACCTGGCTATCATTACAAGTGTTTTGTTTTAGCCATTTTTTATTTAAAAGGAAAATGAATATTAGAATAGAATAGCAAAATATATATTACTAAGATGATTTTCAATACTCAGAAATCATGGCTACTATTTTACGCAGCTGACAAAAGAAAGGGACAAAATAGCCATGAATTCACCGTGATTCATAAGTTATAGTGTACCCAGAGAAACAATCCTTGTTAATACAGAATTCTATACAGTGTGCTTTTAAATGTAGTTGTTTATTTTGTTGCTGGAATCCTCATTATAACTGTAATGTAGAATTCTTCAAAACAAAGTTCAAAATCATATCTGAAAACTTCTAAAACACTTTGATGTCAAAGAGCTTACAAATAATGTTTAAATGCTTTCTTAAACTGAGAACTGTATGCATTTTCTACAAATTCATTTACAACTAACTATAAAGCTTATTTAATGACTTCTGTTATAAAATTCCACTTCCTCCTCACTAAAACATCTGTCAGAACCTCTCTCCTGGTGGTCGACAAAGTAATAGACTATGTTCTGATATTAGTTAAATTCTGAGAAACTAACAGTGTTCTTGTCTATTTAGCTTTTTGTGTCAAGAATTATATAAAATACCCATTAATTTATGTACTTTGTTTTTCCGCTAACTTGTTTTTTAAAAATAAAATTTGTAAGTACTCTCTTATTCAAATTAATTCTATGGAAATCTTTTTTTCTCCTCCAAGAATATTCTTAAACTTCTAGTGGATACAGCTCTGAATGTTGGATTACTCATGTTTAATAATATGGGAATAATATGAGAATACCGATTAAGGTAGGATAACCACATAGTGTCTCTGGTGATGCCTCTTTTTTCTTTTTTTTCCTTTTTTTTTTTTTCTTACCAGTAAGACATGTTTCATTACACTATAAATCTCTTAGGTTTGCCCTCATAGTTGCATATGTAATCTTTTTTTTTTTTTTTTGCATACGTAATCTTGATGTAAGTATTCCTGTGTCTCAGATGTTTGTCTTTGATAAAACATGCAGTTTGAGGAAGAAAGATAGTAAGGTACAAGGCTTCCAAATAGATTATAATCTAATAGAGACTTACAAATCTAGTGTAATGCTCCTCACACTGAAATCTATGCATCAGTGTTACCTGAGAGTTAGAAATGCAGGCCTCCAAATATACCGGATAAAAATCTTTGGAAGTTGGGTTCAGGAATCTGCATTTTAAAAAGATCCCCTGAAGATTTGTGTGCACATCAATATTTCAGTATTGACCTAATGGATGAGTAATGAATTTTAAATTAAATTATTAAATAAATTTCCCATAATAGCTGTATAATAAAAAAATATTTTATGATCTTCAATTGTTCTACTATGTGTGTCACAACATAGGATACATGAACATATGCATACATAGTTAATATGTAGAATGTATTGTACACACACTGTGTATAGCATATATACTACCAATGCTCAAAATACATATTTTACTAACAAAAATCTAATTTGCTGAGGTCCTAGAGGAGAAGTTCAATGGTTTAATTCTGTTAATCTAAAACGTACAAATCTAAACTTTCCAACTGCTCTTCAGGTGAATTAACAATAATATTTCAGTTGAAATATCAATATAAAAATTCAAATACATCTTGTCCAAGTAAGTAGTCAATGGTTTGCTACATTTATTTGCTATTGGCCAACATAGAAGTAAAAGATAAGACATTTTTTATCATAACAATTGCAACTTATGTTAGCTGAATGTGACTTGAAAACATTGCAGATTCCATATTGACTGCAATTAAAAAGTTAAAGCATGGGGCTTCCGTGATGGCACAGTGGTTGAGAGTCCGCCTGCAAATGCAGGGGACACGGGTTCATGCCCCAGTCCAGGAGGATCCCACATGTCGCAGAGCAGCTGGGCCCGTGAGCCATGGCTGCTGATCCTGCGCGTCTGGAGCCTGTGATCCTCACGGAAGAGGCCACAAAGTGAGAGACTGGCGTACCGCAAAAAAAAAAAAAAAAAGTTAAATCATGATAAGAATTAATGGCTAATAAATACCTTTTTTCATAGCCAAGAACTCATTTAATATTTTCTAGTCTTTCAAGTTCTTTTATTTTAGACTTTGTAATTAAAATGGAAGATTTTTTTTTTTTTTT
>NW_020174043.1:11140-23569 GCF_003031525.2 Neophocaena asiaeorientalis asiaeorientalis | reverse complement strand
CGGGGCACGAACCCATGTCCCATGCATTGGCAGGCGGACTCTCAATCACTGCGCCACCAGGGAAGCCCAGAAGATTCTTGAAGGAGAAGAATTTCCCAGATTATAAATTTCATAAGAACAGTGATCATATTATTCCCCATAGGAAATGCAGGGCCTAATACATAAAATGTTCTAAACAGGTACTAACTGTATGGCTATAAGCAAATTTGTATCTGTGTAGAATTAGATGTTTAAAGAGTGCCTTGTGTATTTGAAGAGCGTTTTGCAAAATAGTAGTTGTTGAATAAATATTTCTTGATCCTAATTGAGTTTAATTTATATTATCATATTAGAGAGTCAATGAATCAATCATAAAATTTATCAATAGATAGTTTAGTACTTACATAATACAGGTTCATACATTAGAGACAGTTCATAAATTTAAGACTTATTGCATATATTATTTCAAGAGATAAACATTATTACATTGACTAACTTTCAATTGTGCTTATTACATAAATATGGATTTATGCCTTCATGCCAATTTGTGTGAAATACACATATCCACATGGAATGCAAGACACATATCCAGATGGAATGCCTGAAGACACATTTTCATTTTTTTTTTTAACATCTTTATTGGAGCATAATTGCTTTAAAATGGTGTGTTACCTTCTGCTTTATAGCAAAGTGAACCAGCTATACATATACATATATCATCATATCTCCTCCCTGTTGCATCTCCCTCCTACTCTCACTATCCCACCCATCTAAGTGGTCACAAAGCATCTAGCTGATCTCCCTGTGCTATATGGCTGCTTCCTACTAGCTATCTGTTTTACATTTGGTGGTGTATATATGTTCATGCCCACTCTTGAACTTCGTCTCAGCTTACCCTTCCTCTTCCCTGTGTCCTCAAGTCCATTTTCTACATTAGCATCTTAATTCCTGTCCTGCCCCTAGGTTCCTCAGAAATATATATTTGTTTGTTTTGTTTGTTTATAGATTCCATATATATGTGTTAGCATACGGTATTTGTTTTTATTTTTCTGACTTATTTCACTCTGTATGAGATCTCTAGGTCCATCCACCTCACTATAAATAACTCAATTTCATTTCTTTTTATGGCTGAGTAATATCCATTGTATACATGAGCCTTTCTTCTTTATCCATTCACCTGTCGATGGACACTTAGGTTGCTTCCATGTCCTGGCTATTGTAAATAGAGCTGCAGTGAACATTGTGGTACATGACTCTTTTTGAATTATGGTTTTCTCAAGATATATGCCCAGTAGTGGGATTGCTGGGTTGTATGGTAGTTCTATTTTTAGATTTTTAAGGAACTTCCATACTGTTCTCCATAGTGGCTGTACCAATTTACATTCCCACAAACAGTGCAAGAGGGTTCCCTTTTCTCCACACCCTCTCCAGCATTTATTGTTTCTAGATTTTTTAATGATGGCCATTCTGACCAGTGTGAGGTGATACCTCATTGTAGTTTTGATCTGCATTTTTCTAATGATTAATGATGTTGAACATCCTTTCATGTGTTTGTTGGCAATCTGTATATTTTCTTGGGAGAAATGTCTATTTAGGTCTTCTGCTCATTTATGGATTGTATTGTTTTTGCTTTGTTTTTTTGTTTTGTTTTGTTTTTTTTTGTTATTGATATTGAGCTCCATGAGCTGCTGGTAAATTTTAGAGTTGAATCCTTGTCACATGCTTCTTTTGCAAATGTTTTCTCCCACTCTGAGAATTGCCTTTCTGTCTTGTTTATGGTTTACTTTGCTGTGCAAAAGCTTTTAAGTTTCATTAGGTTCTATTTGTTTATTTTTGTTTTTAATTCTATTTCTCTAGGATGTGGGTCAAAAACGATCTTGGTGTGATTTATGTCATAGAGTGTTCAGCCTATATTTTCCTCTAGGAGTTTTATACTGTCTGGCCTTAAATTTAGCTCTTTAATCCATTTTGAGCTTATTTTTCTGTATGGTGTTAGGGAGTGTTCTGATTTCATTATTTTACATGTAGCTGTCCAGTTTTCCCAGCACCAATTCTTGAAGAGGCTGTCTTTTCTCTACTCTATATTCTTGCCTCCTTTATCAAAGATAAGGTGATCATATGTGTGTGTGTTTATCTCTGGGGTTTCTATCCTGTTTCACTGATCTATATCTCTGGTTTTGTGCCAGTACCATACTGTCTTGATTACTGTAGCTTTGTAGTATAGTCTGAAGTCAGAGAGCCTTATTCCTCCATCTCCATTTTTCTTTCTCAAGATTGCTTTGGCTGTTTGGGGTCTTTTGTGTTTCCATACAAATTGTGAAATTTTTTGTTCTAGTTCTGTGAAAAATTTCATTGCCAGCTTGATAGGGATTACATTGAATCTGTAGGTTGCTTTGGTTACTATAGTCATTTTCACAATGTTGAGTCTTCCAATCCAAGAACATGGTATATCTCTCCACCTGTTTGTTACATCTTTAGTTTCTTTCATCAATGTCTTATAGTTTTCTGCATACAGGTCTTTTGTCTCCTTTAAGTAAGTTTATTCCTAGGTATTTTATTCATTTTGTTGTGATGGTAAATGGGAGTGTTTCCTTAATTTCTCTTTCAGATTTTTCATCATTAGTGTATAGGAATGCAAGAGATTTCTATGCATAATTTTGTATCCTGCTACTTTACCAAATTCATTGATTATCTCTAGTAGTTTTCTGGTAGCATCTTTAGGAATCTCTATGTATAGTATCATGTCATCTGCAAACAGTGACAGTTTTACTTCTTCGTTTCCAATTTGGATTCCTCTTATTTCTTTTTCTTCTCTGATTTCTGGGGCTAAAACTTCCAAAATTATGTGGAAAAATAGTGGTGAGGGTGGACAACCTTGTCTTGCTCCTGATCTTAGAGGAAATGGTTTCAGTTTTTCACCATTGAGAATGATGTTGGCTGTGGGTTTGTCATATATGGCCTTTATTATGTTGTGGTAAGTTCCCTCTATGCCTACTTTCTGGAGAGCTTTTATCATAAATGGGTGTTGAATTTTGTCGAAAGATTTCTCTGCATCTATTGAGATGATCATATGGTTTTTCTCCTTCAATTTGTTAATATGGTGTATCACATTGATTGATTTGTGTATATTGAATCCTTGCATTCCTGGCATACAGCCCACTTGATCATGGTGTATGATCCCTTTAATGTGCTGTTGTATTCTGTTTGCTAGTATTTTGTTGACGATTTTTGCATCTCTGTTCATCAGTGATATTGGCCTGTAGTTTTCTTTTTTTGTGTGACAACTTTGTCTTATTCTGGTATCAGGGTGATAGTGGCCTTGTAGAATAAGTTTGGGTGTGTTCCTTCCTCTGCTATATTTTGGAATGTTTGAGAAGGGTAGGTGTTAGCTTTTCTCTAAATGTTTGATAGAATTCACGTGTGAAGCCATCTGTTCCTTAGCTTTTGTTTGTTGCAAGATTTCAATCACATTCTCAATTTCAGTGCTTGTGATTGGTCTGTTTATATTTTCTATTTCTTCCTTGTTCAGTCTCAGATGATTGTGCTTTTCTAAGAATTTGTCCATTTCTTCCAGGTTGTCCATTTTATTGGCATGTAGTTGCTTGTAGTAATCTCTCATGATCCTTCATATTTCTGCAATGTCAGTTGTTACTTATCCATTTTCATTTCTACTTCTCTTGATTTGAGTCATCTCCCTTTTTTTCTTGATGAGTCTGGCTAGTGGTTTATCAATTTTGTTTATCTTCTCAAAGAAACAGCTTTTAGTTTTATTGATCTTTGTTATTGTTTCCTTCATTTCTTTTTCATTTATTTCTGATCTGGTCCTTGTGATTTCTTTCATTCTGCTAACTTTGTTTATTTTTTGTTCTTCTTTCTCTAATTGCTTTAGGTGTAAGGTTAGGTTTTTTATTTGAAATGTTTCTTGTTTCTTGAGGTAGGATTTTAATTGCTTTTCCCAACCCAAAAATGTTACATGAAATAAATCAGACTAAGGTAAGAGTAAACTGCTTTCCTATAACAAATATTTTGAGAATGGCATTCTTATATGGGATTGAAATGACATTGTCTGAAAATATACTTGATTAAGTTAATATATTTTGTTTTATCAAATTACTGAGACTTATGAATGGTACTGTTTGAGAACACTACTAAAATTAAATAAAATTCAATATGTGACTTAAAAGACAGTTCCAAAATAGAATCATCTTTAAGTTAGTTTGCTGTATTTTCTTCTTATAGAGCAAATGCATAAATAAACTAGAGCAGAAAAATCAGTCTCATTAAATTTACTACCATCAGAAAAACCAAGATAACTGGGAAAAAAGTACCTTTAGGTCTCTTATGCAGGTAAATTTCACAGGTTAAGAGAGGCTAGTAAAAATTATTGCCAGTTTTAGTAAAATCTTTCACTCAAATAGGAACTTAAAGATAGTTTACATATCTGTAGAAATGTACATAAATGTTACATTTATTCTCTGATATCAAAAAATTCAAAATCTTACAAAGTTATTATCTATTCTTTTCCAATTAATTATTTTTGTTTACATTATAAGATTTATCTAATTGTTAGTGATATTTGCCATTTAATTGTTAAAGAACAGGGCATAATTCATGTTCTTTCAATGTTCTAGTTCTTTCTAATTTATACATTACTAAGTACCTATATATATTTCTGAGGCCATATTGTTTCATTTTATTCAGGATACCCATCTTGCCATGTGTAGAAAGGTAATGTTTAACTACAAGTAGTGATTAAAATTAGGAAATCATAGTAAACATTGGCTATAGAACCCTACAACTGTCAAGAAGCAAATATCTACAATAGTACAACTGGAAAGAAATTTGAAAACACTGATATGAGGGAATCCAAAGAAGCCTGACTCCAAAAAAGCCTTTGATGAATAGGTCTTTCCTAACCTAAAACTCTCTAATAATAAAGCAAAGTGCAAATAACTAGTTCCAAGAGTCAATCTATCATTAATTTAATCTTTATTTATATACATATCCAATAATACTGTTCATTGTACCTTTGTGCAAAGTTAGTTTACTATCCTTCTAGTAGAATTGCAGAACTTAGGTTAAAAGTTTCTAAAAGGTAGTGTGTAAAGCATATTTGGGTGACTTTTGTTTTTCAGTCAATTTTTAAGAATTAAATACATACTGATTTCGGTGGATATTGAATTCAAAGAATCTAATGTTGATATGGCATACAAATGTTATTCAACACTATATGATACTTCTTAGGAAACCATCATCCTCTAATTTTAAGAAGAAAATAGGGCTAGAAGTAGTTACCAATTATTTCATACTAATTATCTGTATTCAGTATTTCCCCTAAATGATCCTGGTATTAGTTGTCTCAATGTAAAAAATGAAGATTAGATTAAAGTGCCTTTAAAGAGACTAACAGTTCTATAAAACTGTGAAATACATATTATTCTACATCTTGTCTTTTGTGGGTAAAATGATCCAAGACTCAATCTCTCTGCTAGGCCTCTTGAGGAAAGAATGTTGTATAATTTTCATAAAGTGTGTATACACAGATCATAAAAATATTCAGGAATATAAAATGTGAGATTGAGAATGTTATCTGTTATATTCTCAGCCCCAATAAACTAGCAATAAAAGAACAGTTGAGGCTAGTGGTCAACCTATAGGGCCCAAATCTAAAAACATACGGTTTATGAAAACGTGTTCTCTTTAAAAATACTTAGGCATTAAGGAGACTAGGACAAATGAATTTACTAAGAATTGGTGTGTATGAATTTATTCCAAAGTTAATGATTTATAAGAAGGAATATTTTTGAGACTGAAATGATATGACATCTCTCAAGTTATCTGGTCTTCCAGACAGGAAGAAGCACACTAAGTCAAAGGTCTAGTGAAAGATTTGAATCTTATGTAAGAGTAAGAGAACATAAGGTCAATGTTGGTGCTCAACACTGGCTAAATAATGTCTCGTCTTCCACTTGTCTGGGGCAACCACTGGAGCAGAAAAGGGGCTGGGGCATGCCAGCATAGATTACATGGAAGAAGAAGAGATAAGAACACAATAGTAGAAAAGTCTGTAGCCAGGAGAAGGTACAGAAACTTAGTATCTGGGAAAACTTCAGTCTCTTTGGGGAAAATGAAAATAGATCCACTAGGTAGAAGAAGAAATTCGGGGCTTCCCTGGTGGCACAGTGGTTGAGAGTCTGCCTGCCGATGCAGGGGACACGGGTTCATGCCCCGGTCCGGGAAGATCCCACATGTCGCGGAATGGCTAGGCCCGTGAGCCATGGCTGCTGAGCCTGCATGTCCAGATCCTGTGCTCCGCAGTGGGGGAGGTCACAACAGTGAGAGGCCCACGTACCACAAAAAAATAAAATAAATAATTAAATAAAAAGAAATTCAAGAGAACTTTTGAAATATTGCCCAATCTTGAGTACTAAAAAGGAAGAATTTAGGAACATTATTTCCTTTCATTCTAATAATCCAGGGAGAGTAAGAGGCACTACATCACTGAAGACATTCTCTAGACTGGAGTCAGACAAACCTGCATTCTAATACTGGCTCCACCACCTACTCCCTGTGTGAATTCAGAAGGTTTTTACTTGCAGAATGTGGATAATGGGAGCCATCTCATAACAATTTTGTAATGCTTAAATTTGATAATATAAGGAGAAATAGATATTCAATTATTGCTGCTGCTGAAAATATCATTGATATTTCTTTCAGTAAAATGAGAAGTAAAATAATCAACATTCCCTAAACAAGAAAATCTTAAACAAGAAAATCATATTTCAGAGGACATCCAGATTGTTTAAATGCCATATGTTTTCTCCAAGGCCTATTCAGTAAGGCTCATTTCAAGGCATTTTCTCCCACCCTAGTAACATTTATCTTAAGTTTTCAGATCAGTAAAAATATTAACTAGATACACATACATTTTCTAGGATGGTTGACATAATTATTTCACAGATTTCTTTATTGCTTACTCTCTAAATTAATGAGGATTAAAAGTATAATCTTGGGCTTCCCTAGTGGCGCAGTGGTTGAGAGTCCGCCTGCCGATGCAGGGGACGCGGGTTCGTGCCCCGGTCTGGGAGGATCCCACATGCCGCGGAGCGGCTGGGCCCGTGAGCCATGGCCGCTGAGCCTGCGCGTCCGGAGCCTGTGCTCCACAGCGGGTGAGGCCACAGCAGTGGGAGGCCCGCGTACCGAAAAAAAAAAAAAAAAAAAAAAAAAAAAAAAGTATAATCTTGGCTAACAAAACCAAAAGCCACACTTATCTTGAAGCTTTAAAGCAAAATTATACAACCACAGTAAAATGATGTTTTCAGAATTGAGAAAACAGATGGGAAAAACAAAAGACCATATTCTAGTGTGTCTTTTTGCCTATGGTCTGGGCTCTCAGTTCTCAGATAAATGCCTCCTTTACTCCATCCCAAACCTTGCAAAGTAGAAATTTCATACAACTTTACACCTGAGGAAATTCAGGCTGAGAGTAACTTAGCTCATAAGTGGCTGAAGTAGTATCTCAACTCAAGATCACCAGACCTCAAAGCTGATGCTCTTTCCACTATTCATGATGCTTCTATGTTCAAAGAGCAAGAACTATTATATTTTCACAACCCGAGGGGGGAATATATTATTTTAAAAAAACTTTTAGTGTTTCAAGGATACACCTACTTGCAAAGTTCATTCTTGTGATCTAAGCTTTAGTCTCAAGGAAATACACACATTCAGCATGAGAAATGTTCCTTTTTGTTTTAGAGTTATATTCCCAAAGTCCAAAGTGTTTCTGCCCTTCCTTTTGGCGTCCTTTTCAGCCATAAAAATTCTTATTCATCTTTCAAACTGGGATTTAATATTGCCTCATCTATGAATCCTTATTTATTCAACACCATCTCTTCCCAACTCACACAAAACATTGGATGCTTCCTCTGTGGCACCAAAATGCAGGACATTGCTACATGACAGCATACGTTAATACATTGTACTTCTTTCTTCCTCTACTAGGCTGTGACCTCTACAAGGGCAGGCATGCTGGTTTATTCATGTCTCTTTGTCTTTAGTGATTAACAATATGAGCAGTACAAGAGTACCTAACAAATGCCTGCTAATGACTAAATGAATTTTTCTTGTTGCATGTTCTGTTGCATAAAAGAAAATATTTAACTAATTCACTTGCACAGAGATAGAAGCCAAAAATTAATTTGAAGTTTGTGGTGTATCTTTCTCCTTTCTAGCTCCCACAAATAGAATGTACCTAAGGGAAATTTTACACTGAAGCTAAGTAAAAATAATTTCAATTCCGAGTAATCACTCTCCGGACATGGATCCTTCATTCTCTTTTTTTCCCCCTAGTATTTCTAAAAGGAATGGAGAGCACCAACTTATTAAGAATATGTAATTACTTTTATTTTTCAGACAGTGAAAATGCGTGGATACCATATAGCTAGTTTCATTATCTTCTTTTTAGAGGAACTCTGAATGTGAATTGCATCTGAGTTGGTCTATCCTTCCAGGAATGGAATTAGTTTTCCTCATACTCTCAGGGAAGTTGATGCATAACACAGGTTACATGTCAGAGTGTTCCCCAGAGATGACAACTTTGATTCAGCATCCTACGGTTTCAAAAATACAGACATATAATTATACTATACTTTTGGGCCTATATACCGGGAGCAGTTATCACTTTGAAATGGATCAGATTAAAATGCCTTTGTTAGAAGTCAAAATCAGGCACAGAAATTTGTTCCTACAACATAAATAGTCTTACTTCCACTTTTATGTATTAGATTTATTAAATTGGATCCTTCCTGATAAAACTTCCTCACAGTAAGTACAAAGGATACAAATAAATAAATTAATGAATAAATGAATAAATAAATAAATAAATAGAACTTCACTGGACCCTTCAAAAGTGATGTTCTTGTCAGTGATTGTTGTTTGTGTGTGTGGGTGAAGCGGAAGAGACCAGTCTGTAACCTCCAGTCCCTTCCACACTGTGCACACATGGATGTTGCTCTTTGATTTGCAGCTACTACTTGCAGAGCTTGTCAGGGTTTGCAACTCTGCTACTTGCGCTCACCTTAGGCCCAAATCCTCAGCTCTAAAAACTCCCCAGCTTCTGACTGAAGCAAGCCTGCCTGCTCTGCCTGCAGTTTTCTCAGTGTTGACTCATGACAAAGTGCTGGAAACTCTTCACTGTTTATTTGTGTGCTGCCTACTTCCATCTACCTCTACATCACCATTCACCGTTGTTGGAACAAGTTGCTCTCAATAATTTTTCCACTCAACTATGGACATATTTTTCTTTCAAGGAGCAATCTTTCCATTTTGGTGTCCTTATTGCTTTGTGATGAGAAAAATCACCTCTGTTTTGATATCAAAAACAAGACACTATATATGAAAACTCTGTCCTGGTTTTTTTTTTATAATCAGAAATCATCAGGGAACTCAAATGAAGTTGATCAAAAAAAAATGGGCATAATATGAATTGTATATCCAGATTTCACTTATTCAATAAGCATTAATAGGGTTTTAATTAGTTAATTAATAAGTATTAATTAATAGGGTTTCTACTATCTTTAAGGTACTCTGATAGATCTGAGGCTATGAAAAAGTGTAAGACTTAGGTTCTTTCCTATATTTATCAACATAGTAGTAGGAAGACATATACCTAATTAAAAAAATGATCAAGACAATGCTGTACATACTATAATAGTAGAGATTATAACCTAACATGGAAGAATCCAAAAGACTTTAAAAGGGTAATTAAAAGACATCAACAAACAGTGGATACATGTCATTACACAAATGTTAAAACCCATAGAAAATACAACACCCAGAGTGACCCCTAATGGAAATTCTGGACTTTGAGTGACGTGTCAATGAGTTTCATCAATTGTAACAAATGTCCCAGTATGGTGAGACATGTTAATAGCGGGACAAGCCCAAACCTGGATAGGAGCAGGGGGTGTATGGAAACTCTCTGTATTTTCTGCTCAATTTTGCTGTGAACCTTCCACAAGCCTCTTGTATCCACAATATAGAGGAAGAGAGGCTGTTGCAGTATATTGTGTAATTGCATGCACTGACCTGCGCGGAAGACTTGTGGGGGGAAAGATATAACACTAAGTATTACTTATACTCCTTCACTCCATGTTCAAGTGCGTAATGTCAATACAGAAGCCTAGAATAAAACCATCAAAATATAGAGAGAAAAGGGATAGAGAAAGAATTTAAAGTCCATATAAAATGAGGAACACCCATTTTGTATATGGAATGCCAAGATATGGTGTGGAATACAAAATAATTTTAAAATGTTATTGAGACATGGGATGAGACAGCTACTGCCCCACAGTTATTAATTTTCAATGGATGCCAATTGTTCAGGATTGGTTAACGTACACTTTGATTTATGAAATATTGTAATCAATAATCTATATAAGGCAAGCTTCTATGTACTTATTTATGTACTTCTGTATTTTAATTGTAGAGTAAACAACCTTACACATCATCCAAAATAAAATCTAGTACCTTGAAAATAAATTCTATCTAACCAAATGGCCTCTTGCTCTTCTTTTACCACTTCCCCCCTCGACTATTCTAAATTTTCAGCTACATGTATTTCTAAAAAGTATATTTTTCACTTTCACTAAAAAAGGGTTATCAGCAACCTTTGAAACTTAATTTTTCACATGGTAGGGTATTGTTGAGATTCATTCACAGTCTTGGATTCATCTTAAACTGTCATACAATATGCAATTTTCCAAATACACCATCACAATTTATTCCTTGAATGTAGGGTCATTGATGGGCATTTGAGTTGCTTCCAATCTTGTTGTTATTGTGAACATCAGTGATACAATGTTTCTGAACCTGTCATTGATGCACAGATGCAAGAGAATCTCATGTGTAAATACCTAGAAATGGGCTTTCTGGGTCAGAGGACATGGGAATAATCAATGTAAGAAAATAATGCAAACTGCTTCAGTTGTAAATCAATTAACTCTCCAACTATAAGTGTATAAGTGATCCTGTCCATCATCATAGTATCTAACACTAGTTTTGCCAGATGTACATTTTTCCAATGTATTAGGAATAAGACAGAACATCATAAAGTTGTTGATGTGTATTTCACCAGTCACATCATCTTGTTCTGTTTATTGGCCTTATGTAAAATGCCTATTCATGTCTTTTGTCCATTTTTTTCTGTTCTTGTGTGTGTGTAATTTTCTCTGACTTGTAGGTTTTCTTTATATTTTTTGATAGAAAGCAATTATAGATATATTCTATACACTGGTATAGCATGCCTTTTCATTTTCTTTTAACATGTCTTTCTCAATTTTAATAGAATCAAATTTGTTAAACTTTTATAGAAAAAAAAGCTTTTTTGATATCTTATTCAATAAGTCTTTTCCTACACAATATCCAAAAGATATTTACAAATTTTTATTTTTACTGACAAATTTACAGTTTTGTATTTTGACATTTAGTCTTTAACCTATCTAAGACATATGTGGTCTGAGGCAGGGATGCAATTTCATTTTTTTTCCACCTGAATAACCTGTTTGATACTTCAATATATGAAAAAGCTTTTTTAAGATTTGATGAAGGATTTTCAAGTATTTATGGGTACTGTAACATTTCAAAATCCTTTGGGGGGACCTTGAAGATGGCGGAAGAGTAAGACACGGATATCACCTTCCTCCCCACAGATACACCAGAAATACATCTACACGTGGAACAACTCCTACAGAACACCTACTGAAGGCTGGCAGAAGAACTCAGACCTCCCAAAAGGAAAGAAACTCCCCACGTACCTGGGTAGGGCAAAAGAAAAAAAAGAAAAAACAGAGACAAAAGAATAGGGACGGCACATGCACCAGTGGGAGGGAGCTGTGAAGGAGGAAAAGTTTCCACACACTAGGAAGCCCCTTCGCAGGCAGAGACTGTGGGAGGCAGAGGGGGGAGCTTCGGGACCGTGGAGGAGTGCACAGCAACGGATGCGGAGGGCAAAGCTGGGAGATTCCCGCAAAGAGGATTGGTGCCGACCGGCACTCACCAGCCCGAGAGGCTTGTCTGCTCACCCGCCGGGGCGGGCAGGGCTGCGAGCTGAGGCTCAGGTTTTGGTTTCCAACGGAGCGCAGGGAGAGGACCGGGGTTGGCGGCTTCAACATAGCCTGAAGGGGTTAGTGCACCACGGCTAGCTGGGAGGGAGTCCGGGGAAAAGTCTGCACCTGCCGAAGAGGCAAGAGACTTTTTCTTCCCTCTTTTTTTCCTGGTGCGCGAGGAGAGGGGTTTAAGAGCGCTGCCTAAAGGAACTCCAGAGACGGCCGCGAGCCGCGGCTAAAAGCGTGAACCCCAGAGACGGGCGTGAGCCGCGGCTAAAAGCGCGGACCCCAGAGTGCAGCCCACCACTGCCAGGTTCCCGGCACCCAGGGACAACTTCCCCGGGAG
>NW_020174043.1:0-10941 GCF_003031525.2 Neophocaena asiaeorientalis asiaeorientalis | reverse complement strand
GACCCCCAGAGCCGGCCGCGAGCCGCGGCTAAAAGCGTGAACCCCAGAGACGGGCGTGAGCCGCGGCTAAAAGCGCGGACCCCAGAGTGCAGCCCACCACTGCCAGGTTCCCGGCACCCAGGGACAACTTCCCCGGGAGAACGCACGGTGGGCCTCAGGCTGGAGCAACGTCACACCGGCCTCTGCCGCCCCGCACGCAGTGCCCCTCCGCCCCCCCGCCTCGCCCTGGCCTGAGTGTGCCCGAGCCCCTGAATCATTCTTGATATACTCTGCATCTGTGGAATACCTGAATAGACAAGGAATGATCCCAAATTGAGGAGGTGGACTTCAGGAGCGAGATCTATGATTTTTTTTCCTTTTCCTCTTTTTGTGAATGTGTATGTGTATGCTTCTGTGTGAGATCTTGTCTGTATAGTCCTGCTTCCACCATTTGTCCTAGGTTTCTATCCGTCCGTGGTTTTTATTTAAATTTTTTTTCTTAATAATTAATTTTAATAACTTTAATATACTTTACCTTCGTTCTTTCTTTCTTTTTTTCTTTCCTTCCTTCCCTCCTTTAGACAACGAATCACCCCAAATTGAGGAGGTGGTCTCTGAGAGCAAGATTTATGATTTTCCCCCCATTACCTCTTTTTGTGAGGGTGTATGTATGTGTACGCTTCTGTGTAAGATTTTCTCTGTATAGCTTTGCTTCCAACATTTGTCCTAAGGATCTATCCGTCCCTTTTTTTTTTCTAAATAAGTAGTTTTCAATTCAATAACTTTATTATACTCTATTTTATTTTTACTGTATCTTCTTTCTTTGTCTTTTTTCCTTCTTTGCCTCCTTCCTTCCTTCCTCCCTCCCTCTCTCCCTCCTTTCTTTCCTTCTTTCCTTCTTTGCTTCTTTCTTCCTTCCTTCCTTCCCTCCTTTCCTTCATTCTTTCCTCATATTTCTACTAATTCTCTCTACTTTTTCTCCCTTTTATGCTGAGCCATGTGGATAAAAGGCTCTTGGTGCTCTAGCCAGGAGTCAGGGCTCTGCCTCTGAGGTAGGAGAGCCAAATTCAGGACACTGGTGAACAAGAGAAGTCTCAGCTCCACAAAATATTAAATGGCGAAAATCTCCCAGAGACCTCCATCTTAACACCAGCACCCAGCTTCACTCAATGACCAGCAAGCCACAGTGCTGGACAACCTATGCCAAACAACTAGCAAAACAGAAACACAACCCCACCCATTAGCAGAGAGGCTGCCTAAAATCATAATAAGGCCACAGACACCCCAAAACACACCACCAGACGTGAACCTGCCCACTAGAGAGACAAGATCCAGCCTCATCCAGCACAACACAGGCACTAGTCCCCTCCACCAGGAAGCCTACACAACCCACTGAAACAACCTTAGTGTGCGAGCACAGGTAACTCTCCACACCCCTCTTCCGCGGAGCCTGTGCAGCCCGCCACTGCCAGGTTCCCGGGATCCAGGGACAACTTCCCCGGGACAACGCACGGCGGGCCTCAGGCTGGTGCAACGTCACGCCGGCCTCTGCCGCAACGTCACGCTGCCTCTGCCGCCGCAGGCCGGCCCCGCACGCAGTGCCCCTCCTTCCCCCATCCCCCAACCCCCGGCCTGAGTGAGCCGGAGGCCCCGAATCAGCGGCTCCTTTAACCCCGTCCTGTCTGAGCGAAAAAACAGACGCCCTCCAGCGACCTACACGCAGAGGCAGGGCCAAATCCAAAGCTGAGCTCCTGTGAGCTGTGAGAACAAAGAAGAGAAAGGGAAATCTCTCCCAGCAGCCACAGAAGCAGCGGATTAAAGCTCCACAATCAACTTGATATACCCTGCATCTGTGGAATACCTGAATAGACAAGGAATGATCCCAAATTGAGGAGGTGGACTTCAGGAGCGAGATCTATGATTTTTTTTCCTTTTCCTCTTTTTGTGAATGTGTATGTGTATGCTTCTGTGTGAGATCTTGTCTGTATAGTCCTGCTTCCACCATTTGTCCTAGGTTTCTATCCGTCCGTGGTTTTTATTTAAATTTTTTTTCTTAATAATTAATTTTAATAACTTTAATATACTTTACCTTCGTTCTTTCTTTCTTTTTTTCTTTCCTTCCTTCCCTCCTTTAGACAACGAATCACCCCAAATTGAGGAGGTGGTCTCTGAGAGCAAGATTTATGATTTTCCCCCCATTACCTCTTTTTGTGAGGGTGTATGTATGTGTACGCTTCTGTGTAAGATTTTCTCTGTATAGCTTTGCTTCCAACATTTGTCCTAAGGATCTATCCGTCCCTTTTTTTTTTCTAAATAAGTAGTTTTCAATTCAATAACTTTATTATACTCTATTTTATTTTTACTGTATCTTCTTTCTTTGTCTTTTTTCCTTCTTTGCCTCCTTCCTTCCTTCCTCCCTCCCTCTCTCCCTCCTTTCTTTCCTTCTTTCCTTCTTTGCTTCTTTCTTCCTTCCTTCCTTCCCTCCTTTCCTTCATTCTTTCCTCATATTTCTACTAATTCTCTCTACTTTTTCTCCCTTTTATGCTGAGCCATGTGGATAAAAGGCTCTTGGTGCTCTAGCCAGGAGTCAGGGCTCTGCCTCTGAGGTAGGAGAGCCAAATTCAGGACACTGGTGAACAAGAGAAGTCTCAGCTCCACAAAATATTAAATGGCGAAAATCTCCCAGAGACCTCCATCTTAACACCAGCACCCAGCTTCACTCAATGACCAGCAAGCCACAGTGCTGGACAACCTATGCCAAACAACTAGCAAAACAGAAACACAACCCCACCCATCAGCAGAGAGGCTGCCTAAAATCATAATAAGGCCTCAGACACCCCAAAACACACCACCAGATGTGAACCTGCCCACTAGAGAGACAAGATCCAGCCTCATCCAGCACAACACAGGCACTAGTCCCCTCCACCAGGAAGCCTACACAACCCACTGAAATAACCTTAGAGAAAGACATCAAAAACAGCAGGTACTATGAACCTGATAAATAGAATTACCATATGACCCAGCAATCCCACTACTGGGCATATACCCTGAGAAAACCAAAATTCAAAAAGAGTCATGTACCAAAATGTTCATTGCAGCTCTATTTACAATAGCCCGGAGAAGGAAACAACCTAAGTGCCCCTCATCGGATGAATGGATAATGAAGATGTGGCACATATATACAATGGAATATTACTCAGCCTTAAAAAGAAACGAAATTGAGCTATTTGTAATGAGATGGATAGACCTAGAGTCTGTCATACAGAGTGAAGTATGTCAGAAAGAAAAAGACAAATACTGTATGCTAACACATATATATGGAATTTAAGAAAAGAAGAATGTCATGAAGAACCTAGGGGTAAGACAGTAATAGAGACACAGACCTACTGGAGAACGGACTTGAGGATATGCGGAGGGGGAAGGGTAAGCTGTGGCAGGGCGAGAGAGAGTCATGGACATATACACACTAACAAACATAATAAAGTAGATAGCTAGTGTGCAGCAGCCGCATGACACAGGGATATTGGCTCGGTGCTTTGTGGCAGTCTGGAGGAGTGGGATAGGGAGGACGGGAGGGAGGGAGACGCAAGAGGGAAGACATACGGGAACATATGTATATGTATAACTGATTCATTTTGTTATGGGGCAGAAAATAACACACCATTGTAAAGCAATTATACCCCAATAAAGATGTTAAAAAAAAAAAAGAATGTTCTAGGCCCATGTTCAGTGCTGAAGCCACTGACCATGTGTGTCTATTAAGCACTTGAAATGTGGCAAGTTCAAACTGAGAAGGGTGTGAAATGCACACCTGATTCCAAAGGTTTAGACTGAACGAAAGAATGTAAAGTATCTCCTTAGTAATTTGTTATATTGATTACTTGTTGAAATAACAATGTCTTAGATATATCTGGTTAAATAAAAATATTATTAAAATGAAAAAAAAATCCTTTGAATATAAGACAATGGTTTCTTTATTATCCCAAAGCAGATAATATCTCAGCAAATGGAAAATGACACCCAAGAAAAAGAAAGTCATAATTGAAGTAGAATATAACCAGGATCAGAGTTGTGAATTATAAATGTTCATGAAATACACTTAGGACCTATCTAGTTACAAAGATCTGTTGCAAAAGTGTTTTATAATTTGGTTAAAGTGTCATGGCGGTTCAGCATGAGAACTTAAAATACTGAACATTTATCTAAACTTTCAATTTAATAAATATTCAACATTAATTTTCTTACAGATATTAAACCAACACGTGCTGTATACTCTGAACACAATTAGTGTTCCTTAATTGTCTGAAGAAAACAGTATTGAAGAGATACGGGATACACCACATGTAATCATTTTGTCAGATCATAAGCAAAATTTGCTTGCTTTGAAAGTTACATGCCAGATTAGAACAATAACCATTTTTTTGCCCATGTAAAAATTCTAGGAATATAGATTTAAGAAAGTCTTGATTAGCAAATAAAATAGTTAAAAAGTATTTTGCTGCCGTCAGTTTGTTATTAACCTTGCTCAAGTGATTACTTAACTTCTGTTTTGACAACAAACAAGATAGTCATTTTCTATAAAATTTATAACCTGAAATCACAGGATATAAATCTATTTTTGTACTAATAGTATTGTATAGAGAAGGCACCTTTTCACGTTGAAAGTGTGTGTATTGTGGGAATAGTATACGCTGGATCATCAAGAGATATTAACTTGTGTACCGAAAAAGAAAGTGTTAAAAGATATAGCTTTAAATTTCTATGAAAATACACCTTTATTCTCAAGAGCCAGAAAACTCTATAGCTGTTAATATAAAGGAGAGCCAAATAAGCATCTAATGTCTATTTTTTCCTATGTTTATATGACACAATCTATTACTTCATAACACAGCAATATATATGGTTTATCACTTTGAAATTTAGTGCTAACTACCCTAACAGTTCCCAGGTGCCCATGGAAATTATTTTATGCTTTAAAAACATCAGCATAAGGATTAATATATCTATTTCCTCCATTTCACTTTCAGTTATATAAAATAAAGTGTCATAGGTCAACCATATGTTCTAGTTTTAAAGATGACTATATCCACGCTTCATGTTTAGAAAAAAAATGAAATGATTTGTCTATAATCAAATTAATTAAATATAATGAAAAATATTTTCAATATATAATCAGATATATTTCACCATTTATAACATACCTTTTGGCCAGGTGAGTAATTTGGTGACACTCTCCTATTATTGGCAAAGCATATGTTAGACTTCAAGAATAAACAGTCATTCAAGGTTCAAATTTTATATAGAACAGTGTTTAATTGCTGAGAAACAGAATACAAATTGACCTTACAGCTTAGTATAAAAATGAGTTCTAGTAAATTAGAATCAAGAGAATAAAAAGCCAATGCAGTAACACTGTAATCAAACATTCCTGTTACAAAAATATCGGTTTTATGCTTAAAGTCTTATATTAATGTCCTCAATTTGCTGTTGAGGTCGCCCTAACATTACCTTTTAGAGTATTGTTTTCCAATTAATATGATGTTATGAGCAGCCTTAGTTTAGTTACAAAGGCAAAACCCTTAGCTTTACCCTAGACAACTAAATAAAGATCAATATCCAAGTAAAGGACTTGGGATTCTATAATTTAACACATTCCTCACCTAATTCTTCTTATCATGTAAGTTTGGTAATTGCTGTACTAATGTAATTATTCTCAGCCCTGATTGGGTGTCAGCTTCAAATCCAAAAGAAGCTATACCAGAGAAACATTTTTACATCCCTCTTATTTTTTGAGCCCTAGTGAGAATATGCGGGTTTGGTTTAAAAACAGTAATAATTTCAGATAATTTTAGGGGAAAATATACACATATATTTAGTTTTCAAAATGTTAAATAAAAGGCTGAAATGTACAAAGGATAATATATTTACCCACATTTTTATTGATAAGTACGGATCTAATATATTTATTTTAAATAAAGCATATTATTCCATTGTATTAATATGACATAAATTATTTACAGATTCCCAAATGATATATAAATACATTGAGTTATACAAAAAAATCATTGTTCATGTCTATTTTTCCACAAGTGGACCTTCACTAGGATATATATTTACTGTGTTATTCAGTGTTCTATAGGCTCTTGAGTGGTACTGTAGTCTGAGATACTGCAAGTAGGGAATGCAAACCTATATTCATAGTTCTTGTCAGTTTCAGTAAAGACAATATCATGGACCTTCCAATGAGCAAAGGAACTTTTGTAATCCATCTGCTGGTCAATCTCACTAAGTATTGAGGTCAAATCAAAGCCCAGCCACATTCTATGCTACTGCTTTTCAGATCCATCAGTAAGAGTAAATAGAAGATTCTTAGTGAAGTTAATTCCATGTATCTGAGCCAATGCATAATACCTATCTCTGTCCTTATGCTTCTGTATCGATGTACCTATTGCACTAGCACAGGTTTGATTGAGGAGAAAGACTGGCTGTCATCCCCAGGACAAGTCTGTACGAATCGATCAGTGATTTGGAGCAGGACTTCCAAAAGATAAATGCTGACACTGCAATCTAAAGGGGTCCACAAAAAGGACCAAAACCAAAGAGGATTCTTTTAGTGGTACAAGGTTTGATTCAAATAACTTTCCTTTACTCTAGAGGATAAGTTTCCTTTACTCTAGATCTTGTCTCAGCAACATCTATACTATTGGATTTTACTTATTTAGCAGATTCCTGAATCATTGAAAAGTTTATTTCACAGCTTCTGACATGTGTGTTTGTTACTAAGGCACCTAGATTATTTACTACTTCCTGCTTGGCAGCTCCAATTAGCATTACGTCAAAATTATTCTGTGTCGGGCTTCCCTGATAGCACAGTGGTTAAGAATCCACCTGCCAACGCAGGGGACACAGGTTCGAGCCCTGGTCTGGGAAGATCCCACATGCTGCTGAGCAACTAAGCCCGTTCACCACAACTACTGAGCCTACGCTCTAGAGCCCGCAAGCCACAACTACTGAAGCCCAAGTGCCTAGAGCCCATGCTCTGCAACAAGAGAAGCCACTGCAATGAGAAACCCACGCACCACAACGAAGAGTAACCCACACTCGCCGCAACTAGAGAAAGCTCGTGAGCATCAACAAAAACCCATTGCAGCCAAAAATAAATAAATTAATTAAAAAAAATATTCTGGGTCAGTTGATGCTTTACTGAATACTAATACAATTAAAGCATCTGCAGTAGATCAGGAGAGTTAACTTGACCCATAGGCAAAACAACGCATGTATGTTTCTGTCTTTGCCATATGAGAACAAAACAGATTTTCATCCTGCGTATTAGTGAAATTCAAAAGAGCATATATACCAAATCAACAGTTTCATGACAATTGACATAGACTGTGTTGATTTAATCAAATAAAAGAGTGGTGTTCTCCTCATCAGCATATTTCTTATTGTCTTAGAGATAGAAATGTCTTGTGGGCCCTTCAGTAGAATATAGGCAAATGATGGATTCTCAGGTCATATATATTGATCTATTTTGATACAACCACCTCCCTTAGCCTTCTGCCTCTTCCTAATAAAATGTCAAAGAAGTTTCAGCGACTTCATCATATTGATATAAAGTCATCATTATTTATATGCCCTAATTAAAGAATACAGACAAATTATTAGAACCAGCTTCAAGCACTTTATTATTAGAACAGTGAATCCGGGGTAAAGAATGACCTCTATATCTTTAAATTTTCCTTATACTGTAACCTACAATTCACTCCCACACATGTTCTCATGATTTTCAACCATACTTATCCAGAATCTGCAATTTGGGAGGCATGTGCTATTTTCTCCTAGCCAGGTTACCCTACTCATACAGCTGAGACATCACTATAGTAACATGCAGAGTCAATTAGAATTGGCAAAGGTAGGTATTAAAAAAACCCCACAAAACTAACATCATTTTGAGGTAACTATTTTGAGTGAGTTTTTGCATGGACTCAGGGCAAATTGGAGGTTCATGATTCTGAGGCTTATGCACTTAAATGCCATCATCTCAGATCTCAAAGACACACTCACTCCCTATTATATCCCAGATTTCCAGGACTGAGAAGAGCTACACTATTGAATAGGACTTATTTTTTTCAACATACTAGACCTTGAAAAGTCTTTAGAACATCAATGAATTTCCAAGAAAATGAAGCCAGTGTAGCTTGACAGGAGGTTTGGATGTCAAAACTACTCTAGAATATATGTATTTTGTGCTTCATCAGGACCTGATGATGAAGAGTGTTTCCTTCATTTTTTAGAAATATTAATACTAAAATAAGTTCCTTTAATTTTACTTTTATTGTATGTATTCATGTAGGAGTTTTTTTGGACCTATTGTATGTCAGATTTTTGTTCTCTCAAGAAAAATCTTATTGTTTTCATTATGAACTTCACACACAAGAGCTCTCTGCATATATCATTAAGGACTGCCCCAAACTGTAATGTTGAGAAAAGGAAAACACTTATACTAGAAACAAAATATTTTTTTACCAAATATTGATTCACAGTGAGAAATTTAAATTATGTACAGTCAATACATGTTAATTGAAGCAGGGATGGATGCCTCTATCTTGTTAAGTACTAGAATGAAAACATATCAGTATATTTCAATAAAATATGCTGTCATTTTAAAACCCTCAACATGCCTGAAGAAACAATTAACAATTTTTTTTTTTTTTTTGCGGTATGTGGGCCTCTCACTGTTGTGGCCTTTCCCGTTGCAGAGCACAGGCTCCGGACATGCAGGCTCAGTGGCCATGGCTCACAGGCCCAGCAGCTCCGCGGCATGTGGGATCTTCCCGGACCGGGGCACGAACCCATGTCCCCTACATCGGCAGGCGGACTCTCAACCACTGTGCCACTAGGGAAGCCCAAGAAACAATTTTCAAATGTGAAGTAACCTCAAAAATTAGAACACAAACTGTATTCAATTTATGACTCAAGTTCCTAGGAGTAGTTTTGCTCTATTTCAGAAGATTTTTGTTTGTTTGCTGGTTTTGTTTCATGGTATAAAAGAATAAAAGTGTCATTGCAGGCAAAGACACTATGTGGGCTGATAGGGAAAAAAGTAAAAAAAGAGAAAAAAGTAGGGCTTTCTTCAAAAATAGAGTGTTTTCTGTTAAGAAACAACTCTGTTCTAACCCCGATCCTGTGAAATACTACTGCATGCAATACAAATGGACCTCAAACTGTAGGAATGAACCACAGTCCCCTGGGCTTATTTAACAGAAAGCACTCTCTTTACCTCTTCCCTTCCCACTTCTTGGGGGTTGCCTTTGACTGCACTGAAGAAAGAGCTCTACAAGCTCTCTGTGGAACTTCCTTTACTCTGCTGCTAACTCATGTGACCTCTGCTTTTTCTCTTGCCATTCTTGGTCGTAGTTTACAGACTCTGCTGTGGTTTCACGGCAAGGGAGTGGAGCTTCTATGGGTTTCACTAAAAGAGCAGAAACAAATTGTTATATAATATTACCTGGAAAAAATAAAGTAAAAGGTAAAGGGTTTTTTAATCTTTTTTTCCCCACTGCTGTACTGTGGTTCAGAAACATTTCTTGCATATATGAGGTACTCAATAAATATAAATTAAGGGAAAAGATACATGTCCATCGTTCTTCTACATTCTAATCACTAAAAAATAGATGACAAATGATTGTCACTCTAAGTCTGATATTGCTTTAACATCAAATGACCTAATGTTCTTTTCATAACAAAAAAGATGTTAAAAACTAAATAAAAAATCAACAAAAAACATATTTTTATATATAAGACATAATTCCATATTATTTGATGCACTTAATTTATAATTATGAAATCCCACTGCGGCAGGGACTACAAAAGATTAGTTCAACTTCTCTTAATCAAAACTGGATTCATTCTCCCAGATCACCTTCCCTACTAAGTAGAGACTCCATTTCTTCTATTTCATCTTAGATTCTTAACGATTAAGCCAGCTTAATGCCTCTGTAACAGTCCAATTATCATAGTTGTCAGTGTAATTCCTTTAAAGAACCCCTTCTTTGTGAGTAAATCTGGGACCGCTATCTTATCTTACAAACCAGAAGGGAGGTCTAAGGATGTTGTAATTATTTCAAATTATCAGGTAAGGTAGCAGGAAGGTAACATGTGTGTTACTATCTTTGTAATGTTAAACTCCTTCCCTTAGCTAGTATGGCATAGAAAAAATGGTTTACATATAGCCAAACTGTTTTTTATCCAAACTGTATGTTTAATAGAGGAGACAGGGTTCATGCCAGCAGGAGGAAAACCCCTCAGCTTAAATTTCCCAGCTTAAATCTCATGTAAAGGTCACGTACTGTGTCATATAATTGTCACCTTGAAAAGTTCTTTGATAGCTTGAACTTCACTACTTGCAAGAAGAGCTGGGCTGCTAAGTAGAGTATATTTTCCAGGTTGCTGAGTCCCTGCTTGAGCTAAATAAAGTGTGACAAATCCCTGAGGGCAACCCAGGCTTTTCATGCCATAGGAAACCCTGACTCAAAAGTTACACACTCAAAGTAATATAAGACTACACAGCCAACTACAGAGGTTGCCTGCACCAGGAAAGAAATTCTCCTGAGATCATGTCTACGTGATATCTCCAAAATGCTTCAGAAGTGACCATAAAATAAAACGTGTACTTTTTTTTTAACAGAAAACAGCTGAGTTAATTAAAAACAAAACAAAACAAAACAAAAAAAACAGAGTGTGTGATCATTTGGATTTTGGATTTTTAATTTGCCCTGGCCTTCTGACTTAATTGAGATTTGCAGGAAACCAATTTGAAATGAATCAATGACTATAAAAAATAGCTTTTAACCTTGAATGACCAGAACTTAACCGTTAGTTAAGCATCTCCTCATGTTCTAGGGTCCCTGAGATAGGAATTCTTGATTGCAAACCTTTTCAACTTCCAGGAAAAAAAAAAAA
>NW_020174042.1:8885195-8902386 GCF_003031525.2 Neophocaena asiaeorientalis asiaeorientalis | reverse complement strand
ATGTAGAGAACAAATGTATGGACACCAATGGGGGAAAGCGGTGGGGCGTGGTGGTGGTTGTGGTGTGATGAATTGGGCGATTGGGATTAACATGTATACACTGATGTGTATAAAATTGATGACTAATAAGGACCTGCTGTATAAAAAAATAAATAAAATTGAAAAATTGAAAAAAATGAAGCATAATAAGTAAGGTATGCCTGTATTATGATATTTTGTTTTAATGAGTGGAGTCCAAGAAATTATATTAATGTTTATGCTCATTGTTAACAGGATGGAATCCGACGTGGTAGACCCAGAGCAGATACTGTACGGGATTTAATAAATGAAGGAGAGCATTCGTCCAGCAGAATACGTTGTAACATCTGTAATAGGGTGTTTCCACGGGAGAAGTCACTCCAGGCTCACAAAAGGACTCATACAGGTAAGTTGAGCAAATTTTAGAGAATGCCAAAAGTGATACTTAACTGAAAGCTGATTTGATGTTTGGGCCTATAAATTAATTTTTAGTTACCTTACATTTCCTTATTGTAAAGTTTTAAAAACAGGCACTGTATAGTCAGCTTCTCTTTTGGTGGGGAGGGATAGTTTTCTGAACATTGATACCATGTGATTTCTAAAGTTATCATGGTAATTAATGTAGTTGTCACAGGAATGTTATTACTAAATTTGGTTCTATCCTTCTATGTACCCGAATTTTACTTGATATGCCCTTAAGTTGTCTGTATAATTGTTAAAACTGGTTTGTAGGCCAAATCCTAAATCAGTTGTAGTCAAGTTTTTAATAGAATTTCTAGAATCCTCAGGGTATTTGACCTAACTATTAAATCTAAGGTGAAGTATAATTTTTCAGAATTAAGCGTATTGTAGGTAGCTATCCCAAGACTATCATATATCTTTATTTGTGTAGAGAAGTTATACTTGCATTTAAAATACCATAAAAATACCATATAGAGAGCAAAAAGATAATATAAAGAGGGCCTTGTTCTTTCCATAGAGAAAGTTGGTCCCACCCAGAAGGAGCCATATGGTTCTTATAATGATATCAAATAATTTACAGATGAGGAAACTGAGGCACAAAAACACCCAATTACCACTGACTTACAACTTCTCATACCCTTAAGTCTAGAACTACACTGGCCAGTATAGTAGCACATGTGGCTGTTGAGCACGTGAAATGTGGCTAGTCTAAATTGAGATGAGCAGGATGTTTAAAATACACTTAGTATGAAAAAAAGAGAGTAAATGATATCTTTAAAATTTTTTGATAACGATTACAAATTGAAATGATAGAATTTTAGATATATTGGGTTAAATGAAGTATATTATCAATTAATTTCACCTGTTTCTTTTTACTTTGTTAATGTGGCTACCATAAGTGGTTCTCATTCTATTTCTGTTGGTCAGTATGGGTCTAGAACTTGGGCTTTTAACCCTTAGTCCCCTGTTTGTTCCACTATGTTCATGGTCATCACCTGTTTCTTTTTTCTTTCCGTTTTTGAAAAGATATATTTTAATGGTATGCTAGAATACAGTTTTCTTAGCTAAATCCCTGAAAAAGGGTAAAATTTTAATTTTGAATCATTATAAACTAAGGTGGCCAAGATGTTTTGACTTTAGGTATCATTCAGTAAAACTATTATTGAATGAATATCTGATTTTGAGAATTTTTGTATTTTTTCAATCTACTTAGTCTGAAATAACCCCAGATAACTGGTACACAGCTGTAGAGTACATTTTGCCAGTGTGAAATCAGTTGCCAAGATTCAAGACCATGCGGCATCATAAAAAGGTGCCTGAGTCCCAGTCCCGATCTACCATTAACCCACTGTGTGTCACCCAATACTTCCAGGCTTACTACACTGTATGCCAGGGAACGGAGCCAAAGATCTCCATGCTATAGTTAAGCTCTAATAGTACATGCTTTGTAAAAAGCTTTTGTCTTACTTTATCCTATGTTTATTAACTTGCGTCCAACTGTCACATTCGTTTAGTACATTTCTAAATAATGAGAAATTTAGGGAAGACTCATTACTGTTCTTCGAGTCATATAGGAAGAACCAGTATATAATTGTTGACCAAAGAATGTTTATTCAAGAAATAATAAGTTTAATTATGATTGAAAAACAACCTCTGAGTGCTTTCTTTAGCCTAGCACTGTGTTGTATATAGGAAATGAAACGGAGTACAAGGTGTTACGTATCTTTGTATAAGGAGAGTACCATGATACATAAACAACATAGGACACTAAGTTAGTGAAGGGATATGTAGCTTAATATTTGGAGGTGGGGGTTGGGGGGTAGGGAGGAGTTTTACTGAGACTACAGGATTGGGAAGATTTGAATGGGCAGAAAAGATAGGGATTTCAAAGAGTAGAAGATGGGGAACTGCCTCATGGCTGGAATGAATCTCCAAGAGGGAAGTAAAGATAAACCCTGCTCCCTAACCTAGTAGCTATAGTGCAGGTATTAGAGGACCATTTAAAAGTCAGCAGATAGTTTTCAGTTGTTCAAGGAGTATAGTAGGGTTTGGGGTAATTTTAGAGGGTAGTTGCCTGGCAGCTATTCTGGAAGTGCTGTGCAGGTCAGAGACTAGAGGCCTGCTAGGGTTCATTCTAGGTGGGAGGGGCTACCAGTCTGACCAGGGGAGGTGGCAGTGGGAAGGCAGGAGTGGCAGACATGTTAAAGAATCAGCAAGAGCTAGCGATTTGGATTGTGAGGCGAAAATATGGAATAAGTTGAAGATGATAACTTTAAGGATTTGAACCTGGGTACCTAAAAGCTCAACGCCTAAAGAAAATATTGTGCTTCCAAGTGGATAGATGCTTCATATCATCCAAGTGTGCCCTTAGCACTTCCACTTGCAGCTCTGCAGAGGCTGTGACATGTTTTATTGTTGTTTGCAGTCGTAACTTATATAAAGGTTGATTCTCTCTCCGTGCCCCTTCCCCTTCTCACCTTATTGTCTCAGAAATAATATATAACATCTGTCTACTTAGGTGAGAGACCCTATCTGTGTGACTATCCAGACTGTGGAAAAGCCTTTGTTCAAAGTGGACAGCTCAAAACCCATCAGCGTCTTCACACCGGAGAAAAACCTTTTGTTTGTTCAGAAAATGGTATGGTGTTAGGAGTTAAGTTTATGGAATAGCTAGTTGGGAGTTAAAATATCTTTTGCTTGAATTTTTGGGAAGCGAGATTTTTGATAAAGATTTCATCAAACCTCATAAGTTTTCTTCCTTGTTAATTGTGATCCATGCTCGATTTCTAGGAAATGACTGATTTTTAAATAAAGTATTCTTTTTAGGTGAAAATCTTAAAGGGCAATTAAAAATGCTATATCTAGTTGTATGCTGTAGAAAAATCTATACAAGTAAATACAGCCTTTAGAGTAGGCTTTTACTTTGGTTTTAAACTTTTTAACTGTTAAACTGAAAGAAGCACATTATTGTCGAAATTTTCAGTACAGGAGGAGCAGGGGTGGGGTGGATTTTACCAGCTCAACACTGCTACTGTTGGTAATTTCATAGTTTCTTAAGCTGTTTTTCTTATGTACATTTTTACACAGTTATATTTGAAATTCAGTACAGTTTTGTTCTGTTGCTCCATGGTTTTCTTTTTTTTTTAATAGATCTTTATTGGAGTATAATTGCTTCACAATACTGTGTTAGTTTCTGTTGTACACCAAAGTGAATCAGCCATATGTAAACATATGGCCCCATACCCCCTCCCTCTTGAGCCTCCCTCCCACCCTCCCTATCCCACCCCTCTAGGTCATCACAGAGCACCGAGCTGATATCCCTGTGCTATGCTGCTTCTTCCCACTAGCTAACTATTTTACATTCGGTAGTGTACATATGTCGATGCTACTCTCACCTCGTCCCAGCTTTCCCCTCCCATCCCGTGTCCTCAAGTCCATTCTCTATGTCTACATCTTTATTCCTGCCCTGCAACTAGGTTCATCAGTACCATTTTTTTTTTCGATTCCATATATATGTGTTAGCATATGAACAATGATTGCCTCAGTGTTAGTTATTAAATATTTAATTTGTTTTTAAAATTTGCTTGTTATCAACAAACATGAGGGGCATGTTTTCCTACTTAAACTTTTGTTTATCTTTGGGATTTTTTTTATGATAGAGTCCAAGAATGAAATTCCTGGGTCAGAGATTTTGAACATTTTTATGACTTGTGCTAATAAATCGCTTTCCAGTGGGGTTGAATGCATTTACATTGCGGTGACCAAGGTGAAAGAACCGTCTTCACATTCCTCTCAGTGGCATTGATAATAGCAGCTTAGGGTTATTTTTTTTCTCCTCAAGTTATAGAATGATAAATTTCATCATCTTAATTTACTTTTCTCGGATACCAGAGAAACTGAACATTTTCCATGTTTGCTGGATGTCCAGATTCTGATAACTGTTTCCTTCTGTGTTTTGAAGGCTGCCTAAGCAGATTCACCCATGCAAACCGCCACTGTCCGAAGCACCCTTATGCCAGGCTGAAGCGAGAGGAGCCCACAGATGCTCTCAGTAAGCCCCAGGCTGTGGACAACCAGGCTGCCGCCGAGTGGTTGGCAAAGTAAGGCTCTCTCTGGAGTCTACTGCAGAACACTGCCCAGTGTGTGGGTTGAAGTTGGGGACTTTGACAGTTCTTTTAGTTTAAATAAGTTGCTTTTCTACACATTTTATAGAATAACTTGAAATGGCACTTTGTTTCCTGAAACCACAGAATTGTTAGGAGTTTTATTTGGATCTGTGTGATAGAAAACTACTATATGATATTAATTAGTCTGAGTGCTTAGACCACAATTTATTTTAAAAGCAAGAGTTTACCCCATTTGAAAAGAATGTTTTTTATGTATTGTATTTCGTTGGTCATTAATGCAGTCCCTCTTCATTTTCTTTATATTGGTTTTAGCTACGTGTTGATTATTAGAGGGATAGAGACTAGATGTTATTCTAAAGTAAAATTCCAAAAAGCACCCAGTTTAATTTTTCTTAATGGCAACAAGGGGACCAGTATAAAAACATTTCTCTAAGGATATTTTGATTTAAGGAGTCATCTATCACATATACACCAGCAGCAGCTGACTGTGCCGCTCCCTAGCTTCACTGGCTTCCTCTGTACTGAGGATAAAGTCTAGAATCCTGAATTGTGTTGCTGTGGCTCTGCCTCCCTCTAGCAACACAGCTGTCTCCAGTCACCCGGGCTCCTTGTCTCTCAACAGCACTATTGCTGTTGTTTCCAGGCCTTTGTGCTCACTTCCCTCTTCATTTAGCCACTCTGCTCATTCTTCATTTCTTACTCAGGTTAAACACCACTTCAGGAAGTTCTTCCCTAACCTGCCCACTAACCCCCCAAACAAACAAGGTTAAATCCACTTAATAGATGCTTTTATAACACATTGTATTTTCCCTCTCAAAACCTCCTTCACACATTTACTTGTTCAGTGGCTATCTTCCCTGCTGGATCGTAAGCTCCACAAGGGCAGGGAATATGTTTGTCCCGAGTACTGCATCACTTCCTTCCTCCCTCTTCCTCCTGCCTGGCCCCCACTGCCCCATTATATCTAATTTTGCCCAAGCCAGAAACTTATTAGTCATCCTTGTGTTTATCTTCTTTTTCTCCCACCTACTCAGTGACCAACCTATGGATTCTACTTCCTTAACAATTATCAGATTCAGCCACTTCAGTCTTCTCAATCCATTCTCCATGCCGCTGCCAGAGGAGTCTTTCTAAAATGCTAATATGATGCTCAATATTAAGTCTAAGCCCTTTATTATAGCATTCAAAGCCCTTCGTTACCCAGTCCTTGCTGACCTTGCTAAGGTATTTTGCTATTTTGCTATTTTCCTTTTTTAGTTGTCCTTCAAGTGATACTGAACTGTTTGCATTTCTCTTTTTATACTTCTGAATATTTCCAAAACTTTTCTAGTTTGAGTAGTCTGGATTTCCTGAAATCTGGTCATTGTATTTTTTTTTTTGTATGTAATTTTAAAAACAGCTTTATTGAGGTATAATTGGCATACAATAAATTGTACATATTTAAAGTGTATAATCTGATGCGTTTTGACATATGTAGACACCTGTGAAACCATCACCAAAATCAAGATAGTGAACTTACCCATCACTTTCACAGGCTTCCTCATGTCTCTTTGTAATCCACTGTCCCTGCATCTCCCTGCCCTCCTCCACCCCAAATGACACTGACTGGTCTGCTTTCTGTCACTATAGTTAGTTCACATTTTCTAGAGTTTTATACAAATGGAGTCATACAGTATGTACTTGTTTGTCTGGCTTCTTTCAGTCAGCGTAATTATTTTGAGAGTCATCATGTTGTTGAGTGTATCATTTCATTCCTTTTCATTGCTGTGCAGTAATCTGTTATATGGATGCACCTCCACTTATTTATTAATTCACCTCTTGATGGGCCTTTATGTTGTTTTTGGCTATTACAAATAAAGCTGCTATGAACATGAATATACAAGTCTTTGAATGGACATTTTTGTAGGTAATGGTACTGTCATTTAAATATGCCTTTCTTTGGTTATCAAAAAAGGTGGAACATTTGTATTTTTTCTTGTGAATTATCAGTTGGCTACGTAATAGAAAATGATGGTGCTCTTAAATTCTTGAGTAAGCTCTAGGTGTTACACATATTAATCCATTTGTCCTATTTTGTGGGTTTAAACTTTCTCATAGTTAACTCTGTCAGAAGCCATCATCCCTCTGTGGATAGAATAAATGGGTTTCTAATGATTATTCTACTGTTTCTATATTTTATTCTAGTCCATTTCACATATGATCTTTAAGGCAGCTATAGTTTAATGACAAAAACACGTGACTAGAGAGTTGAGTATAAGACCCAGAACTGCCACTTGTTGATTTTGTTATTCTGAGCAAGTCCTTCAACTTCTTGAACTTGAATTTTTTCCTCTGTTATGGAAAAACATGTAATGTATTCGAAATCACTTTATAACTTTATAAACTGAAACACAAAATAATACTGTAGGAAAGAACCCCCCCCCCCGTTTTTATTTTCTTTAAAGAAAAGTGAACATTTGAGAATGTTATATATACTGTATAAGTAATACGGATGCATTTCATATAGGTACTGGGAAACACGAGAGCAGCGTACTCCCACCTTGAAAGGAAAGCTGGTTCAGAAGGCAGACCAGGAGCAGCAGGACCCTCTGGAGTACCTTCAGTCTGATGAGGAGGACGATGAGAAGAGCGGTGCCCAGCGGCGTCTGCAGGAGCAGCGGGAGCGCCTGCACGGAGCCCTCGCTCTCATCGAGCTCGCAAACTTGACGGGAGCGCCGCTCCGCCAGTAGCCAGAACACTGACTCTTTCCACTGTACAAAAGTACTGCCCAGCATACTTAAAAAGTAGATCCTTGGGCATAAGCTAAGCACCTTATTTGCTTATCATAGGCTGCTATTCTGTAGAAATTTATGAAGAATGTCATTGCCCCAGAATATGGGGTGAGAGAGAATTGCACTTTTTTTATATGGTATTGGATTTCTTGTAAAGTTTAAAATATTTTGTAAATATGGGACTTCTAGTACAGGGTAGAAAACTACGTGTTGTGGGAAGCTAGATTTTGCAAGTTTAATGCATTCATTGGAAGCAGTTCTCACAGGAAGCACTTTCTGAATAAGACACTTGTATGAAAAAAAAAAAGAATGGTACATGTAGCCAAAGAAGGTTTAAATAGATTATTTATAAGATCATTTTTAACAATGTATATTAGTATGTTTAACAATACTGTAAACACTGAAACAAGCAAGAAAGTATAAGATGTGTGTAAGATATATATTTTTAAATTGCAAAATATCGTGCCTAATAAGACTAGAGAAATGGAAAACTGACTATTTCGGAAGACTTTCTAACTTACCGACTTTGGAAGAAAATAGGTATTTGAAGATCTTGGTAAGATGAACAGTAGTTCAGAATTTTCAACATTGGAGTAAAATCAGTCTTATTCTATCTTTCTGAGGCTTTACAACTCACTGTGATATTTAGGTTTGAAAGCACTTGTCACCCTTAGCTTGTTAACTTGGGAACTTTTGCACATTTCATGTTTCTCATTTGCTGAAATTGAATGATTAATCTTGCAAAGTCTAGGTAACTCGGTAATTGGTATTTTTAAAAAATATTATGGGCCCTGTAATGAGATTTGGAAGTTGGATTTTTTTAATAAAAGGGACATCTACAGGGTTGTTTTGTAATGAACTGTCTTAGATCCTTTGTTAGCAAACACTAAATTTAAATGTACTGCTTGTTTAGAATTATTAGCAAATGGAAGCCTCCTATTTATATTTTCAGTGCATAAAGCCACCTTCTTGCTTTACTTCAGAATAACATGCCAAGCTATTTTGTGTTCACTAAATTTAGCTATCAGTTAAACACTGCAGAAAATATTAGCGACTCAAATAAGTAGGCTTCTGGAATAGTTTTAACTGCAAGTGTGTTAACTTGTGTGGTGGTTTTAAATCATTTTTTCCAAAATAGATGAAGTTTTTAAACACCACTTTATGTACTGAAGCATGAATAGAAAAATCAAGAGCTGAGTAGTTCACCTCCTTTATGTAGGCATAAGCCTCCATCATTTTAACTTGTTTTAAGCAGAAACTAAATAACATCATAGCATGGTAATTTCATAGATTGCTTAATTGGAGTAAGCTTCAGAATAAGAGAGTGAAATATGGGCTCTTCAGCGCCTTTTGTTTCTTTTTTGTATTGAAGTAGTAGCCTACAGATGTAGTTTAAACATTACCTAAAATGTAGGCTTCTTTATCTCAAAATCCCAATGTGTTGCAGTACACAGATAGTTTAAAATATGTAGCCACGGGGAAGGGGAGGTATGTAAATGTCTTGAAATGGAGCAAAAGTATGAAAGATGATAGTAACAAATAATGTGTATGATGAGGACATACTTTAAAAATGTAATTCCTCTGTACAGTAAATTACAAATCTTGAGGGATTTTTTTTTGTAATAAGAGAATTTATATTTGTAATGGTTTAAGAATTTTGTTTGTAATCTGGTATATAGAATTTTAACTTGGAGCACTTATGAGCAAGTAAGAGAGACTATAGTATCTGAATTTTCTTGGTTTAGGTTTCAACATTTTTCTCTAGAATTTTTCCCTCAAATATGACTTAATGAATTATAAAAAGCATCGTCAGTCTTGGGAAATTTAAAATTTGATGAACTTACCTAAAGAAGGAAGTGCAGTAAGAATTTAAAAAATACAAATACTTGCCAGTTCACAGATAATAAAATTTAAGGCCTTCAAAAGTAAGAGTTTTTGTTTGTTTATCCTGTCAGCTTTTGCCAACTATAATAGTTATATTCACAAACTTTTCATTTGTATAATTGGAAGTTTTAAGAAATTATTACAACTATTTACTATAGAAATATTTAAAATGTTCTTTTTTTGATATAAGCTGTATACTTGGACAAAATACATTGGCATCTAAAATTTGAGGTGTGTTAACACTGCTTTTTGTTTTAAAAATGTGGTTTACATTCAGATTTTTGAAGTGATTTATGCTTCATATGGCTAAGTTGTAGTTTGGCAGAGTTAACAGCATAAGAATAAACATGCTGTAATTTTAAAAAATGCTTTGAATAAAAACTTATTTTAATTTACAGTTTAAAGTACATGTTCATTCTTAAACCCTTTACAATTTGTTTTTCTTTTTAAAAATATAATAGCCATAATATAAAAATCTAAAGATGGAAAGAAATGTCAACTATAGCCATACATTCTCCCATCATTATTATTTTGGTGCATTTTATATTTCATTCCAGTCTCATTCGAGGCATCATTTTAGCATAGTTAGAACCATCATGTGAATTCCTTTTTCTTACATTAAAATTATGGTCTTTTAGAATATAGATATTCATTTAACTTCCTCATCTGTTTCATTATTACAGTGTTAAAAAAGTATTAAACTATTGCCAGCTCCAGGATGTGTTGAATCTGGGGTCAAACCCATAGAATCCACTCAGGGCCTGATTACTTTTCTGAGTCAAGCAAATTTAATTTTTTTATTAGTTATTTTTGGTAGATCTTTAGTTGTTTACTTGCAATGGCAAGGTTCAGCCTGTCCAGGCTTTGTACAAAAGAATTTCACAAGCAACTCTTGAGTGTGAGTTGTGGTTTAAACAAAGTAAGGATGAGATTTTGACAGTGACTTAAATTCCTGGAAGTATGTATATAGAAGCAAATTAAATGCAAATATGGTTAAGGCTGTCTTTAAAAGTGACTTTAAAATAGTCTTAGACTTCCCTGGTGGTCCAGTGGTTAAGACTCCGAGCTTCCAATGCAGGGGGCTCTGGTTGATCCCTGGTCTGGGATCTAAGATCCTGCATGCTGTGTAGCATGTGTGTGTGGGGTGGGGTGTGGTGTGGTGGGGGGGGGGAAGCAGGACTGTTTTGCAGCCAAACCTTATTTGGAGACTCACTGGAAACATAGTTGATCTTTTTGAGGCAATTAACCAAAATGACTTCCAAGTTCAGATTTTTGGGTTCAACTTGAATATGAATTTATTTTCTATTTTAAACAGTCTTATGTGTGTTTGTTCCTTTCCTGTTTTGGGTAATGTAGACTCTTCCTTTCTGGCTCTTTTTGTGCTAGTTATTTGTCAGAAGTTCTGCTTTAGTTCTTATCAGTACTGAAAATGTTTTTGGTTGTTCAGTGACTCCAAAAGAAAACCATTGCATGGCATCGATATAGTTAGGCTCAAATATCTATTTAACTTGAAATCTTTAGCTTTTCTAAAAAGTTGAAATTTCAGATGTTTAAAATTAATTATTTAGAATGAAAATATGGGACATTTAATTGAAAAAATGCTAGACCAGGTAGACTGGTCAGAGTAGGCAGTTCTGGGAGGCCCTCCTTCAGTTAACATGAACAATAACCTGATGTTTAGATGCACCCATGTAGCAAAGAAATGGGTAGGGGGAGAACCTGCCTTAAAGCACCCAGAGGCAAGAAAAGCCTGGAGACTTTGCACCCACTATACCCCTAGCCATTCCACTCCTAGGTATTTCCCGAAGATAAATGAAAATATACGTTCACACAAAAAAACTTGTACACGAATGTTCATGGAAGCATTTTTTTGGTAATAGCCCTAAAGTGGAAACAACCAAACATGCCCACCACCTACCTAGTGAATGGATAAACAAATTGTGGTACTACTCAACAATGAAAAGACTCGAACATGGGTGAGTCACAAAAATAATAAAAGCGAAAAGAGCCTTGAAAGAGTACATGCTCATTTATACGAATTTTCTGAAAAGGCAAATCTAACCTAGGGTAATAGAAATCAGAATGAAATGGGGGGGGTCGACCAGTGGGACACAAAGGGCACTTTTTGGGGTGATGGAAATGTTCTATGTTTTGACTTGGGTGGTTACACGGGTGTATGCATTTGTCAAAACATCGACTGTGGACTCGTAAAATCTGCATTTCATTGTATGTAAATTGTCAGTTTAAAATATTGGAAAAAAAGGAAGCAAAACAAACCCTAAGTCTTAACGCTTCTCACCAAGGCAGCAGTTTGGAGGAAGGTAGGGTCTTTAAACTCTCCCAAACCCGTCTCTGTTCTCCTTTTAGACACAGAGAGTGGTGCTTTTGAGGAAGAACTGCAGCCGAACCCGCTCCTCCCGCGCCGGCAGCGTGGGGCGCCCGGCAGGGCTCTCGGGCTTGCACGGTTCCCGCCGTGGCCCTTCCTGTTTCGGCCGCGCCCTCTCCAGCGCCGGCCGGGGGCGGGGGCGGGGACGGGGACGGAACTGGGGCAGCGCAGGCCGGAGTGCGGCCGAGACTGGCAGCTGCAGGACATGACGGCAGGCCGCGAGGCCGAGGGTGCGGGTATGGACCACGCCTCCGCGCGGCTGCCCTCCCGGGCGGCCAAGCTACTGTCTGCACTCTTCTACGGGACCTGCTCCTTCCTCCTCGTGCTGGTTAACAAGGCGCTGCTGACCACCTACCGGTGAGGCGGGCGCCAGAGGTCCGGGCGGAGTCCGCGGAGGCCCCCGGCTGCTCCGCGGCGACCTGTCCCGGGACCTTCCCGTTACGGCTCCGCGCTGTCCGGCGGGAGCTGCCCCGACCCCCGAGGTCCCCGGGTGGGGGAGAGCGGCGGGGCTGCCCCTGCCCTCGGTGCACCTTGGGCGGGCGGGAACAGCGAGCGGGGAGCCTCACTGCTGACTCCCGTGCCAATGTGGGCGGCTGTGTGCTCGGCACATGGACCACGTTTTCACAGGGTCGGGACCTTCAGAGTGTTCTGAAAACCAGACCACAACCTAGCAAAGTCATTCTACGCTCAGTGAGTGCGGGCACACCTCACCGCCACTTACTGCTGTAGGACATTCCTCGCAGCTGTGCTTGTAGAGCTACCTCCCAGTGCTTTCACAAGTGCCGGTGAGCTGGAGCAAGTGATCTGAATGTGTTCTTCAAATGTGACTGTTCTTTATACAAATCAAGATGTTCAACCATCAGAAAAGTCCTGAGTGGATAAGTTTATTCGCATTGTTTGACCATTCACTCTCAGATTATCAGCATGTTCATGGAAAAATGGGGAAAACAATTAAAAATTCATATTCTATACTTTTTTGGATGAATGTGCAGTAAACCAGCAAATTTGTAGTTCCTTGAACCTATTTGTAAAGACTAGAAAATCCTGTTTAATTCTCCTTTCGTTGTATTGACATTGAAAGAGCTGGGAATTTAGACCCAGCTCCACCATTTAATAGCTGTGCCTCTTAGGCCAGCCTCAGAGTCGTTTTTTCAGATGCAAAAGCTGGATAATTAAAACTCTGTGAATTACCTCCCAGATCTCTGTGCGAGCTGTCAGAAGTGAGGGCTTCTTGTAAACTATACTGTGCTGCAAGAATGTAAAATCAGAATTTTATAAAGAGTCCAAAGAGACCTTAGAGTATCTTCAGCCCAAAGAGACTGTCAGAGTATCTTCTTTTTATTTTATACTTGCAAAAGCTGAGACCTACATGAGCTTGGCTGGTTCCACCTCTAACAGATATTTACCAAGCACCTACTATGTGCCAAGCCCATCACTGGCACCAGGGAAGCAGCTGTGAAAAACGCAAAGCTCCTGCTGTGGAGATTCCATATCAGCGGTAGAGACAGAAAATAAACAGGTGGGCTCATGAATAAGCAAGGTGATTTCAGGTATGCTAGGAGAGTGCCTGGGGTGGAATGGTTGGGGTTAGAGCATTACACACAGAAGAAAATATGCTGAAGTGGGCATGAGCTTCGCCTGCTGGAGGAACAGAGAGAATGTCATTCTGGCTAGAATGAGCAAGTGGTAGAAGGTAGGAAAGACAACGTGGAGGTAGGCAGGGAAGGCAGAATCACTTCCTTCATTCATTCAGTAATATTCACTAAGCACCTGTTATATGCCAGGCACTGTTCTAGGCATTTGCGATACAGAAGTGAACAAAGCAGATCAAAATTCCATATGTCGTGAAGCATCCATCCATATTCCTGGAGCATACCCGGAGCCTTCTAGTGGATCAGTAAATAAACTGGTAGAATTTGTATTAAGTCAGATGCAGCTGTGTGGTCAGGAGAAAAAAATAAGGAAAGGGAATTAGGGACTATGGGCATGGGGAAGAGTTTTCAGTCTCAGCGTGATCAGTGAAGTCTCATTAAGAAGGTGACAGTTGAACCAAGGGATGAATAATGTGAGGGAGATGGGGGAAGAACATTCCAGCATGGAAGAGTAAGGAGTTTAGGTGGGAATGGTACTAGATAGGGTCCCAGGGTAATGGATTTCTAGATTGTGTAGGGCCTTTGTGGCCACTGCGGAAGCTCTGAGGGAGCTTCTGGAAGGTGTCAAGCAAAGGAATAACATGATCTAACTCCCTCTAGCTGCTGTGTTGAGAGCAGATATTGGGGGACCAGGGTGGAGGTAGAGAGACCATGATAAATAGTTTTCATTTTAGTCTAAATGCAATTGGAAGTCCCTTGGAAGGTTTTAGCATGGGTAGGGACATGGCATCATTTGTATGATTAACAAGATTTCTTTGGCTCTTGGGTGGGTGAAAAACTGATGGTATTGGAGCCAGGAATCGATTGTAATATTCTAGATAATTTTAAGTGGTGGCTTGGACTGGGGTGGAGGGTAGCAGTGGATATGGAGGGAAGGGATGGATTTGGGATAGTTTCTGGTGTTCCTAGGGCTATTGATATTCTTTACAAGGTCTTTTCGTGTGTTGCAGCATGCTTGCTGGTGTCCATGGGGAACAGAAACCCTCCCTCAAAGAAATTAGAATGAATAGATACATAAACATGGATCATTTAATATACAATGCAAGCAAATGAAAGAAAAAGAAAACTTAAGCACCTACCGTAAAAAACAAGAGAATGCTATTATAGGCTTTTGGGGAGCGTTGACAGTTATGTCAGTTGAAGTTTGAAGATAAGTCTCTGCTTTCTGCTCTTGACTAAGTAGTGTGCTCACTGACCACGGCAGTCAGTGCCTCCAAAAACATGTGCCTTCTTGTTGGAAGCAGGACCAATAAACACTGGTTAAGTGCTGGGAAGATGAAGGATAGTGTCCGACCAGAAAGAAATTATATGAGACATCTCATGCTCTAGCCTTTTCATCTTTAAAATTTTGAGTTCCATGATTGAAGGAGGAAATTGAGTTTTTATCTCAGAAAGGCAAAGCCCCTTATAACCTTATAAGCAAATATTTCATATTTCCGTAATGTAATATACAGTTGGAGGGCCCTGTTCAAAAAACATTGTTTATTCTCTCATTTCAAAATATTTTAGGAGCACGTTTTTGAGGGGAAGAGGGTTGGGGTGATTTGGTTATAACAATAAACCATAGAAATCTGATCCAAACATTAGCTGTTTGAGGACAGAATGTTGTGTTGTAGGATAGAAGGAAGGACCTTTCTGTAGTCACCTAATTTGCAGGATTACGGGAACATAGCTCAGGGAATGTTTTTTTCTCTTACAGTTTGAGTAGATTGTGTCTGGTTGGGGTACAAGACTGATGGGTGGTCTTAGTTATTTGTTAGTTTTAGGTCGTTGAGATGCTAAATTTACCTGGCTGGACAGAGAGAGCCTTTGAAGGACTTGGACTGTCAGACCCTGTTGGGGTGAGACGGAGAAGCACGAATCTGTGGCCACTTGGTGACACTAGTGGTTCTTCGGAATCACATTCATGAGGGTTGTGCAGGCAGTCTGGAGTTGTTTTTTTTTTTGCTTTTTTTTTTTTTTTTTGTGGCACGCAGGCCTCTCACTGTTGTGGCCTCTCCGGTTGCGGAGCACAGGCTCCGGACGCGCAGGCTCAGCCGCCATGGCTCACGGACCTAGCTGCTTCGCGGCATGTGGGATCTTCCCGGACCGGGGCACGAACCCGTGTCCCCTGCATCGGCAGGCAGACTCTCAACCACTGCGCCACCAGGGAAGCCCTTGTTGCTATTTTAATACTGTTCTCTATGACATGTGAAGATTTACTAATGATGCTTAATAAAAAATATAAACTTAGCTGTATTCAATTCAACAAGTATTTGCTCCATATTTGCTGTGTGTCTACTTTTATGCAATCGAAGGCTTTAGGATCATTTCACACAGTGGTTTCCAAACTTGCTTGGTAATGTGAATCACTTGGAGAGTTTTTTTTTTTTTTTTTTTTTTAAAGCTATTGAATCCGAGTCTCCAGCGGTGGGTGCTGGAAGTCTATATTAAAGAACAAAAACAACCCTAATTTTCTCTTACTCTGATGAAAACCGGCTCTCTCCCGAAGATGCTGTTCCATTTGACCCCTGGAAAGGAGCTGGATCCTGGTCACACCCCAGGTGTGGCCAGGAGGTGGGGTTGAGTCCTCGTAGCTTCCCACTGCCCCTGCTCTGTGGAGAGTCCAGACTCAGCACTCACTTTCTGTCCTCTCTGTAATGGCTCCTGAGCTTCTGTGGCTCATTTAGTGGAGTCCTGGTATTCCTCTCCACCCAGACTCGCATAAGCCTTCAGGACTTTGGGATACGCACGCTGAACCATCACAGCCCGCCTTGTCCCACATCCCGTGGTCACTCCTAGGGCCATGTGCTCACTGTGACCCTGCCAGCCACTCCAGTCCCTGTGCAGGATGTCCACGCTCTGCGCTGCAACCCAGCTCATTTCTGCCACATCACCCTTCAGGCATCCCTTCCCTCCTGGTCCAGCAGGAGGGCCCCTGCGCTGGAAGCCACAAGGCTCCTTTCCAGCTCCCGTCTTGGCTGGTACTTGTCCTGCACAGCCTACCTTCTGCATCCTTCCTTCAGCATTGAGCAGCTCCGACTGTCCTGGGAGAAAAAACACTTCCGGACTGGCTGGGTTGATGTTGAATTGATGATCACAAGCCTCAACCGGCTCTAGTACCACCTGCTAGTTTCTTCTGGGGGATTGCTTTCCTTGTCACAGAAATGACTCCTTCCCACTTTCTCTTTTACCCTGAAACCTCCCACACCCCCATCCTCCACTCTCCTCTGATACTTCATTGAGGAAACTGAAACCGTCAGATGATGTCCCCTTTCTGCTATGATGGAGGGAGCATCTTGTTCCTGTGGAAGGTCCAGCTCCCCACTTCTGGATGTCCCCTTCTCCCGGCTCCTTTCATCATCCTCCTCTATCCTGCGTCAGCAAGCTCTCTCTACCGGCTTAAAACATGTTTAGGTTTCTCAAGCAAAAATAACCCTCCCTTGATCCACATGGATGCTCATTTCTCTGTTCCTTTCAGAGTCCGACTCTTCTTGTGCACACATACTGTCTTTACTTCCTTGCATTCACTCCTAAAATAATTCAGTTAAAATTGGGAGTTATTTAAATACAGAAATGTACAAAGAAGACAGTAATAATATTGCATATTCCCACTACCTAGAATCAATATTTTGAAATTTTTTTTTGAAGAAAAGTCATTCTGTGTGATCATTATAAAGAATTCAAACAAAAGAAAAATATTAGGGTAAAATTTAAAATATTACTAAATTGACATTAGGCAATAACTTCAGACATCTTTTTAGATAGATGGATGGATTGGAGAAAGATTAATAGACTGAATTACTTTTTATATAAAGTATATATTATAGATGCTACTTATTTACTCATTTCTTTATAAATTGTTTTCTTTAATCCAAAAAGGAGTGGGAAATGGAGTGTGGGGGGGGGGGG
>NW_020174042.1:8883085-8885172 GCF_003031525.2 Neophocaena asiaeorientalis asiaeorientalis | reverse complement strand
GGAAATGGAGTGTGGGGGGGGGGGCTTTCATTTAATTATTTAATTTTTTGAGGATCACCTAAGTCCCTCCACCACTTTTTATTATGAAAAGTTTCAAGCACACAGAAAAGTGGAAAGCAAAGTACAATGAACACCCATACACATACCACTGAGGTTCAGTAATTAACATTTTGCTATATTTGCATTTTCCCCTGAACCATTGAATATAAGCTGCATACATCATGACACTACACTCAGATATTTCAACATGCCTCTCCTGAAATATGGATATTCTCCTACATAGTATCATTTTTGTTCTTAACAAATTTAACAGTAATTTCCTAAAATAATCTAATACCAAATCTATAATCATTCCAATTATTCCCCAAGATGTTTTTATGGTTGTTTTAAACATTTGAATCAAGATCCAATCAAAATTCATGCAACGCATACAGTTATGTCTTTTTAGTTTATTTTAATCTAGAAAAGTCCCCCGTTCCACCTCTTTCCCCGATACTGAATTTGAAAAGCCTGGGCCAGGTGTGTTGTAAAGTGTCCCATATTATCGGTTGTCTGATTTATTTTTTGAAGTCTCACTTAACTTACTCTGTTTTTTAAACTGAAAGTTAGATCTAAAGGCTTGATTACATTCAGATTAAACATTTTTTGGCAAGACCACTTTATAGCTGACCCTGTAAACTTCAGCTTGCATCATATGAGGGATTGTGCTACCGTTAGTCATGCTGGCTGTGTTTGAAGGCTTACTTAAGGTGAGGACTGCAAGTTGCATGTACGTATGAAATGTAGTTTAACTGAATTGAATGGAGAAAAGAGAAATTAGAGTTCAACAAAAAGAATTGTTGACTTTCAAATATATATATTTCAATTTCTGATGGTATATATGGCTTCTCTGCTATGAATGATGACATTTGCATACTTCTTCCCATGGTTCCTCCCCTCCATGTCTTCTTTTACAGTGTAGCATCCTGTTGTGTAATTATAATCCCACAGTTGTTTGAATCTGTTCCATATTAAATGGATACAGTAGTCAGCACCCTTTTATCACAGTGTCTCCATTCCAGAGTTCATTATTTTGATTTGATTCCTAATTGGTTGATTCTGATGTCTGGTAGTATTTTTATGGAGAGTTCATGGCTGCTGTATTAATCGTGTTGAATATTAACAGCTTTTTCTGCAACAAGTGTGCTTTTAGATCTGGAGAGTTTACTTATTCTCCCCATGTCAAGGAAACAAATTTGCCTTTTATCTTTTAATCATTTTCTCTCTTTACTGAGAGAACAGCACAGCAATTAGCCCTCTCTGCTGGTATCTATCTTCTATATCTGTTTATGTTTGAGAGTTTGTCTTTTCCCTACTCATTCACTGTGATTACCTCATCTTGGTAATTCAGTTTAAAGCAGTTGCCATTTAGTTCTGTGTTGTTTCTAAATGGTTCATGTGGCAGTTATGTGTGTTTTTTCTTACATCTTTATTGGAGTATAATTGCCTTACAATGTTATGTTAGTTTCTGCTGTATAAAAAAGTGAATCAGCTATATGTATACATATATCCCCATATCCCCACCCTCTTGCATCTCCCTCCCACACTCCCTATCCCACCCATCTAGGTGGTCACAAAGCACTGAGCTGATCTCCCTGTGCTATTCAGCTGCTTCCCACTAGCTATCTATTTTACATTTGCTAGTGTATATATGTCAATGCTACTCTATCACTTCGTCCCAGCTTACCCTCCCTGCCCCCCATGTCCTCAAGTCCATTCTCTACATCTGCATCTTTATTCCTGTCCTGCCCCTATGTTCATCAGAACCTTTTTTATTTTTTTTAGATTCCATATATATGTGTTAGCATATGGTATTTGTTTTTCTCTTTCTGACTTACTTCACTCTGTATGACAGGCTCTAGGTCCATCCACCTCACTACAAATAACTCAATTTCGTTTCTTTTTATGGCTGAGTATATATTGTATATATGAGCCATTGTATGTATGAGCCACTGTATTGTATATACATTGTATATATATACATTGTATATATATATATATAGTATATATATTGTATTGTATATATATATAGTATATATATATTGATT
>NW_020174042.1:8879836-8882650 GCF_003031525.2 Neophocaena asiaeorientalis asiaeorientalis | reverse complement strand
ATTGCCAAAAACTTGGATGCAATCAAGATGTCCTTCAGTAGATGAATGGATAAAAAAACAGTGGTACACTCAGACAATAGAATATTATTCAATGCTAAAAAGAAGTGAGCTATCAAACCATAAAAAGACAGGAAGAATCTTAAATGCATATTACTTATGCCTATGTATATTACTGATATATAATATTGTATATATATATAGTATATATATTGTATATATTGTATGTATTGTATATATATATATATATATATATGAGCCACATCTTCTTTATCCATTCATCTGTTGATGGACACTTAGGTTGCTTCTATGTCCTGGCTATAGTAAATACTGCTGCAATGAACATTGTGGTACATGACTCTTTTTGAATTATGGAATTCTCAGGGTACAGGCCCAGTAGTGGGATTGCTGGGTTGTATGGTAGTTCTATTTTTAGTTTTTTAAGGAAACTCTATACTGTTCTCCATAGTGGCTGTATGAATTTACATTCCTACCAACAGTGCAAGAGGGCTCCTTTTTCTCCACACCCGCTCCAGCATTTATTTGTAGATTTTTTGATGGTGGCCATTCTGACCGGTGTGAGATGATATCTCATTGTAGTTTTGATTTGCATTTCTCCAATGATTAGTGATGTTGAGCATCCTTTCATGTGTTTGTTGGCAATCTGTATATCTTCTTTGGAGAAATGTCTCTTTATGTCTTCTGCCCATTTATGGATTGGGGTTTTTTTTGATATTGAGCTGCATGAGCTTCTTGTATATTCTGGAGATTAATCCTTTGTCAGTTGCTTCATTTGCAAATATTTTCTCCCATTCTGAGGGTTGTCTTTTTGTATTGTTTATGGTTTCATTGCTGTGCAAAAGCTTTTAAGTTTCATTAGGTCCCATTTATTTATTTTTGTTTTTATTTCCATTTCTCTAGGAGGTGGGTAAAAAAGGATCTTGCTGTGATTTATGTCATAGAGTGTTCTGCCTATGTTTTTCTCTAAGAGTTTTATAGTGTCTGGCCTTACATTTAGGTCTTTAATCCATTTTGAGTTTATTCTTGTGTATGGTGTTAGGGAGTGTTCTAATTTCATTCGTTTACAAGAGGCTGTCCAGTTTTCCCAGCACCACTTATTGAAGAGGCTGCTTTTTCTCCATTGCATATTCTTGCCTCCTTTATCAAAGATACGGTGAACATATGTGCATGGGTTTATCTCTGGGCTTCCTATCCTGTTCCATTGATCTATATTTCTGTTTTGGTGCCAGTACCATACTGTCTTGATTACTGTAGCTTTGTAGTATAGTCTGAGGTTCAGGAGCCTGATTCCTCCATCTCTATTTTTCTTTCTCAAGATTGCTTAGGTTGTTTGGGGTCTTTGGTGTTTCCATACAAATTATGAAATTTTTTGTTCTAGCTCTGTGCAAAATGCCAGTGGTAGTTTGATAGGGATTGCATTGAATCTGTAGATTGCTTTTGTTTACAAGAGGCTGTCCAGTTTTCCCAGCACCACTTATTGAAGAGGCTGCTTTTTCTCCATTGTATATTCTTGCCTCCTTTATCAAAGATACGGTGAACATATGTGCATGGGTTTATCTCTGGGCTTCCTATCCTGTTCCATTGATCTATATTTCTGTTTTGGTGCCAGTACCATACTGTCTTGATTACTGTAGCTTTGTAGTATAGTCTGAGGTTCAGGAGCCTGATTCCTCCATCTCTATTTTTCTTTCTCAAGATTGCTTAGGTTGTTTGGGGTCTTTGGTGTTTCCATACAAATTATGAAATTTTTTGTTCTAGTTCTGTGAAAAATGCCAGTGGTAGTTTGATAGGGATTGCATTGAATCTGTAGATTGCTTTGGGGAGTATAGTCACTTTCACAATGTTGATTCTTCCAATCCAAGAACATTGTATATCTCTCCCTCTGTTTGTACCATTTTAAATTTCTTTTATCAGTGTCTTATACTTTTCTGCGTACAGGTCTTTGTCTCCCTAGGTAGGTTTATTCCTAGGTATTTTATTCTTTTTGTTGCAATGGTGAATGGAAGTGTTTCCTTAATTTCTCTTTCAGATGTTTTCATCATCAGTGTATAGGAAGGCAAGAGATTTCTGTGCATTAATTTTGTATCCTGCTACTTTACCAAGCTCATTGATTAGCTCAGGTAGTTTTCTGGTAGCATCTTTAGGATTCTCTACATATAATATCATGTCATCTGCAAACAGTGACAGCTTTGCTTCCTCTTTTCTGATTTGGATTCCTTTGATTTCTTTTTCTTCTCTGATTGCTGTGGCTGAAACTTCCAAAACTATGTTGAATAATAGTGGTGAGAGTGGGCAATCGTGTCTTGTTCCTGATCTTAGAGGAAATGGTTTCACTTTTTCAGCATTGAGAACGACGTTGGCAGTGGGTTTGTCATATATGGCCTTTATTATGTTGAGGTAAGTTCCCTCTGTGCCTACTTTCTGGAGGGTTTTTATCATAAATGGGTGTTGCATTTTTGCTGAAAGCTTTTTCTGCATCTATTCAGATGATCATATGGTTTTATCCTTCAGTTTGTTACTATGGTGTGTATCACATTGGTTGATTTGGGTATATTGAAGAATCCTTGCGTTCCTGGGATAAACCCCACTTGATCATCCTTTTAATGTGCTGTTGGATTCTGTTTGCTAGTATTTTGTTGAGGATTTTTGCATCTATCTCATCAGTGATATTGGCCTGTAGTTTCCTTTCTTTGTGACATCTTTGTCTGGTTTTGGTATCAGGGTGATGGTGGCCTTGTAGTATGAGTTTGGGAGTGTTCCTCCCTCTGCTATATATATATATATTTTTTTTTTTTT
>NW_020174042.1:8702406-8879751 GCF_003031525.2 Neophocaena asiaeorientalis asiaeorientalis | reverse complement strand
GGACTCTCAACCACTGCGCCACCAGGGAAGCCCCCTCTGCTATATTTTGGAAGAGTTTGAGAAGGATAGGTGTTAGCTCTTCTCTAAATGTTTGATAGAATTTACCTGTGAAGGCTTCTGGTCCTGGGCTTTTGTTTGTTGGAAGATTTTTAATCACAGTTTCAATTTCAGTGCTTGTGATTGGTCTGTTTATATTTACTGTTTCTTCCTGATTCAGTTTCAGAAGGTTGTGCTTTTCTAAGAACTTGTCCATTTCTTCTAGGTTTTCCATTTTATTGGCATATAGTGTCTTGTACTAATCTCCCATGATCCTTTGTATTTCTGCAGTGTCAGTTGTTACTTTCCTTTTTCATTTCTAATTCTATTGAGTCTTCTCCCTGTTTTTCTTGATGAATCTGGCTAATGGTTTATCAATTTTCCTTATCTTCTCAAAGAACCAGCTTGTAGTTTCATTGATCTTTGCTATTATTTCCTTCATTTCTTTTTCATTCATTTCTGATCTGATCTTTACGTTTTCTTTCCTTTCGCTAACTTTGGGTTTTTTTTGTTCTTCTTTCTCTAATTGCTTTAGGTGTAAAATTAGGTTGTTTATTTGAGATGTTTTTTGTCTCTTGAGGTAGGATTGTATTGCTATAAGCTCCCCTCTTAGAACTGCTTTTGCGGCATCCCGTAGGTTTTGTGTCGCCGTGTTTTCATTGTCACTTGTTTCTAGGTATTTTTTGATTTCTTCTTGATTTCTTCAGTGATCTCCTGGTTATTTAGTAGTGTATAGTTAGCCTCCATGTGTTTGTATATTTTACAGATTTTTTCCTGTAATTGATACGTAGTCTCACAGCGTTGTGGTCAGAAAAGACACTAGATACGATTTCAGTTTTCCTAAATTTACCAAGGCTTGATTTGTGAGCCAAGATATGATCTATCCTGGAGAATGTTGCATGTGCTCTTGAGAAGAAAGTGTATTCTGTTGTTTTTGGACGGAATGTCCTATAAATATCAATTAAGTCCATCTGGTCTACTGTGTCTTTTAAAGTTTGTGTTTCCGTTTTAATTTTCATTTTTGATGATCTGTCCATTGGTGAAAGTAGGGTGTTAAAGTCCCCTGCTATTATTGTGTTACTGTCGATTTCCCCTTTTATGGCTGTTAGCATTTGCCTTATGTATTGAGGTGCTCCTATGTTGGGTGCATAAATATTTACAATTGTTATATCTTCTTGGATCGATCCCTTGATCATTTTGTAGTGTCCTTCCTTGTGTCTTGTAACAGTCTTTATTTTAAGGTCTATTTTATCTGATGTGAGTATTGCTACTTCACCTTTCTTTTGATTTCCATTTGCATGGAATATCTTTTTCCATCCCCTCACTTTCAGTTTGTGTGTGTCCCTAGGTCTGAAGTGGGTCTCTTGTAGACAGCATATATACGGATCTTGTTTTTGTATCCGTTCAGATTGTCTATGTCTTTTGGTTGGAGCATTTAATCCATTTACATTTAAGGTAATTATCAGTATATATATTCCTATTACCATTTTCTTAATTGTTTTGGGTTTGTTTTTGTAGGTCTTTCCCTTCTCTTCTGTTTCCTGCCTAGAGAAGTTCCTCTAGCATTTGTTGTAAAGCTGGTTTGGTGGTGATGGATTCTCTTAGCTTTTGCTTGTCTGTAAAGGTTTTAATTTCTCCATTGAATCTGAATGAGATCCTTGCTGGGTAGAGGAATCTTGGTTATAGATTTTTCCCTTTCATCACTTTAAATATGTCCTGCCACTCCCTTCTGGCTTGCAGAGTTTCTGCTGAACGATCAACTGTTAACCTTCTGGGGATTCCCTTGTATGTTATTTGTTGCTTTTCCCTTGCTGCTTTTAATATTTTTCTTTGTATTTAATTTTTGATGGTTTGATTAATATGTGTCTTGGCGTGTTTCTCCTTGGATTTATTCTGTATGGGACTCTCTGAACTTCCTGGACTTGATTGACTCTTTCCTTTCCCATATTAGGGAAGTTTTCAACTATAATCTCCTCAAAATATTTTCTCAGTCCCTTTCTTTTTCTCTTCTTCTCCTGGGTCCCCTATAATTTCAATGTTGGTGCGTTTAATGTTGTCCCCGAGGTCTCTGAGACTGTTCTCAATTCTTTTCATTCCTTTTTCTTTATTCTGCTCTGTGGTAGTTATTTCCACTGTCTTATCTTCCAGGTCACTTATCCATTCTTCTGCCTCACTTATTGTGCTATTGATTCCTTTTAGAGTATTTTTAATTTCATTTATTTTGTTGTTCATTATTGTTTGTTTGCTCTTTACTTCTTCTAGGTCCTTGTTAAACGTTTCTTGTATTTTTTCCGTTCTGTTTCCAAGATTTTCGATCATCTTTACTATCATTACTCTGAATTCTCTTTCAGGTAGACTGCCTATTTCGTCTTCCTTTGTTTGGTCTTGTGGATTTTTACTTCGGTCCTTCATCTGCTGCCTATTTCTCTGTCTTCTCATTTTGCTTAACTTACTGCGTTTGGTGTCTCCTTTTTGCAGGCTGCAGTTTCGTAGTTCCTGTAGTTTTTGGCGTCTGCCCCCAGTGGGTAAGGTTGGTTCAGTGGCTCCTTGAGGCTTCCTTGTGAAGGGGACTGGTGCCTGTGTTCTGGTGGATGAGGCTGGATTTTGTCTTTCTGGTGGGCAGGACCACGTCTGGTGGTGTGTTTTGGGGTATCTGTGAACTTAGTATGATTTTAGGCAGCCTCTCTGCTAATGGGTAGGGTTGTGTGCATGACTTGCGAGTTGTTTGGCATGGGGTGTCCAGCACTGGAGCTTGCTAGTCGTCGAGTGGAACTGGGTCTTTGCGTTGAGATGGAGATCTCTGGGAGAGCTCTCGCCCATTGATATTATGTGGGGCCTGGAGATCTCTGGTGGGTCAATGTCCTGAACTTGGCTCTCCCACCTCAGAGGCTCAGTCCTGACACCTGGCTGGAGTACCAAGTGTCAGCCACATGGCTCAGAAGAAAAGGGAGGGAAAAAAAGCAAGCAATCAAGAAAAAAATAAATAAAATTAATAAAGTTATTAAAATAAAAAATTATTAAAATTAAGAAGGTAATAAAAAAAGAAAGAGAGCAACCAAACCAATAAACAAATCCACCAATTATAACAAGCATTAAAAACTAAATTAAGATAATCATAAAAATCAGAAATTAGTCATTCGCATACAGCAAACCCCAAGTGTACAGTTGCTCCTAAAGTCCACCACCTCAATTTTGTGATGATTCGTTGTCTATTCAGGTATTCCAGAGATGCAGGGTACATCAAGTTGATTATGGAGATTTAATCTGCTGCTCCTGAGGCTGCTGGGAGAGATTTCCCTTTCTCTTCTTTGTTTGCACAGCTCCTGGGGTTCAGCTTTGGATTTGGCCCCGCCTCTGCGTAGAGGTCGTCTGAGGGCGTCTTTTCTTCCCTCAGACAGGAGGGGGTTAAAGGAGCGGCTGATTAGGGGCCTCTGGCTCACTCAGGTTGTTGGGAGGGAGGGGTATGGAACGTGGCGTGAGCCTGAAGCGGCAGAGGCCGGCTTGACATTGTAACAGCGTGACGTTGTAACAGCGTGACATTGTAACTACTCTGGCAGTGGTGCGCTGCACAGGCTCCCGGGAGGCGAGGTGTGGATAGTGACTTGTGCTTGCACACAGCCTTCTTGGTGGCTGCAGTAGCAGCGTTAGCGTTTCATGCCCGTGTCAGGTGTCCATGCTGATAGCTGTGGCTTGCGCCTTTCTCTGGAGCTTGTTTAGGCGGTGCTCTGCCCTCTGTGGGCAGACAGGGGGGGAAATCCCCTCTTCTCCCGTACCCGGAAACAATGGTCTCTTGCCTCTTAGGCAAGTCCAGCCTTTTTCTTGGACTCCCTCCTGGCTAGCCGTGGTGCACTAGCCCCCTTCAGGTTTTGTTCACGCAGCCAACCCCAGTCCTCTCCCTGCGATCTAAGCTCCAAATCCTGAGCTTCAGCTCTCAGCCCCCCTAGTGTGGCAAGCGGGGGCCACTTTTCATCACAGTGCGCGGGCCTCTCACTATCGCAGCCTCTCTTGTTGCGGAGCACAGGCTCCAGACGCGCAGGCTCAGTAGTTGTGGCTCACGGGCCTAGTTGCTCCGTGGTATGTGGGATCCTCCCAGACCAGGGCTCGAACCCGTGTCCCCTGCATTGGCAGGCGGATTGTCAACCACTGCGCCGCCAGGGAAGCCCCCAGTTATGTTATTTTGATCCTCAGTTGCTTTCCTTAGATCTGTAGGTTCCCTTTTCATCTCACTTGATTGCTTTGTTATCTCAATTTTGAGCTCTTGTTTTATTGATATCTTCTTATTAAGGTGTTCCGTAGCTGGAAGCACTTATAAAGGGTGGCTTCTCAATCTGTGTTATATTCTCTTCTAGGCTGATCTATTTGTCTTCCTTCTGTAAGCCTTTTGTTGTTTGTTTATATTGTGGTTTTATTATTTTGCTTCATGTTGCAGGTTGTATTACTGGGCAAGGAGACTCTCAGATACGGGGGAAGTATACTGGGTGGAGCTCTTGGGACCCACTCCTTTTGGGGAGTGAGGGAAGCAGGATTAGGTAGAGGGAGAAGCTGGGCTGTGCTTTATCACAACAAAGCCTGATCCCAGGCCCTCTGGAGCTAGAAGGGCTCTACAGAGCTGTCTTGAATTGGGGTGAAAGCCCCTGGCTTTTATACCCCTGCACAGGCTGCTCTCAGGCAGTGGGGGTGCTATTGGCAAGGCAGCTTTCTTCAGCTGAGGTTGCTCTTGAGCGACTGGGGAATGAGTGCTTCAGTCCAGAAGAGGGTGTCTGGGTGGCACAGCCGGCATCCATTAGAGTTCATTTTATTCTCACAGTGGTGCTGGTCCAGACAGTCATTCAGTTTTCTCTGATAAGGCAGGTTGGTTCTTTATTCTTTTCTTACCCTATCTGAAATAGGTATGTTTCCCTTTGACATACAGATTGAGGGCTGAGGTGTTGCTGTTGGTGGTGGTGGTGGTGGTTTTTTAGGTGATATTCCCCCTTTTTTGGTGGACCGAGAGAATGACTGGGAGCCAGTGAAGGGCTGGAAAATGAGTGAGCACGGTGAAGTGATGTGCTGCCTTGTTAAGTATGGTATGAGGTAGGGGTTAAGATTCTGATTCCAGTTACCTAGGGCCGTTTCCCTACTGCTTGCATGGTCATCTTTGTCATGAATCAGGTTTCCATAAAGCTATGTATCTGTCCATAAAGCTATGTATCTGTCCCCATCTGTGTTCTCTTGCTTTGTCCTGTTAGACTATCATTGTGCAAATACCGCACTCTCTCATTTATTGTAACTTTAAAATGGAATCCTGGGGACTCCCCTGGTGGTCCAGTGGTTAGGGCTCCGTGCTTCCACTGCGGGGCACAGGTTCAGTCCCTGGTCGGGAAACTAGGATCCCTGCATGCAGTGTGGTGCAGCCAAAAAAAAAAAAACAAGAATCCTGGCATCCAGTAGTCATTCCTCCAACTTTGTTTTTCTTCAGGATTATCTTGGATCATGTTTGCTTTTTGCCTTTGCATTCAGTCTTAGGATCAGTCAGTTTCCACAAAATACTTGCTGGTGTTTTTACAGAGAGATTTGATTTTATAGGTCAGTTTGTGGATAATGGTTCACTGCAATATTGATTCTAATCCATGAAATTTATTTAGGGCTTCTTTAATTTTTTAAATATTGATATATAGTTTTCTATGTAGAGGTATTTCTTGGAAATCTTTTATTAGATTTGTACCTGGGTATATTATTTTGAAAAAAGGAAAACCGTATGATGAATCTCCATGTAGCCATCATCCAGTTTCAACAACCTTGTTAAATTTATATCACTCCTCCTCTCAATCCCAGCCTCTCCCCCAAGATTATTTTGAAGCAAATTAAAAATGTATTGTCATATGCATTTCAATATGAATTTCTGAAAGATAAGAGGGACTTTTTTGTTAAAAAAAACCCTACCACCCCAATATTATTTCATGCCTAAAAAAGTAAAAATAATTCCTTATTACCATAAAATACCCAGTTAGTGTTATTTGATGTTTTTTGGGTGCTATTGTAAATGAATACCTTTAAAATTTTATGTTCTTTGTGTTTTTATGATATATAGACATAGAAATGATTTTTTTCGTGTGCTCATCTTGTATCCAGTAACCTTGCTAAAGTTATTTATTATTTCTAGTAATTTATCCCCAGATTACTTTAGCTTTCTACATATAGAATTGTGTTGTTTGTTAATATGACAGTCTGCCTCAAGGGGCAATAGAAGTTTGCCAAGTTTAGCAATGATCAGTTTAAAAAATGGAAAAGAAATGAACAAATGAAAAGTGAACAAATTTGACAATTTCACTAAGACTGAAAAAAAAGTCTAAGACTTTTTAATAACTCCTATCATTATGTGTTGTATATTGTCTTCAACTTTTTTATCAGTTGCTAATATTAGTTATTCTATATTTTTTGTAGTTTCCCATCACCAGTTGTTCTTGGAATTGGACAGGTAAGTGAAAAAAAAAATTACCCTCTTAATTACTCGTCAGTACACATCATGAAATTTTAAGTGCTTTTGTTTAAGACTGTGATTTACGAACTTGTTCAGCTGGCAGAGGACCATGGTACTTTTGGTGAAACAACATGAAGTATTGACACACATCTTATTTCATTTTACAATTTAGGAGCAGTTGTATTTGTAGGAAAAAACAACTAATTTTAACTTCCTTAATAGAATTTAATTACTCTAAAGCAAGGGGGCAGCAGACTGAAAGCCTCCAAGGTCTGCTGGGTAACAGATGAGTGCGCACAGTTTAAGCCACTGTGCCTGAGAAGAAAAAGGTTAGGGAGATGAGGTGAGGCCCACTAGGGATCAGGGAAATCTAATTTTTACATCAAACCCCTAATTTGTAAATGGTGGCAACAGATTCATATTTTCATAAAACTCTCTACAGGCCAAACAAAACATGTTTGCACTTTCCTTCCTGAAGTTTGCGATGTTTGTTCTCAAGTGTAAGGACAAACTTGGATAAACTTTCAAACTTACCCCATTTGGCTGTTTCTGAAATTTTCCGTTAATATTAATTTGTGGCTTTTTTACTTTTTGGGTCATATGCTGATGATTTCTAGTAGGCACGTGGTAACACAGGCACCAAAGTTTTTTTGTTTTCGTTTTCCTTTAGTCTATAAGGAGAAAAACTTAAAATTATAAAAATTGTATCTGTTAACTAAATTTTAAATTGTGAATCTGGAATTTATATGATTAAACATTATTCTAGTTAAATGTTTTGCTAATTAGGTACTCTTTGCACATCATTTTAGGGAGAAAAAAATCATGAGGAAACAATATCTTTCCTTAAGGTCAAAAAATTTATATCTTTATGGTTCAGTGTGAAAATATGTTAAAAAGTACTTTAAAAGATCAATAAATAATATGTGGTAATGTGCCCTTTGTAATGCCCAAGACAAATAAATTCACTGGATTGTACTCAATTAAGGTAAAAACGTTTATGATTTGCAATTTGTGGGGGAAGAAGCCAGCAGACCAAATTTTAAAAGTCTGAATTGAAGAATATTTTAAACGAGTGTTGGTAAATTTCTGTAAGAATTATAAAGTAAGTCATATATACAGACTACAATTATAATTCAGGGTGGGCTTGTGTTATATAAATCTATTATAAGTATTAAGTTTGTACACTCAGGCTCAAGGTTTAGGATGATAATCATTTTGAAGGAGACCTTAAATTTTTGCATCCTAATGTGGTCAAAAGTAAGTTCTAAAATGTGTGTAGAAAGATGATATTAAAACTTTTTATTTTATAATAATAATCTGGAGTATTTCTGATATACCTGGTGTAATCCAGATTAATAGCATTTGAATGAGATGTTTTTGCAACACCGGCTAGATTGGAGAGAAAAATAAATCCCTTTTAAAGTTTGTTTTCCTCTTAATTTGACTTTTGTGTTATAGAAATATTATACTTTACAAAATACGTTTATGTGTGGAGTTTGCCTCCCTTCCCCCTTCCTTTCATCCCCACACTTACTTTCTGGGGTAAGGTGACCATATGCTCAGTACATAGGAAGGATGGTCTAGGATCAACAAGCAGCCTCACCGACTGTGGTCACTCTGGTCAGTTTTAGGCTCACCGTTCCTTTTTCCCACTGTTGTCGTTCCTTGAGCCCCTTGAGATATCGTATATACGTTATATTTGATGTTATACTTTTTGCCTATAGTTCTGGTGCAATCTATACGGTGGCAAGAAAAACAATTTTAATATTTCAAGGAATAATAGGTTTTTTGGAACCTAGAAAATGGACTTTTCAGATATATATATATTTTTTGGTGAACCTCTTTTCTTTTGATGATGTATTTGTACCTCAAATAGTCTTTCCAGATATGTTGCTGAAGTTTTTCTCTTCCCTTTTCTTTAGATGACAGTTACCATAATGATACTATATGTGTCCAAGCTAAGTAAACTAATTCACTTCCCTGATTTTGACAAGAAAATTCCTATTAAGGTATGTGATGGAAAGTACATATAGCTATGATGGAAGATGTAGAAATGCTATAGAATTACAAAGTGATCTTAAGAGTCCAGGTCCATTTCTATACACATGTGCTTCCTGTTGGCAATGGGTAGAAACTTCTTAATAAAGGTTTCATATCATTCAGTGGTCCACTAATGTAACATAATACTAGTAAAAGTATGTGCTTAGCAATAAATACTATGTGTCTTCTGAAATGACAAAGCTTTCTAATAGGAATTGGCAAGCTTATTTGGTAAACGACCAGATAGCAAATAATTAGGCTTTGTGGGCCAGACCATCTCTGCTGCAGCTATTCAGCTCTGTACCATGAAAGCAGCTGTAGATGATACATATATAAATGAATCGGTGTAGTTGTGTTCTAATAAAACTATTTGCATAAATAAAAGATGGGTTAGATTTATCTCTTGGGCCCTCCCAATTTGTTGATCCCTGTTTTAAATTTTCATTTTTAGCTTGGATTGATAACAGTTGTGAGTAGAATGATGAATAAACACATTTTGATATACGTAGTTTTTTTTCCACGGTGGAACTAGAAACATGAGAACTGCCATTCCTTCCTGGGAATGTGGAATGGAACTAACTTTTTTTTTTTTTTTTTGCAGTACGCAGCCCTCTCTCACTGTTGTGGCCTCTCCCGTTGCGGAGCACAGGCTCCGGACGCGCAGGCTCAGCGGCCATGGCTCACGGGCCCAGCTGCCCCGTGGCATGTGGGATCTTCCCGGACCGGGGCACGAACCCGTGTCCCCTGCATCGGCAGGCGGACTCTCAACCACTGTGCCACCAGGGAAGCCCGGAACTAACTTTTATTGTACAGTTGCTGGGTGACATGCATGAGGCCAGACATTTAATTCCTAGAGCAATCCCATACGACAGGTGGTATTAAATCGATCATGGTGACATTTTTTGGATTTAGGGAGGTTAAATCAGACTGCAGTTCCTTGAGAGTGAGGACCTCACATGGTTTGTTCACTGCCATGTCTCTCAGGCCTGGAAAAACACTGGCATCTAGCTCTGGATTATTCATCAGGTCGACTAAGCACATGCTTACTGCATCAATAATCAGGGACATCCACAAAAGGAGAAAAACAAAATATTGAAGTATAGGAAAGATATTAACCCAATCATCAAAAGAAAAATCAGAATATTGTTGGGCTTGCTTACACTTCGCTTATAATTTTTAAATACTTTGAACAATTGTGAAATATGATCTAGACATAGGAAAAAAGGCATCATACATGACTGTGTAGTTGAATGAATAATTACCCTTGTAATCATGACCTACGTCATGAGATGGGATCACAAAATCCTTCTTTACCCACTATTCTGACTTTTGTATTAATAATTTTCTTGCTTTCTTCGTAAGTTTTCTAAATTTGTATGTATCCTTGAATTACGTAGTTTAGGTTTGCCTATTTTTGGATGTTATATAAAGAGAATTAAACTCTATATATTCTTTTGTATCTTGCTTCTTTCACTTAATATTATGTTGGTAAGATTCATCCACATTGTTGTGTGTAGCCGTATTATTTTATTTTCATTGTATAAATATATTACAGTTTATTTATCTGTTTTACTGTTTATGGTAATTGGGGTTGTTTCTAGTTTGGGCCCTAGAAAAATAAAAAGTACTGTCTGAACATACTGATAGCTGGATCTTGGTGCACAAGTATGAGTCACCTAAGGCTCCCGTAACAAAATACCACAGACTAGGTGGCTTAACAGAAATTTATTTTCTCACACTTCCGGAGGCTGGAAGTCCAAGATCAAGGTGCCAACAGGATTGGTTTCTGAGAGTTCTCTCCTTGGCATATAGACAGCTGCCTTCTCACTGTGACCTCATGTGGCCTTTACTCTGTGCCTATGCACTCCTGGTGTCCCTTCCTCTTCTTATAAGGACACAAGTCCTATTGTATTAGGACCCCACATTTATTACCCCATTTAACCTTCATTACCTCCTTAAAGGCCCTATCTTCGCATGCAGTCACCTGGGGGCTAGGGGTTCAAAATGTGAATTTTGAGCAGATACAGTTCAGTCCAAAACAGCACGTGTGCGTGAGTTTTTTGGGAAGCTTATCAAGAAGTGAAACTGCTGACTCCTAGGGTGAGCGTATTGTCAGCTTGAGTAGATAATGGCAAACTCTTCCCCCGAGTGGTTGTACCAGTCCCTACTCCTGATGAAAGTGCATGAAGGTCCCTATTGCTCCTCATTCTTGCCAATCCTTGGTATGCCAGTCATTTTAAATTGTGCTGATCTGGTGGGTGCATAATGACATCTTCTTGGCTTTTATTTGCATTTCCCTGTTTATTAATGAGGTTGAGCGCCTTTTCATTTTTTAGTGCCCATTTGGATATCCTCTTTTGTGAAATACTTGTTCAAGACTTTTGCCCATTTTTCTTACTGATTTGTGTAGGAGTTTTAAAAAATATATTAATGATAGTCCTCTTGTTAGTTATATACAGCATTACAAATATATTTCCCCACTCTGTTTCATATCTTTTTATTTTCTTTATTATGTATTTATCTTGTATTCCTTTATCATGTATTCCTTATCATGAAAAGGAATCTTAATTTTAAAATAGTTAAATTTTATCAGTCTTTTCCTTAATAATTAATCACTATTTTCCTTATTTAGGAAATTCTTCCCTACTCTGAGGTTATGAAGATATTTTTCTCGATAAAAGATATATTGTTTTTCAGAGTTAGGTTTTTAATCTGCTTGGAGTTGATTTTTGTGGATGGTGTGAGGTAGTGGTACAATTTCATTTATTTTTTCATTTGTCGCAGACTCAACTGAAAAGTTTATCCTTAATATTGTGCCACTTATATCGTGGTACTATTGTTCACATATATTTCTAAGCTCTCCATGCTTTTTCATTTGTCTATTTGTGTTTCTGCCCCATTACCTCACAGTCGTAATTACTATTGCTTTATGCAAAGCCTTGCTATCTGGTAGAGCAAGTCTTTCCTCCTAAGTTCTTGGTTCTTCACATTTTTATGTGAATATTAGAAGCAGGTTTCAAGTTTTATGAAAAATAACCTTTTGGGATTTTGACTGGAATTGCACTGAAGCTCTAAAGCAATTTGGAATGAGTTGACATCTTTAAAGTATTGGATCTTTCAATCCATGTACATGGTATACATACCCCTTCTTTAACTGCCCTCAGTAAAGTTTTATAATTTTCTCTATAGAGTTCTAACAGTTTTTGTTAGATTTGTTCTGAGGTACGTCTTTTTTTTTTTTTTTTTCTTTGCTATTGCATGTATCTTTTAAAAACAGGGGACTCCCCTGGCGGTCCAGTGGTTAGGACTCCATGCTTCCATTGCAGGGGGCACAGGTTTGATCCCTGGTCAGGGAACTAAGATCCTGCATGCTGCGTGGCACGGCCAAAACACCCCCAGATTATTTGGAAAGTTAGAAGTATATCCACTAAAAAATTATTCACAATGTGAAAGTTGAGCGTTATGTTTTATACGGCGGGAACTTCTAGTAATTCAAGCCTGGGAGGCAGCATCTCAAGTAACTGTAAGAGAAGTGCTCTGAGGAGGTGAGGTGAGGAGCCAGGACATATAGGAGTTTTGCAACAAAGGGCAGGTGGTCTGAATGTCAAAAGATTATTGTTAATTAAAGAAAACCGGATATGTCAACTTAAGGAATTTAGAGCTTTTCTATGTATGGGAAGATGCAAGAGTCTGGGATCACTGAAATCATTCCTTTGATATGCATCTCAGCTATCTGGGACCAGTATCCTTTGTTTTCATATCCTGAGTTTCCTCAGGGCTCACCAGCTCACCATAGGCTGTGGCTGCAAAGGTCGTGGCTGCAATGGCTGGTGACTGTGACATCCTTTGTTTACTGATATGGCAGGACATATTCCACTTCTCAGGTACATATTTTATCTTTTGTATATTGTCTTTGTATCTGCAACATTCTAACTTTCACTTCTTTTACTTGCCATACTGTATAGCACAGGACGTACAGTGCAATGTTGATAGAAATGGAAATGGCATTTTTGTCTGATCTCAAAGGGGAAACTTTTAATATTTCGTCATTAAGTGTATTGTTTGCTGTAGGTTTTTTTGAGATGCCTGTTTTCTGTGTTCCAGTTGCCTTTTGCTGTAGGGACATAGACACTACCTCTGGATGGAAGGGAGTGTCAGTCACATTTTAAGAGTATGTGAGAAGAGAGATATTGCTACAGTCTATTTCTCTTGGTATTTCTGCCAGGTTTTTTGTTTTGTTTTATGTATTTTGAGGCTGTATGATTAGGTGCCTACATTTTTTTTTTTTTTTTGATTGCACCTCGCGGCATTTGGGATCTTAGTTTCTCGACCAGAGATAGAACCCGTGCCCCTTGCAGTGGAAGTGCAGAGCCCTAACCACTGGACCGCCAGGGAATTCCCATAGGTGCCTAAAATTTTAAATTAGTTAAATCTTACTGGTGAATGATAGTGTTTAATTATGCACAGTGGAACTCCTCTGTTTCAGTTCTTTTAGTGTTCCCCTGGAATTCAAAACAGGCATATCTAACTTATCAGATTATAAAGTTGATTAATTAACGCATTGATTAATCAGCAGGGGAATTAGCACAAATAATTTAGCCCATGGTTATCAGAAACTAGAAGTCAGTACTGTCTTTATTTTGAATTGTATATGGAAACAGGGGCAACTGATTCTCTTCAACACCTAAGAACCTCTAAAGTTGTAATATCACCAGCTGTGTGATTGTTGAGTCAGTTGTACACTGTTAACCAGAATTTTGTTGACTGAAAAAAAATGTGCAACGTAAAAGTTGAGAATTATGTTTTATTTTGCAGACAAAACGAGGACTTAAGCCCAGGAGGCAGTCTCTCGGATAGCTCAGGTAGCTCTGAGGGACTGCTCCAAAGAGGTGAGGGAAGGGCCAGCATATACAGGAGTTTTTGCAAAAATGACCAGGTAGTTGGAACTTCAAAAGATTACTGTTAGTTAAAGAAAGCCAGATAGTATCTCAAGCTAATGAATTTAGTGCTTTTCTGTGTATGGGAAGATGCAAGAGTCTGGGCTCATTGAAATTATTCCTTTGATGTGACCTTAGCTATCTGGGACCAGTATCCTCTTCCTTTCCATCCTGAGTCTCCTCAGGGTGCACCATGGGAGTGACTGCAGTGACTGAGGGCTTGGCAGTGAGGGCTTGGCAGTGCGCAGCCCGTTTGTCTCCATCCTGAGTTCCCTCAGAGCTCACTTTCAGTGGGGGCTGTAGTGGCTATCAAGCCACCAGGCTGCAACATCCTTTGTTTACTGATATGGCAGGCCCAAACATTTTTCATTTACAATGTTGATGAATAAAAGGGAAGGTCCTGGATCCATTATCTTGCTTATGTTTCTTGAGCAAATTTCCTAATAAAGAAATTCTGTAACTTTTTTGCAGATGACACATAGTATTTAAAAATCTTTCAAAAGGGGCTTCCCTGGTGGCGCAGTGGTTGAGAGTGCGCCTGCCGATGCAGGGGACACGGGTTCGTGCCCCGGTCCAGGAAGATCCCACATGCCGCGGAGCGGCTGGGCCTGTGAGCCATGGCCGCTGAGCCTGCGCGTTCGGAGCCTGTGTTCCGCAACGGGAGAGGCCAGAACAGTGAGAGGCCCGCGTACCGCAAAACAAACAAACAAACAAACAAAAAAACTTTCAAAAGATATCCGAGTTGCACGCTTAGTGTCTTTTTAGTGGAAAAAGAAATGTTGGACTCATCTTGATAGCTATGGAGTATTATATTAGTTTAAAAGTTCTTAAAAGTTATCATATGAGCTTATGAAGGGATTTTTTTTTCGTTTATGGAAGACTAGGTGTTACATTTTGTCTCTTTTTCAGTGTGTTCTGAATAACATTTCTCTTAACAATCAGAAAATAATTCAGGAGCTCAGAGCTCGGTAAACCTAATTCAACTACAAACTACATTGTTTAACCTTGGTAGATATTTAATTATTCTAGGCCTTTAAAGCAAATAAAGTAACTCCAAAGTAATGTGGCCAGTATACACAACTTTTTGAAAGTGTCACCAACTGTGTGACGCATCAATGGGATATAGACCTTTGTTTTGCCTTTGTCCAGAAAAGTGCATATATGCATAGATAACAGAAGTTTGCACACTTTTTCAATGGCCTTCTGAATCTCATTCATAAACTATATTTATACAGTTTATAAGCGATAAACACCCATCCTCAACTCACCAACCTGGCTAGGGGTCTCCACCTAAGAGAGGTGCTTGTTCAGAGCTTTCTTTTAGGGAAATAGTCTACTAATGTGGGCAAGGTCAAGATTTCCATTTCTATCCAGCCTCCACACCACCACCATGATTATGGATTTCACTTCCTACCTAACTATTTTTTGATCACATGGAGAAAGTCATGATGTGTTCTGGATTCTGGAAAATATAGTCATTGCAAGGAAAGGAACTCAGAATGATTTGCTTACTGATGGGGAGTGAATGTCACCATTTTTATATATGAAAGAAAATGTTATTGGAGTACTAACCAAATATTCTTTCTTTTTTTATTGAAGCTGTTTCCTCTGCCTCTCCTCTACATTGGAAACCACATAAGTGGATTATCAAGCACAAGTAAATTAAGGTAGAGTGCAGGTTAATGGTTGATTGGAGCCTTCACTCGTTTGCTTTTAGTGTCACAAAGACCAGCTTTGATTTTTCAAGATATTGCTTGGGCTACATATAGAAGACAATAATATTCCATAATTTAAGAAAATAAGGTAGAGTTTTGAATTTAATTTGATAATGCTTTAGAAATGTTAAAAAGCTGATATATTTTTCTTTATGTTCAAGTCTGAAGATAGAATGTGAGATCTATAGAAATCAAGATAGAGAAGGTATGATTTATTCAGAAAGATTCATTTATACGGATATGGTTCTGTGTAACTTTTGGTTTCATCACAGTTTTATAAAAGCAGGAATATTCTGTCAGATTTGGTGTAGGTCAGCCTTGGTACAAGGAAAAATAAATGACAGACGTTATTTTCACGTATGTGATATATACTTCTGAAATCTGCATTTGCATTTATTTTATGGTCCTTTGACTACTCTGTTAAAAGTCACTGCAAAAATGAAAATAGAAGTGTACAAAGACCAAGTCATCCTATAAATTGGAAAACGTGGTGTGAAATATGTAGACTAATGAACACACATTAGGGTGACAAACCTTATGAAAAAGATGTGAATAATGGGAAAATAAAGTCTGACCAAAGGGTGACAGAAATGGAAGGAAACCTGTTTGTATAGGGAGAGAAGAAAAGTGGCAGGTAGGAGGTAGACCAGAAGGAGAAAGTACATATAAAACTGAGAAATGTGAAATTAGGCCTGTTGCCTTTCACTCTTGTTTGGAAAGGACAGATTGTGGTGGTTGTGAAAAACAAAATGTCCAATACTGTTTTTAGTTACATATTTTAGTTGTTTTGTTGTTTCCTTCTGGGATTAGGACAGTCAATTTTCCTTAATGGTCTTAAATTTGTATTAAAACCCCCTGTGGTAGGTGCTATTGCTGTGTTGCTACATATCCTCTTGCCCTGTCTCTGAGCCCACCTGCAGCGTGGGGATGCCTTCAGTTACCCTCATAGCTGCCCAGCCGCACTGGGGGTCTCTGCCTCGCAGATGAGGCCTTCTTGTTGTAGTGATCTTACAAACATCTTTATTACAAGTGTTCTTCAACACTTCTCTATATGCATAGCAGAAGAGGTAAGATGAAGGCTTCTTGGGTGCTGTGGGGGCTTTCAGCAAGTGAGACTGAGGAGGAAGGAAGGAAGATTGCTTATACGTGGTGTCATGTAGTATGTTTCTCTCTCTCCCCTATTTTCCATAAACTGGTAGTTGGTCCTAGAGGCTTGATCAGATTCAGAAATTTTTCAGGCAACATCAGTTTATTGGTGATGTTGGGTTCCTTCTACTGCATCACCTCATGGGATACATAATGTTTTATCCCACCTTTAATGATATTTAATGGATCAGTTCCACTTCTAATGATTTTAAGGGGTCAGTCTGGTCCCTTCATTAGAATGTTTCCCATCGATTTTTCCCCTAATGGTTTTAGCCTCTATTGATGATCATTGTCTAGATCCATTATTTCATTTCAAATTGAAAAATGATGATTTTCTAACTATATCACCCCTTCTACATTAATTGTCTAAACTTCCTCAATAAATACAAACTTTCATTCACCATATCATACAGGAAAGGCAGGATAAAGCTTTATTTATAAATGTTCAGAGTAATAAATTAGTGTCCTGTCACCTTCAGTAGTGAGTTGTTGTTTATTGTTTGTTTTGTTTTTTACCATCACTATTAACTCATGCATTTTCATTTATTTGAAACAAGTCCCTCATGAGATAGCCATTTTGCAAATATTTTCTCTCAGTCTATGGCTCGTCTTTTCATTCTCTTTACACTGTCTTTCAGAGCAGAAGTTTTAATTTTAATGAAGTTCCACCATCATTTTTTTCTTTCACAGATTGTGCGTTTGGTGTTGTATCTAAAAACTCATTGCCAAACCCAAGGCCATCTAGATTTTCTCCTACATTATCTTCCAGAAGTTTATGTTTTACATTTAGGTATATGATCCATTTTGAACTTAATTTTTGTGAAAGGTATAAGGCCTGTGTCTAGATTCAGGTTTTTTTACGTGTAGATGTCAAGTTGTTTGAGCATCATTTGTTGAAAAGGCTAGTCTATCTCCATTGAATTGTATTTGCTCCTTTGTCAAAGATTAGTTGACTATATTTGTGTGGGTATATTTCTGGGCTCTCTATTCTGTTCCATTATTCTATTTGTTTCATTTACTTAATGTTTTAATTCATTATATAAATACTTCTTTTGATGCTCAAATTATACCATCTCAGGTCAGTGGGAGCTTCTTTGAGTTGACTCCTATGTTCTAGAGCCCCAGTAGTCTTTGATTACTTCCTTGCTTCCTGGCACATGATGTCCCAGATTTATTTGGACTTTTCCTGCCATTTCTCCAAGGATCCCCTGGTTATTTTTAGTGTGAGGTTGAGGCCATAGTCTGGGTGCTGGATATATTTAGAAGAAAGGGCTAACACAGTATCCTGATGAATAACATGTAGGGTATGAGAAAAAGAAAGACCAGGATGCCTTCGTGGTCTTTGGCCTGATGAAGTGGAAGAACAGAATTGCTATTGATTAGGTCTATACCTAGGAGTAGGATTGCTGGGGGTATGGCCATTCTGTGTTTAACATTTTGAGGAGCTGCCAAGTTGTTTTCCAAAGTGGCTGTGCCATTTTACTTTCCCACCAGCAGTGTATGAGGGTTACAATTTCTGTACGTTCTTGCCAAATTTGTTATTGTCTATCTTTTTGATTATAGCTATCGTAGTGGTTGTGATGTCGTATCTTATTGTGGTTCTGATTTGCATTTCCCTGATGATTAATGATATTGACCATCTTTTTATGTGCTTATTGGTCATTTATATAGCTTCTTTGGAGTAATGTCTATTCAAGTCCTTTGCCCATTTTTTAACAGGGTTATTTATCTTTTTATTATTGAGTTTTAAGTCTTTAGGTATTCTAGATACAGGTCGTTTATTATATATATGATTGCAAAATTTTCTCCTATTCTGTGGATTGTCTTTTTACTCTCTTGATGGTGTACTTTGAAGCACAAAAGTTCTAAGTTTTTAAAAATTCAATTAATCATTAAGGTAAAATATACATAACATAAAACTCACCATTTTAACTATTTTTAAGTGGACAGTTAAGTGTCATTAAGTATATTCGCGATCTTGAGTGACCATCACCACTATCTATTTCCAGAAATTTTTCATCATCCCAAACAGAAATTCTGTACCCATTAAACCGAATGCCCCATTCCCCCATCCCCCTGGCCCTGGTAAACTCTGTTTTACTTGCTATGTCTATGGATTTGCCTATTCTAGATAGTTCATACAAATGGAATCATACAATATTTGTCCTTTTATGTCCAGTTTATTTCAGTTAGCATAATGTTTTTGTTTCATCCATGTTGTAGCATGTATCAGAATTTCATTCCTTAGTAAGACTGTGTAGTATTCTATTGTATATATCTATCACATGTTGTTTATCTATTTATAAAAGTTTTACATTTTGGGGAAGTCTGATGTATTTATATTTGTTATTGTTGCTTGTGCTTTTGGTATTGTGTCTAAGAGAATTTTGCCTGACGCAGGGTCATGAAGATATCATCCTATTCTTTCATCTAAGAGTTTTATAGTTTTGGCTCCTACATTTAGGTCTTTGATATATTTTTACATAATTTTTTCTATATAGTGTGAGGTAGGGGTCCAAAATCATGCTTTTGCATGTGAATGTTGAGTTGTTTCAGCATTATTTATTGAAAAGACTGTTCTTTCCCCATTGTATTGTCTTGGCACCCTTGTTGAAAATTAATTGACCGTAATTGGAAAGATTTATTTCTTGATTCTCAATCTTATTGCTTTGATTAAATGTTTATCTTTAAACTAGTACTAGATAATACTGATAATTGTAGCTTTGTAGTGAGTTTTGAAATTGGGTCCACCAACTTTGTTCTTCTTTTTCAAGATTGTTCTGGCTTTCTGGTTTTCTTGCATTTCCACATTGATTATAGAATTAGTTTGTCAATTTCTGGGGGAAAAAAAGCCAGCTGAAATTTTGATAGGACTGTGTTGAATCTATAGATTTATTTGGGAAGTATTTCCATTTTAACAACATTAAGCCTCTGATCCATAACATGGAGTGTCTTTCCATTTAATCTTCTTTCACCTTTTAACAATATTTTGTAGTTTGTAGTGTATTACAATTCTTACACTGGTTTTGTTACGTTATTCCTAAGAATTTTGTTCTTTTTGATGCTATCATAGATGGAATTGTTAACTTCCTTTTTGGATTGCTCATTGCTAGTGTATGGAAGTACAGTTGATTTTTGTATAGTCATCTTGTTTCCTGCACACTTACTTCATTTGTTCTAATAATATTTTTTAATGGATTTCTAGGATTTTCTCTGTATGTATCATCTGAAAATAGAGACAACTTTCTTTTCTTTTTTCCAAACTGTATACTATTTTTTTTTTTTTTTTTTTGGCCTAATTGTCCCATCTAGAACCTCAACTACCATGCGGAATAGATGTAGTGGTGAGAGTGAACATCCTGGTCTTATTCCTGATCTTAGGGGGAAGAACATTCAGCTTTTTACCATTAAGTATCCTTATCTGCTTTTATTTTTTTATTATTTTTTTCTTCTTGGCTATGCTGCATGGCTTATGGGATCTTGGTTCCCTGACCAGGGATTGAACTCAGGCCCTCGGCACTGAGAGCGCAGAGTCCTAACCACTGTACTGCCAGGGAATTCCCCTTATCTGCTTTTAAAAGGCATCATCTAAAAATACTTTTTGAATTTAATGGAAAATAATAAGACTTTTTTTTTTTTGCCTTGCTTTGAAAAAGGCAGTTCAGACCAGTCTCATAAGACATTTTTAAGTGAAGTTCCTGAAAATTCTTTCTGCACTGCTCTCTGGTTGTAGTGTGAAACCTCTCCTCAGGTCTGGTCAGGAGGAGCTGCCCACCCCACCCCACAGACGCTGTGGTTCTGGCTTTCCTTTCTTTGGTCACCATCTTCTCAGGGTCACATTGGAAGCAGATGGAGGTGGGTTTTTCCAGCCCTGGCAGTCTGTGGCTGTGCATTGAACTGTGTCCTGGAATCTCTGGGTTTTGAGAGTGGGTGAAAGGTTCATAAGTATTTTTGAAAGGCAGTGAATGTGGTCTCATTACATAAAGTTTTAGGGGAAAATTACCCATAATTTTATCCTCTAACATACTATTTTAAATACTCACTTTCAGTCTTTTTCCATATACAGAATGTATTTTATTACAGTTGTAGACTCTACATAGTTTTGTCACCTCCTTGATTTATTTAATATTCGTTTTCGAAGAGTGGTAAAGTTTTATATTATAGAATTAATGTATAATGTTCCCTCAAGTGGATTTATCATAACTTATTTAATCATTGCCTTGTCTGATATTCAGGTTGTTTCTGATGTTTTTTCCAAAGACATTACTGCAATGAACATGTTTGTGTACATGATTTTTTTTCTTTCCTTTGGGTTATTATCTTAGGGTAAGTTTCCCAGCAAGAAGTAATTAGGTCCTAGGTTAGGACCATTTAATGACTGTCCATACATAGTCCCAACTTGATTTGTCAAAGGCTGTATTGGTTCACACTGCATATAATCTTTTAGCACAAACTTTGTAGTAGTTGGATAGTATGATGTTTTGAATTGCTAGTAAGTAAAAGTGGCATGAAATTATTAAATCTCCATTTCTTTTTATTATTTAATATGACTTATTAGTAGCATGTGTGATAATTAAGGTTAATTCCTTATATTTAATTTGGAAAATTAATGGGCTTAATTAAAAATGTAAGGCATTAAAAAAGTACTTGGTGTCTGATGATATTATACTTGAATCTTTTCCTGACAGCTTGCCGATGTTCACCGTGCTCAGGAAATTTACCATTCCACTTACTTTACTCCTGGAAACCATCGTACTCGGGTGATTTTTGTTTTTCTTCTTTTCCTCTGGTGTCCTCTCCCCACACCCCCACATTATTTTTACCTAGCAAATTCTCAACATCTAGTCATCTTTTCAAATAGTTGATTTGAAGTGCTAGTAGCAATAACTTAAGGGCAAATGGTTTGTTCACTTAAAAGCAGTCTCCTATTTCCATGATTCCCTAAGAATGGAATGAGTGTTTTTTAAAAACAATTATAATTCTACATTAGATAAATAAAATGTGTGTGTGGTCAAAAATTATAAAAAGAAACCCCAACAACCCCAAAACAGATGTAAATCTGTTTCCTGAGCCAGATGGAATATACACTGATTTTGGAATGTAGAGGAAAAGTTGTCCACATATATAGTATAGAATAGGAGTAGCAGAAAATCAGGGAAAATTCATTCTGATGCAGTAAGTATGATGTAACATCAGAATAAATTAATTTTTATAATGTTGGTTTAAAAATTTCTCATAAAAATACTCAGGCTGACATCTAAAAAGGTGATTCTTGATTTTGCTGTGGAGACTATTTAATGATGAAATTTGGATGATGGCCCAATGTTTTAAGTTTTACTATTGAATTTTATCTTAATCTTTGCATGCTTGATTAAAGTACATACCAACTAGACCCACCAGCAGGAGCTCTTCTGCATTTTGTCCCAGTGTCTTTCTAGTGAGAACAGAGAAAATACAATTGTAATTAGATTAAGACAACTACTTAAGAAATAAAGTAAATTTGGTCTGATTTCCTAATCCATTTAAGGTACCTTTAGTACTCTTTTTACATAAAGCATTGTCCATTAGATTTTAGCTATAAAACTGTTAACAATGTCTATTTGCAGTTTATTTAAAAATATAATCTATATTTTTTCCTCTCCTCCTCCTTTCCTTATCTATCTATCTATCTATCCATCTATCCATCTGTCTGCCTACCTATCTATCCATCCACTATTTATTTATTACAGGAAACAGTATTCCTTGAACATCATTGTCAGTGTCTTTGCCATCATTCTTGGTGCTTTCATAGCAGCTGGGTAAGACTTTGGACTATTTCTGCTCAATAACTCCTTTGTGTCTTTGACAATAGGCCTGGCCCCCTCCTCATTTTTCATTTTCCATCTGGCTGCAGTTGAATTGAGCAGCCAAGAGACAAATCTGTTGATGTTAGTGGAATCCCCATGTGTTCCTGTGAAAGTCAAACTGGGTTCCAAGTTGGCCAGAACATTTCTGAGAAATATATAGAGTGAGCATTACAAGGTATTAATACAGCTTTTCTTCATAAAAGGAGTAAACTGTATACTTTTATTACTGAATGTTTGTCTTCAATATAAAAATTTTACAAAGAATTTTGAAAAGTTCTTAGGCATTTGACTAAGAAGAATAACAGATTTATAAAGCCCTTGTAAGCTGATTTGTTTTATCATCGTGTGATGCCTTATTGGTCAATATTTCCAAGGATGGAATACTCTCATTAAATGTTTGGGACATGAGCCAATACCAGTGCATGACTACTATCTTATTCATTAATATACCTGACCAGGAATAAGGGCTCCAAGTTTGCATTTGAAAGCAGGCGCTCGGACTCCTTTTATTAGCATAGTGGTTAAAGCATGTGTGCAGTTACCTTCCTCGGTTTGAAACTTAACTTCCGTCAGCTATTTCTTAGCCTCTCTGTGCCTCAGTTTCCTCATTTATAAGGTATAAATGATACAGTTGGCCCTGTGTGTCCAAGGCTTCTGCATCTGTGGATTCAACCAACCGTGGATCGAAAATATATATATTTTTAAATACCAGAAGATTCCCCAAAGCAAAACTTGGATTCGCTGTGCACTGGCAACTATTTACATAGCATTTACATTGTATTAGGTGTTATAAGTAATCTAGAGATGATTTAAAGTATATGGGAGGATGTATGTAGGTTATATGCAGACGCTGCCCATCATTTTATATAAGGGACTTGAGCATCCGTAGATTTGTGTACCTGCACGTAGAGGGCGTGGGGGTGTGGGGTACTGGAACTAGTCCCCCATGGGTATGGAGGGACGACTGTAATAGAAAAGAAAAACCTATGTGAATGAAAGGAAGAAAGAAAAAGTTGGAGGAATTTCAGTTAAACTAGTTTCATTAACTCATTTAGAAACAAGAGTTCTGGATCATTAATTGCAAATTAAATAAGGTGTGGGCTACAGAGCCAGGATGTCTGGAACCCTATTCTAGTCTCCTCACTTACTGGCTATATAACCAAGGACAAGCTATTTAACCTCTCTGTGCCCCAGTTATTTTGACCGTGAAGTGCAGATTAGAATATCATCCACCTAATAGCATCACTATGAGAATTAAATGAGATAATAATAAACCAGGATTTACACTAGTTCGTGGTCAAGTTCAACAAAAACATGTTGAAGCATTTACTATATGCCAGGCATCATTCTATGTGCTGAGGAATCCAGCAGTTAACAAGACCGAGAACAATCCTTGCCTTCATGGAGCTTTCATTCAGGTTGGTGGAAACAGATAATAAGCAAAAGAAATTGATTAAAGATATAGCATGCCAGCTGGTGACAGATATTAGCAATAATAATGATGTTTATTATTGTTATAAATGTGTTTAGTCCCTTGCCTAGACCAGGGTTTATTATTTGCCTTTTCTATCTGTAACTTCCTCTTCTCCAATTCTAGCTGTGGCTGAGCACATCCCCCTTAAAGCTGGCCTGTTTGGTTTCAGTGCTGTGTTTCATGCCTGATATGGTGCTGGTACAGACATTAAGCAGCCACACTTAGAGCCTGTTTTGATCATGAAGACTTTTGTTCAAACAAAACATATGCGTGAAGTAGCTAAAAAAGGGAGGTGCCCTGTTGAAACTGCCTTCCTCCCACAGGGCTGAGGTCTCCCCAGGGACGCCTCTCTCTTCTAGGTTTCTTGGAACTCAGTTTGAAAACCACAAGCTTAGAGCCAGTTGAAGACTTTCACAAAAATTGGTTTATAAAAATGTAAGTCTTTGATGAGGCATGGCACTTCAGACTCTGTGTGTATGAAAGCACATCTCCAGAAGCAGTTAGTAGGAATTCAGCTCATAGGTGATACTCTGGTGAGCTGAAAGGGTAAGTAGTGTTTCCCAAAACATCTAACTTTTACCCAAGAGCCAGCTTGGAATAGTAATTCTCGGCTTTCCCCTTCCTCAGCACCCACAGAATGGAAAATATCCCTGTGGGTAACAAGCACAGTTCTTAGCTGCAGCCCAGCTGTCACCACACCCTTCTCTGCTCTCACTCAAATTAACTCATCAAATGCAGGTAACAGATGAGCCAGTTTAGGCAGCTGTAACAAATAGCCCCTACATCATGGTTGTTTAACATACCAGGTATATTCTGCTCACACTCCAGATGCATACTAACATCAGTGAATGCTGTGGGAGTGCTCTGCCCATTGTAGCTACTTAGGGACCCAGGGGGATGGAACCTCTGCCTTAAAGGGGGTTTCCTTGCTCATCCAGAAGGGAAGAAGGCATGTGGGGAATCGTCTGCTGGCTCTCCAAGCTTTTCCCCGGAAGTGACGTGTTACTTCTTCTTACATTGTATTTGCCAAAGCAAGTCACATGGCCAGCAAAAGTTGAAATATAATGTCTGCGAACAGCCCTAAATGACAATCACACGGGTTGACCATGAATCTGCTCCCATTTATAACACAAGTAAATTCTTATCAAACGTCTGTGCTTGCACTGCTGGCCTAAACAAATGATGTTGGGAATTCCTGGCCCCCTCAAGTAGGAGACCTGAAAACTCCAAGAATTCCCCTTAGGCTCCCTGAGGAAGTGAGTAACACTTCCTTTGCATTCCTCTGGATGGAAAGGTACCTCACTTTTTTGCTCATTCATCTCTTTGCCATCTTAGGGAATGGCAGACACTTCTTAACACTGAGCTGAATGTGGGTAGGAAAGATCTGGAAAACCCTTATTTTCAGAGATTCTATTGTGATTGAGCCAGAGAATTATGATTTATGATGATCTAAAATTAATTTATATTCTCACAAATATATTTGTAGGTAAATAATGCCCGTGGAAGCCTCAAGCAAAATCTGGTTTAATTTGCATTCAGATTTTGATGCAATTTTTACCTATTTCCTTCTCTTTGGTTAGAAATAATCTTATTTTGATACTGAAGGGGATAAGGATATGCCACTCCAATATATGCCACTTTGGCATAAACATTATTTTGAGTTGAAGGCAATTGAGAATCAATAGATGTGGGAAGAGTTCTCTGCCCTCCCTTTTCTGCCTAAAAGTAGACCATAAATTTGCCTTTGTGAAGGTGTCCCTTGGTCCTGTACTTGAAATAGGAAAGCAATTCTTATCACCAGAGACAGAGAGTAAGCATCTAGATGAATCTGCATAAACAAACCTTATTAAAATGACCCTTATCTTCCATTAGTTTCCCCTATGTATTTCCTAGTCCCTTTCCCACAATTTATTTGTTCCTTAACACCCAAACCCTCTTTTTTGTTAAAATGGTATCTAAGCCCCAGAGTCTGACCACTTCTTTGAGTTTCATTTCTTTTCTGTGAACTCCTGTGCATATAAAATATTTAAAACAATTTGTATTTTTTTCCCCCGTTATTCTGTGTGTTGTCAGTTAACTTCACAGGCCCCCAGACACTGACCCAAAGAGGGTAAAGGAAACCTTCTTGACAATATATACTTATGAATTTGGACATGGGTGTGGTACTGTTTGCAAGGTCAAGTGAAGGTGAATGCGTCACATCTGGGCTTAGCTGTTGTTCACTCTCTCCTCCCTTTGCCATATTCCCCCCAAACATTTTTATACTAGTGTTATTTATTTAAAATGGAAATTGAAGAGAAGATGCTTCAAAGAATGGGAAGAAAGGGGCCTTAGAGGAGTTGCAGAGAAGGAACGGATCCCTGCCTTGCCTTTTTGATGGACAGGATAGTGGGGGTGCTAGTGGATGACGTGAGTGGGGACCAGATGGAGGTGTCAGTTCCTCATTTGACCCCTTTACCATGTCACTGCTCAGCTGTCCCCAGAGGGCTGTACTCTGGGGAAGGCCCTATTTACTACAATAAGCCACAGGTGGGTTGAACAAATCATTCCTCTTTACCAGTTAGCAAAAGAATGGCTTTGCAGTCAAAGGAAGATGGCTAATGTCCCTCTGGTTTTAAGCGGTTGTGATTAAGTTTAAGCCTCCTGAAGGCCTCGTCTTGTTTTTGTCTGGGGACAGGGCAGAAGAATTAACCATTCATCACCATACAGGGGGAAAATATGCCAGAGAAAAGGTAGTTACTAGCAGCACAAATGGATTTGATTAGGAAAGATGAAACAGAGAGTGTCTGAGGCCAAGTTGTGAGTTTCTGAATAATCATACTCTGTGTTCTCCCTCCCAGTTCTGACCTTGCTTTTAACTTGGAAGGCTATATTTTTGTATTCCTGAATGATATCTTCACAGCAGCGAATGGTGTTTATACCAAACAGAAAATGGACCCAGAGGTACCAGATCTTCACTCCTTTAGCTTTTAGGCTTTGTCATCTGGCCACTGAAATTACATGAAAAAATGAACTTGTAAAGATGACATGTAATTTAATTTACATGTTATGATCTACAGATTACTAATTTCTTTTTAATTATCTTGTCTGCGTAGGTTCTTGTTACTCCTTGTCTTGCAAAGTTTGGGTGAAAATTAGGTAGGAAGGGAAAAATGGGCACTATTTTAGATGCAAAGTCAGAATACTATATAGAAAGGGGATTATTTTGAAAGGCAAATTAAAATTAGAAGAAGTTTTTTTTACCATCATCATCAGTGACCAATGTGAAGTCAGGAGTATTCTGAAAGCAGCTGTAGTTTGAGAGTCTGGAGATGTGGGTTACAGATTCAAGTTTTGCTGCTGACTGGTTATTGTGACCTGGAACCTTCACTTCTCCAAACCTCAGTTTCCTCATCTGTGGAATGAGATGATTGGAATGGATAATTTATAAGGTCCTGTCACGAGGGGCGGGTGGGCGGATGAGCTTTCCTTCGTTGTGGCTGCCCTCAGGTCAGAGCTCCCAGCCCTCACCGCCCCCCACCCCAAGCTGTGCAGGAAGCTCTGGAGGATGGGCCAGGCATATGTTTCTTTGTTCCAAGTTCTTTGTGTTGAGTGAGGGTGTTCTTTCTGATGGACAGGCTTATTCCTGTGAGCCGTTTTTTATCTGCGCTGTATTTTTCTGCACTACCATTTGGTTTTTAATGGTGGCAGTTTTACAAAACTGGTTTTGCTGTCTTTTGAGAATCACAGTGTGTCACCCTGTATGGAAAGTGGCGGATGTAGCCTCTAACGAAAATTAAATTTATGCAAGATTGGAAAACAAGATACCTGGTGTTTTAACCCTGCTGTTCCTTAATAGAAAGAGCAGATGTTTTTTAAGGAGTTCTGTTTATATTAATATTGTTAATGCTGTTTACTTTGTTCCACATTTCCCATTTTGAATAGCATGCTTTTAAAAAAAGCACAATTAGAATGTTAGAGATGGATGGAACCTCGGAGTCCATCCATCTCCTTCCACTTTATCTGTCATTTTTTGGATAGAGCAAATTTTTTTTTTTGGAAATCACAGTACACTTGAGATGAAGCATTTTACATCAGAAATTTGCTGAAAATATGCCAATACAGAGCTGGTCAGAATGCATGTTCTAACTCTGCATAAGTACATGGTAGTATAATTAGCTTCAGGGGAAAATAAAATAAAATAAATGGCTCCAGGAAGTCTGATGCTTCATATTTCTAAAATTGAGCGGAGTTTTCTTGGTTTTTGCAGGAGTTAGGGAAATATGGAGTGCTTTTCTAATATGCCTGCTTCATGAGTATCCCAACTCTTATCATTAGTGTCTCTACTGGAGACCTTCGACAGGTGAGCTGATGACAGTCATTCATTCTTACTTAGCAGTGTTTAAATTTTTAATATTTAACCTGTGGTACTTACTGAAATAAAAAGTGTATAAAGGTAACTAGGATTTCCGAAAGCAAGATGTTTGGTACGCCCAGTAATACCTTTGACACTTTCCTTTTCTTGGCATTTATCTTTAGAACTGTGGGGAGTAGCAGGAAGTAGTCAAAAAAAAACTCTGGTCTTGAAGCCTTTTGCAAAACAACAACAAAAATCTGAGTGTGAGTCTCACTTTCCCCTTTGTTGGCATGGGGATCCTGAGAAAGCTAGTTAACTTTGAAGGGGATTTTGATAGTTTTAAAAAATGGATTTACTTATTTATTACCCTTGTTGTGGACATTTGGAAAAGTACACACAAAATAGAATAATTTAATGAACTCTCATGTACCTATCACACAGCTTCAACACTTTTTGGCATTTCACCCTTCTTATTTCATCTATCTTCATCTGCTCTCACTTTCCCCCACCCCCCCGGAATATTTTAAAGTAAATCCCAGACATCATGACATTTGCCTCTAAATATTCCAGGATCTACATCTGAATTTTGAGAAGGTTTTGTTCCTTTGGTATTTGCCCTGTTCACCTTATCTGCTGTACACCTGTCAGAGACAAATAAAATGGTAAGTTAGTAGAAGGATGGGAGGCCCAGTTGAGGGGTGGATATCTCTTAGGAAGAGTGAATGTTCACCCCATAACATCCACATGGCTACCTTGAAATGTGCGGGCTCAGAAAGTTACCAGACAAACCACTTTAAGTTCATGTGAGAAACGAGGTGTGCTGGGCAAAATCCTGGTCTAGTGTGGCCTCTGGCCTCTCCCACAGACGTCCCCCTCCACACCATGGGCTGGGCATTAACCTTCATTAACCCTGTTGTTGTTGCTGGGCCGGGGGTGGGGTTCACAGTCCCCCACCTTCGCCCCCACCCCAGCGGCAGACGTTGACGGCATTTCTGTATTTAACAGTCAGCATGGTTGTGTGGTGCACACGGGTTGAGCGTCAATCCCATTTGTCACCTTTTAGAGGTTTGAATGACTTTAGAAGCTTTCAGATTCTGGGGACTCCTGGGGTGAATGTCAGGGCTCGTTGTTCTCTCTCAGAACTATACTTTCTCCCTTGTACAGTTCCTTTCTCAGAACAAGAGAAAGGTTGACCGGCTTAGCAGCAGTGTCCCCAGGGGTAAACATCCATTTCCATATGTTTATATTGAAAACTACCAAGAAACCCCAGTTTTGATTAAAGGGGTCTCAGTGTGTGAACCTGGGCCTCACTGTTAGTTCAGAATATTGGAAGTTAAAGCAAGCACCCCGTATACCTCTAGCAATGATGAACAGGGCAGAATATCTAAAAGCACATTATTTATTTTTCAGCTACCATCAATTAAACCAATTTAGTGTCAGCAGCATTACATAAACAAGGTGAAATTATGAGCCCTCAACGTCCTACTGGCTTGTCTCTTTTCATTATCATAAAAATGAGTTTTTCTTTTGAGTCTCTGGAGTTTATCTGTTCTGAGATTCTGGTACTTTATAGCCTTTCAGATATATATTTATTTCTAGAAATAGAAATCTAGAAACTTCTAGGAACTCTTAGAACACCTGATTGAAACTAAAAGCACATTTCCCTATGGGAACAATGTTATAAATGGCGTAGTGACCAGAAACTGAATTTTAGGTACCTTTTGAAAATAGACTACATGTATTATGTTAATAATTTATAACAGCATTTGATTAGGAATATGTATTTCCACATTTAAATCGTTGACTTACAAACTTATAGCATGGTGCTTTCAGAAGTTGCCACCTGCTTGTAATGATTACCATGCAGAATTACTATACTTTCTCAAGTAATAGTAAAAATAGCTAATAATTATTGAGGAATTATTCTATCAGACATTGTTTGAAGTATTCTACATGAACTGTCTCGTTGCATTCCCACAGTAGCTTGAGGAGAAGGTACTGTTATTATCCCCATTTTATAGACAAGGAATCTAGGGCACAGTGTTTAAAAAACTTTCCAAGGACAGTAAGTGATAGATCCAGGAGGCTGTCTGGCTCTAGAAACACATCATCTGCTGTAATCTCAATTTAAAAAAAAATTTTTATTTATTTATTTTTGGCTGCGTTGGGTCTTTGTTGCTGCGCACAGGCTTTCTCTAGTTGCGGTGAGCGGGGGCTATTCGTCCGGGCAGGGGGCAGGCTTCTCATTGCGGTGGCTTCTCTTGTTGTGGAGCACTGGCTCTTGGCTCATGGGCTTCAGTAGCTGTGGCACACAGGCTTCAGTAGTTGTGGCTCACAGGCTCCAGAGCACAGGCTCAGTAGTTGTGGTGCACGGGCTTAGTTGCTCTGTGGCATGTGGGATCTTCCCGGACCAGGGCTCGAACCTGTGTCCCCTGCATTGTCAGGCAGATTCCCAACCACTGCACCACCAGGGAAGCCCCTCAATTTTTTAATTTGTAGCAGTATATGAAAAGTGTTTGTTTCTTTCCTTCACATAGGATAAAAACTATAACCTATCACTTATAGCTTAGAAAGTATAAAAGGCCTAACATTTACCTTAACTTATTCAATCCTGGTGTTCTAGGAGAATATTATGCTCCTATTCTGGCTTTCGATGCTGGAATATCTCAGTATTTACCCATCTAGCCTCTTCCATTTGATCAGTCTCTTAAGATTTCAAACAGAAGTTACTATAGTTACCTGAGAGCCCCAGCAATGATAACTATTCACTGAAATTCCAGATGGATCAGAGCTAAATATATGGATTTAATTTAAAAGTTTATAAGAAAAATTATAATCAGAAAAATATATTTATTTTCTGTAAGAGACTGTAAGAGAAGGCTTTCTATAAGATGACAAAGATACGAAAACCATAAAGTTAAAAATTTGGCTCTAATTTAAAATTATTATATGATAAGAGATGCCAAAAGAGATAACACTGTAATCAGTAATTTTAAAAACTCTGTAGGAAAAAATAGTAAGATTTTTCACTACTAATGTTGTTTTGCTCTGTGTTCATTGAATCACTATGAATTTCTTCCAGTTGGTCACTTTTAACCATGGCTGAATCCATTTTAGACTGTGAACCAAATACAAAAAAGTAGTGAACTTACATAATTAGGTGTGTTAGTCTGCAATAATAAAATTGCATTTTATTTGCCAAGTTTGGTTTGATTGTATTGAAAGTTAATTGAGGATTTCGAGTGAAAGGTTAACTTCTCTTGTTAATGGAAGGAGTACTTGGATGAGTCATTATTCCCGGTTGACTGTAGGGGGTCAGAGATTGTGTTAAGACTCGTGTGTGTGACTCACTGTACTGGGGGTTCACTCTTGGACCTTGGACTTACACAGTCATCGACTTAACACAGTCAGCAGATCTGGTAATAGCACCTTGATTCTATCTGTGATGGACAAAGTCAGTAATGCCAGCTCCTCTTGTTAACAAATTAGGCCCCTGGAAAATAGTGGGTGAACTTTCTTTAGTTATTTGAATCATTGCAATAAGTTCAAGGTACATTTAGTGTGTTGCAGTTGATGAATAGGGATAAATAACAGGACTTTTTTTCTGATTAAAAAACACATTAATGAAAAATGAAAAAGATTCACACTCCAACATATTTTCATAGCAATAGTGAGTCTAAAGGAGGAAGTACTTAATATTGTTACTCCTCTTTATTTTCTATGTTTTCAAATAAATGTCATGCCACATGACTTTTTAAAATGCCACCAGCAGAGCCTCATCATTATTAAAGAAACAAAATAAAACTAAAATCTCTCAAAATTTAGGCTGGCAATGAATCCAAGTATTTTTATGAAAATTACTATATAGCTCTCAATGGTTTATGTGGTATCAAGAATATATAGTTTTTGTATACTGTTTTCATAAATACTCCCAGTTCTTTGAGTAAATAAGTGTTTTCCTACCTTTGGTTTGAAGTTTGGGGCATATGCTTTTCTCTTATTCACAATCTTATTTAATTTTTCAGACACAGAATGTTTTCCATAAGTTTCTGTTTGGTTTTGATCTTTGACTCTCTTGGTATAAACTGCCCTGGATGTTTTATGACCCTCTGATCAGCTTGGGGCTTGCCAGTAAGACAGATTTATATTTATTATATTTTTTATTTCACAAGTAAGTGTTAAAAAGAAAGTTTTATTATGAAAACTTTCAAACCTGTTCAGAAGGAAAGAGAATAGTATAACAAATCCCATGTACCCGTCAACCGTGTTTGGCAGTTATCAACATTTAACGTGGATTTTTTCATAAGAGGTGGTCAAAGTGTTACTAATGAAACAGTGACAGTAAAGTGTAATCAGAGAAGAGAATTCCATTTTAATTGGTTTAAAAATTTGAACTATAAACTTAAGATTTAAACTTAAGAAAGATTTAAATAGTTTTAAATCTCCAAAGTTACTAAAACTTGGCTAACAAAGTATTGCTTAATAGAAAGTGAATAGAATTTATATTTAATCATGTATTCAGCATGTACTTACATATAGTCTTGAGTCACCGTAAAGTCATTTTTGGACGCAGGCAAGGGACAAATCATGAATAAAATACTCCTTTTTATTGTTACCTGAAAAGGGTTTTTATTTTCTCACCTAAGAGCAGAAGCTGTCTTAAACTCCTCTGTCTACCAGCTCCTCTACCCCAATTACTTGATTGCTTTGTAAATAGCACACAATAGTTTATTTGTTCATGATACTTCCTAAGCACTTGCAAATTCTTTTTTTGGCTGCTCTTAGTTCCCCAACCAGGGATGGAACTGGGCCCTGACAGTGAAAGCTCTGTGTCCTAACCACTGGACCGCCAGGGAATTCCCTTTTTTTTTTCCTCTTGTGCAAATTCTTGAAAACAGTTTATGAACTTTAAGTTTTCTTAGTCTTGCCAGCATTATTAAATTTATAATAAACTTTTTTTTAATATTATTTATTAAAAACACAACGCTGATTTTATGACTACAAATTAGTAAAGATTTAATGATAACCACAGCAATAATAGCTGTCATTTTGTTCTTGCCACCTGTAAGTTTCTAAACAATTTCATTAAATCCTCACATTGACCTTTTGAGGAAGTTTTTAAAAAAATAATCCCCATTTGTAAAATGAGCCTGAGGTTCAGGGAGGAAAAAAATTAGCCCAATGTCACACAGCTGGTATTACCCAGGATTTTGGAAACTGTATTTTCTGTTTGCGAAACTGGAATTTGTACTAGAGTGTACACACTGGTAAAACCAGTATTATTAATCTAACCATTAGTTTTCTTTCTTTTTGATAATAGGCTACTGAATTCAACCAATGGAAGAATGTTCTATTTATCATACAGTTTCTTCTTTCCTGTTTTTTGGGGTAAGAAGCCATAGATAAGAAGAAGCTTTGGTCTATGGTATCTCTTAACAAGTCAAATCAAAATATACATTCCATCTGCTCTGTCAAAATCCCTTTTTGCTTCTCCAACTTCTATTGAAAAGTAGCCCTGCAGCAGAGGAGTGGATTGGGACCCATGCTAAATGTGACCTCCAAAATATGATGTTGCATATTGATTTCTGAAAGTTAGTTTGAAATAAAATCAGCTGCCCTATCAAATCAAATGTGTTTTTTGTCTTTGTCACAATGTCCCAAGTTTCCCAAGGTTCTCACCTCACATAAATATTACCATTTTCTGTAGTGTTGTACCTGTTAATATTCACGGTGTATTCTGAGGAGAGATGCCCAGGCCATTATATTGCCCAATAATTTTAGGCTTTTGTTCTTAAAATTTTCCTTAGGTATAGCTTCCTGTTGAGTGGCCATGCAGTTTGTCTTTTTATATGTTCCCCAAACTTGAAAAGTCCTTTTCGTGAATAGATAATACATACAACTAGTAAATAGTACAAAAGCTGCAAAAGGATGCATAGGGAACATAAGCCACCTTCCCTTCTTCCCTGCCTTGTGGCACTGCAGTTTTCCTCTCCAGAAGCAACTGCTGTTTGGAGTATCCTTCCTGGACTGGGCTCCATGTATACACAAGCACCTGTGTCTTATCCCATAAGAAAGGGTCTTTGAATGACTGTCTTGGAATTATTTGTCAAAAGATTTTTCCTGTGAAGAAAGATGAATTCCCCCTTATTTTTTTACATTACTAGTACTGTAATTTTCATTGTGTGTAAATGAACTAAGACAATTCATGAGTCTTTGATCAACACTCTTCAATTCTTAAACTTGATCTTAGTTGCAGTAACGTAATCACATCAGTAAAAATATTTGTGTATATCCTCAAGTTCAGTAATTCTCTCTTTAGCTGTGTCTGATTTAATGTTTAACCTGTTTTTTGGAGGTTTTTTTAAATTTATTTTTTATTGAGGTATAGCTGATGTACAGTATTATGTGTTTCAGGTATACCACATAGTGATTCACAGTTTTTAAAGGTTATATTCCATTTAGAGTTATTATAAAACATTGGTTATATTCCCTGTGTTGTACTGTATATCCTTGTACCTTACTTATTTTATACATAGTACTTTGTACCTCTTAATCCCCTACCCCTATCTTGCCCCTCCCTGCTGGAGTTTTTGATTTTAACAATTTTTACTTTATTTGTAAAAGTTCCACAGTTTGTTTTCAAACTTGTCTGTTCATTCTTAACATTCTTTTGTTGGTCATCTTTGAGACTGTACCTTTTATTTATTTAAATATTACACACATAGCTATTCTGTATTCTGCATCTGATGATTCCAATATCTGCACTTCTTGAGAATCTAAATATGTAGTTTGTGAGTATCATTATGGTTTGCTTTCTTGTGTATTTGGTGACCTGTGATCTGTGAGCATATTATTTAATCTTAATCAGTCCTGTGGCCTGAAAGTAGGAATTTGAGAAACTTTCCTGCAGGGACAAATTGTTTTTAGTCTAGTTGGTAGCCAGGTGTGCCCCTGACCTGGGCCACTCTGGCCTTTTTGAGGGTCTGGCCTCAGTGGGCTAGTGTCCCTTCTCACTTGGGGTTTGGCCCAGGGCTCAGTTTACAGACAGTGCTGTTTTGCAATGGCCTCTGCCCTGAAGCACCCTGATCTTGTACCTATTGTGTGCTGCTCTGATGCCTGCCTGGTTCAAATCCCCTTATCACTCTGTACCCAGTTTCTCCCCTTTCCAAAGGGGGGATATTAGGTGATCTCTTGTGCCTGTTTCAAAACCAACAGTCTCTCAAATAATGTGTTCTTTCAGGCATTGGTTGTTTGGCAGTGGGTGAGTACTAAGTGCTCTCAGTGCTTAGGCAGCCATTGTTGGATGCCTAAGTGTAGTAAGATATTTGTAGTTTTCCCAGTTGTTGACTGAGAACATATAACTTTGAAAAAAATCTACTAAGCTGTGTTTGTGAGTTACCCTTTGTGAAATCATCCTTTTCCCCCCATTACAATTAAAAAAAAGTCAACCCATATCACACAAACTCAGACCAGCATGTTTCCTTGCCTAAGCCCATGTTCACCTGTGAACAGCAGAGCCAAGTTTTTGTTTTATCTCATCTCATTATAAACTTGATAATATTTTTGTTTTGTTTTGTCTGTTTTTTTCACTTGCACTTTACTATTTAGCCATTCCATGAAGGAAATCAAGAAGTAAACCTTTTTTTTTTTTTAATTTTATTTTTGGCTGCATTGGGTCTTCTTTGCTATGTGCGGGCTTTCTCTAGTTGTGGTGAGTGGGAGCTACCCTTCATTGTGATGCGTGGGCTTCTCATTGTGGTAGCTTCTCTTGTTGCAGAGCACGGGCTCTAGGCACGTGGGTTTCAGTAGTTGTGGCACGCAGGCTCAGTAGTTGTGGCGCATGGGCTTAGTTGCTCCACGGCATGTGGGATCTTCCTGGACCAGGGCTCGAACCTGTGCCCCCTGTATTGGCAGGCGGATTCTTAACTACTGTGCCACCAGGGAAGTCCCAAGAAATAAACCCTTTGATGTCAGCTGTCTGCAGTGAGTGGTGGGGTGGGCAGTGCCTGAGCTGGCACTTCTGGGGCTTCTTTGTCAGAATCTTGACCCTATTTATCTACAACTACATGCCTTTTTTTCCCAATTAATAATGTGCTTCCTAGAAAACAAATACCCTCTTGATAAAAGTTCTTAATCAGTATTTTATCAGTAGTCATTTTGCATGTAAAAATGTCATAAAGGCATAGTAATTAAAAATAAATCAGTAAATGATGAAAATATTAATATTTCAGATTCTACAACTTTCAGGGTAAAAACTACGTAGATCTCAGTTTTTTAAGTGGGTCTTTTGAGGACACTAAAATCATGGCATCATTCTAACAGGTGCCTGTACTCTGGAATCAGATGGCCTAGATTTGAATCCTGGCTTTGCCACTTTTTAGCTCTGGGTCCTTGGACAAGTTATCTACCCTCTCTGAGCCTCAATTTCCTTATCTTTAAAATGGGAACAATGATGTAATGTAGCTAATTTATAAGGTTATGTGGATTGAATGAGTAAAGAGCCCTTAGTGTAGACATATAGAAAATGTTCAGTAAGTGTTAACTATTGTTTTTGTTGTTAATATTTCTATTTCTGAGCCCAGCCTGTTCAGTTTGGCTGTCCTTTTTCACCCCAGACAGATTTGGTTCTGCCTATAGCCCATGACTTCAATAGTTTTTATTCTGTTATGTCTACCTCATCTTCAACCACCATGTTTTAATTCTGAAACTGCTCTAGAAGGAAACTTCCATTTTGGCATGGTACATTTTTCAGAATCCTGCTTTCTTACAGTTTCTCACTCAGAGGACACGATGATTAGGTCACTTGCTTCTTTGCAGTGATAGAAACCATTGTAAGCTTCTGAGCATATCCTTGCTTTTCAGAACAACTGGAACTGGCTGTCCCTTCTCTTCGGTTCATGCTCAAGGAGCCTCAGGACTAACATGTGCATGTTCCAACCCTTGACTCCAGAGAACTCTCTCTCAGCTTCTTCCTTATTTTCACTGCTTTCAAGTTTGCATTTCAAACTTGCTTTCTCTGACCACCAACCCTCTATCCGGAGTTGAAAATATAATTTAAAAATTATAACACTTTAGAACTGTATGTTAAGAAGCCAGTGGAATGGTGAAAAGAGCAGACTTTTCTTCTGAGTCATGGTGAATGATTCAGCTTTAAGAAATGCTATTTGTAATCAAGAGTTTGTAAATAAAGCATATGAAGAAGTGAAATTGCATCAGGCAGGTAAACTGGATTGTGGGAGCCACGCTAATTTAATGCAGGTAGAGGTAAAATAAGACTGAAATTTAAGTTGACAAACTAGATTTTAAAAAGCTAGCTCTGCTGTTCTTTTTAATCTTGCCGAGAAGTGACAGGTTCTGGTTCATTCACACCAGCATCTGGCACCAGCCCCTAAGCCCTGGAGGCAATTATCCTAATCTGTTTCTGCCCTAGTAGCAGCCTCTTTGATCTCACTGAAGCAGTAATATATTCCTTAATAGAAACACAAATGTATCAATTTTCCCTACTCACAGCATAAAAAATGTTCTATTCTTTGAACCTTCACTGATCCTGCCAAGATGTAGGGTCCAAGACAAAATAGGATTCTGCTGATTGCTTGGACACAGGAGTGACAGAACCTTCAAAGAGTGTAGATATTTCCATCATTTCCCAACAAACCAAATTGTAGCGTAAAATCGATGTTCCAGGAAAATAGATCATATTTTTCCCATGACTTTGGCTTCCCTGGCACACCACTGAGGTCTGGGGTAGGAGAGAATTCTTACCAGAGATGGGCAAGATGAGATTACTTGAAATTCTTTGAAATCTGAAATAATAGAATAATGTGCTTGGGTACAATTGTGGTTGGTGGAAGGAGTGTAAAAGTAGCATTTTATTATTTGAACATTTGTGTTGGACTTCTATGTATGCTTGTACGTGGAATGGTAACCAGCAACAAGTTGTAAACAAGGCCATTTGAGTTCTGCTTGTGACTCCCATGAGTGTGCCGTCCAACTTTGGGTTAATCAGTTATTTTTTGTGTTATTTTTCAGAAACAGGAAGAAACCTTTGAGCAAGGGTTCTGGTTCAGGGGTTTTCACATGGGTACCTCCATCCCTTGGGGCCCTATAAGCCAAAACACCAGCTGGTATCTGTTGTCTGAATAAATGTGTATCTTTTGTATGTGCCATTATTTTTCAAATGTACACAGATGATAAGTACGATTTTATAAGTACGTAATGGCAGAAATGTACTGAGAATTCAGCAGTGCTGAATATCTTTACATTTTATTAATTCACAGATGCTAAAATCAAAACTGTCATGTGGAGGTTGACATTTTTGGTGTTAAAAGTGGTTTCCTTTGCATTGAGTTAATGGAGGGTCTTTTAATTCAGAACCTTGGTCTTAGCCAAAGGACAGTGTAGGTGCATATTTGCGTATAGAAATAAATCATGTTTCTTAGAAAAAGTTTTAATACACTCCTTTGATCCTCGTCATTTTATAGTTACCCTCTCTGGGGACACCCAGGTGGTATACTGAGAAGTGCAGCCTTTCTGTCTGCAGAAAGTGGCTGTTCCTGTGTCAGATGCCATCTGTCACTTAGGAGGACTGCCGCTAATTCAAACTCCCCCAGGAGGCTGGAGACAGGGACTCCTCCCCTCGCTCAGCCCAGCTGGTGGGTGAGTGTCCTAGTGGCCCACACTCAGGCTAGATGGATATTGGCCAAGGTGGTTTTGCTAAAATGTGGAATGAAGAAAACATTGCATGATTGGAAACCCTGGAGTAGGAAATTTTAAGCAAAAATAGGACATAAAGGATATTCATGACTGTTCTGGGTTTAAGGCTGCACTCCAGTTTAGGAAGCCTGCAGGAAGCTTTTCTGTGTCCTGGAAATTGGGTTGGGCCCCTCCTGGGAGTTGTGATCTCTGTTATTTTATTAGACTCTTAGCTCCTTCAGGGCAGATGCTGTGGGTTTATATACTCTTACTACCCAGGCCCAGCAGAGCAGGCACCAAGTAACACCAGGTTGAGTTTTTTAATCTTTTCATTTTATGCATAAGTTGGATTATTTATAGTTCCCTGGGACTCTAAATTAATGTTGAATTTATTAAAATTGTAAAAATTAAAAAAAACTTAGATTTTCTTAAGCCAATTTATAAATATTCTTGCTCTATTTATAAAGCTAGTAATTTTTATACTAACATAAGAATATTTACTTTCATTATTTGATGAATGGTTTGTTAACCCAAGTTTAACTGATTGAAATCTCCTAAATAATTTACTGTAAATCAGTCTTGTTTACAACTTAGTGAATTAAAAGAGAATTAAATATTTAAAATGTGATTTACAAATGTAATTTACCTGATTTTTCCAGCAATTCCAAGCCTTAAGAAGGCCCTAGAGAAGCTGATGGGCCAGGTTGCTTTACAAGCCTAGCAACTCTTTGAAATCTAATAAACCAAACTTGGCAATGTGGTAAATCAGCTTCTTTTAAACATTTGAATACTGTGTACAGACTTAGATTTTCTTATCCCATTCAAGTGAAAATTGCAAATTTAATATCAATTGCACATCTTAAATACAAGCCACAAAGACCAAGATGTTGGATTCTCTAACTTGCCAAATTATTGTAATTACCTTAATAACAAAGACAGACATTATTTTGAAGATTACAGAATTTGTTTGTAATTGAGTTTATTCCTCAGCTTGATGTATGTTATCTCTAATATTTTTTCTCTATCATCCCTGGTAATGAACATACTCAGGACAAAAACGGTTACTGTTTGTGATCTAGATTCTGTTATTAACAATCAGAAGTTTGGTCCTGGACCTGCGACTGGGTGCTAAATTGCCCCAGGGGGAGTCTCCCTAATGCTTAGGGGCTGAGCCCTTTCTTAGAGTACAGTTCCCAAGCTCATGCCTTCTAACTGGTGTTTAGCTTTAAAATCCAATACATCTTATGCTCTCTCAGTATCTTTCCAGTCTCATTCTCAACCAGTTTTTATGGTAACCTCTTTCAACATTTAATCACCTGATTCCAGTGGATGAAATTTTGCACCCCACCTAGGTTACAGCTAATTTTCATTACTACTTGAGTGAAATGAATATATTTCTTTATCTCTGATTGAATTCTACATTCCTGTGTATATGTATATTTTCTTATCTGGTGTTTGGTCATGATTCTGTAGTCATTTTGTTGACAAGTGTCAATATACGGGTCAGTGTTGAATGCCTGTCAGATTAACTTTAGTAATAAGGTACAGGAGTACCACTGGCATGTGGAATCCATTATTTAAATCTTCTTTGTCCAAAGCTAGCAATCATTGCAGCTGGTTTTCCCTGCTAACACCAGTGGTTCTCAGAACTGGCTGCACATTAGAATCATCCATAGAGCTTTGATATGGCATATGGCTGGGTCCCCACCTCAAACCAGTTGGAGACCCTCTGCCAGGCATCATGGTGTTAAAAGTGCACCAGGTGACTCTGATGCACAGAGAGGACTGAAACCCACTGTTGTAACATCTGTTAAACGGAAGATTTCAGATCACTTAAAAAATCTTTGTCCTTATCCCCTTTGTGTGGAAACACTGATGGAAAATGCACAGACAAAATGAAAAGGACACCTAAGGTAGAAAGTTTGGCTAATGCACAACTGGACCATTTTCCTGAAAATATCGAATTATTGAGATGTTTTAAGATGTAGGTATTTTTTAATCTTTATGGTACGTTTTTCTTTTTTATTTGTTTAAAATGCCTGTGTGGGTCACTTACTGGCTCTTCTTAATCTGTTTATTACCCAGACCAGTAAGGCACACTCAAGTGTTTTCTTCCTTGCCCCAGGTTTCTGTTGATGTACTCCACACTTTTGTGCAGCTATTACAATTCGGCCCTGACGACGGCGGTGGTTGGAGCCATCAAGGTAAGTGGTTGAAGCCTCGAAACGCACAACCAAATTGGGAAATTGACTGTTTGATTTTATTGTTGTTATTATCCGTGCTGTAGTAAGAATGGAGGCTTGTGATATTTTCAGCTGTGCCTGGGTGATCCCTCCTTACGTCTTCTAATCTCCTAATCCACAAAACAGAGGGAAGACTTGCTAATTTAAAAGGAAGAGACAAATGATGACTTAAATTGGGAATGGTGGGAAAGGATGGTCTGGGAAAACCAAGTGAAATAGCTGAAAAACATACCAAGTTTCTGTGCTAAGATACCTTGTGATCTACAGTTTGGTTTTCTGGGAGAACCTTGCTGACTAAGAAAGGGAATTCTTGTGAAGAACTGTTTTCAGCCTAGATCTATGCTCAATTATAAGGTGATTAACTCTGGGACTGGTGTGTATGCTGCGTGTGTGTACATGCATTTGAACACACACTAATGAATAGGAGGGTGGAGGTGTTCTAAATTCTGTTCTGCAGTTGCTTTGTGTTTCTGTTCACGTGAACTCCTACCGTGAGTGAGTGCTTCAACAGTAGACTTCTCTGTTGGCTGCCCAAGGGCCTCTGAGAATACACTGGACAGAGTACTGCTTTTAATTTATCAGATGTCTTAGTTTTTTCAAGTTTAGGACTAATATGATTAAAATTCACTACCCAATGATGGTAAAGAGATGAAATCTGGAAAGCTGATTACAACCCAACTCTTACATCTTTTTCCTATGTATTAACTGGAAGAGGGTATGGATAATGCAGTTTCTGTGATTATGGTGCTGTAGTTTATTTCATTTTCTTTATAAAGCCATATGTAATGGTTTTTATCCACTTATTCAATATTCCATGAACCCCTGCTATATGCGAGTCTTTTTGAAAAGTAACTAAAATACTTAGTTTCAGGTTTCACTATATATATGAGTTTTCCCCCTAAAGCCTTTACTTTTAAAAGCATTAATCCTCTCTTTGTCTGCAGAACGTATCCGTTGCCTACATTGGAATGTTAGTAGGTGGAGACTACATTTTCTCTGTATTAAACTTTGTAGGGTTAAATATTTGGTAAGTGGGATTTTTAAATGAACTTATTTTAGTAAAATATGAATTTTTAAAAGCCTGATTAATATGTTATAAGTGAAAGGGCAGGAGGTGTTTTGACTTTACAATTTCTAGGATAAAATTTACTTAAATCATTCAGTTCATCTCTTTTTATGACATACTCTTTCATGTGGACCATGGGGACATGTAATGAAAATTCAAAGGGTTGAGATCTAATTTTCTGTTTCCTCCTCTCAGAAAAGCCCTTAAGTTGTGTGTCTTCCTTTTGTGAATGGGCCTCACTAAATCTGTGCTCCATTGAAGCGCCATGTGCTAAGGATATTGGGAGGAGTGACTAAGATATTTTTGAAAGGCATTTTGGGGTCTCAGAGGTGGGACACTATTTTAGGATAATACTGTATAGTCTATTCAAGTAATAACCAAGTGCTTATTTTTTCTCCAAGTTTCTCTATTAGACTTGATCTGCTCTTTTTCTGCCCCCACAGATTTGTAAATAAGAGGGTTAATTCTCATCGGTTAATACACAAATTTGAGGAAGTAAAACAGGGGTTTCAATAATTCCCTTCAAATTAAGCTGACTGCATTGTAAATCACCTATACCTCAATGAAATAAAGAAAAGGAAACAAACAGCCAAGTTATCAAAAAAATTAAGTTGACTGTATTTGTAAAGATGTCAGTAGCTGTTGGTTGTACCATCTATGGAATTTATTTTCACTCTTTTTTATTCTCCTTTCAGCATGGCAGGGGGCTTGAGATATTCCTTTTTAACTTTAAACAGCCAGTTAAAACCTAAACAACCTGTGGACGAAGAAAACATCCCTCAAGATTTGAAGGGCTAGAACCTGGGGCAGAATTGCAGACTGGCTTGCAGACTGGGGGGAATGAGGGAATATTCCCAGCTGTTTTGGTTGTGGCACTCACCCCTGGTTAAGGCACAACAGGAATGTCTGCAAAATGCAAAGAGAATCTACATCATGTGCTGCATGAGGAGCCATCATCAGCCCTGAGAAATGTATCCGGGCAAAGCCTTACCAGCTGAAAGTGAATCTTCTCAAGATAAACCACTGGTGAAAGGGATTGTTTCCAAGGCACTTGCGTGGACCGCACATCTGTGTGCTGTCCCAGGTACTGCGAGTGCTTCAAAGGAGGCCGATGCTGTGAGGGTGCTTATCAGCACCTTGGCCTTAATTTCAAAGGTCCCAGCCCAAGCAGAGTGCCAGCGGCAACATTTTTTTGGTTTAAACAGACATGTCTTTATTTTAATAAAATCAGCCACTTAACTGCCAGTAGAGTTATTTGCTAGCTTTGATTTGATCTTATATGTCGGTATCTTTTCCCAATCATCAAAGTGAAATAAAAAATAATTTATATGCATACCTCATACTGTGATATTATTGTAGACAGGCAGAAAAACAGTAGGTCATTTATTCAGTCTGCCTTGAAGGGTAATATTCCTTTTAAGGCTCATGTTGGGAAAAATTACAAAATAACTCAATGGAAAAAACAGTACTCAGTGTGCCCCGTCAACATTTAAGTTGGTCGTGTTTCTCTCCTCTTCTCCTTCCAGGTTTGTTCAGGGGCTTTGAAATTCAGATCATACGGACTTTAACCAAGGTACATTTTTTCCCTGGGCTTGCCTGATCCCCCAGACCAGTGGTGTGTGGGAAGGAACCCCGGTTTGGATGAGAGTTATTATCATCTCCATCAAGAAATGGACTGTCCCTGTCGGGGTTGTGGTGCGGGGTAGGGCCCCAGTCTGGAGGGGGCCAGTCAGGAGCTCTTCTTTCTAGTCTTGTCTTCACTGCTAACATACCAAGACCTTCACAGGTCACCTTGCCACTGTCGCCTCCATTTTTTAATCTTTAAAATGGAACTATGTCTCCAAATCCCTGCCACTCTGACCTTCTAAGTTTATAGAAGCTGAGCCAGATGGACAGGGCAGCAAATGAAGAAATGATCCTGTTGACATGTTTCAATTTACTTTAAAATTTTAAAAATTTTAATTGTAAAATACACATAACATAAAATTTACCATCGTAACCATTTCTAAGTGTACACTTCAGTAGTGTTAAGTATATGCACACTGTTTTGTAGCCAATCTCCAGAACTTTTTCATGTTGCAAAACTGAAACTCTATACCCATTAAACAATAATTCCCCATTCCTCCCGTTCCCCAGCTCCTGGCAACCACCATTCTACTTTCTTTCTCTATGAATGTGACTACTGTAGGTACCTCATAAAAGTAGAATCACACAATATTTATCTTTCAGTAGCTGGCTTATTTCGCTTAGGATAATATCATCAAGTTTCATCCATGTTGCAGCATGTGTCCGAATTTCTTTCCTTTTTAAGACTAAATAATATTCCATCATATGGATATACCGCATTTTGTTTATCCATTCGTCTGTCAGTGGACACTTGGATTGCTTCTACCTCTTGGCTGTTTGTGTATAATCCTGTTATGAACATGGGTGCACAAATGTGTCTTTGAGACCCTGCTTTCAGTTCTTTCAGATAGTAAAAGGAAACTTGTTTCCTCTATACACAGAGCACTTCTGATGCCAAATGTGTGGGATCTTTCCCTCACATTAAGCAATTCTCCAACTCTTTGGACACCAACTAGGGGTCCTACAATTAAATGCAGACTCTAAGTACCCAGAGTTAGCACAGACCCCACAGGTTAAGGGCTTAGTTCCCCAAGACTGCCCCCTACTTCAGATGCCAAACCCAAGTCCCAGGTTGTGAATGGTGCTTCTGACCAACTAACCATCAATCTGGGGTCTCCACACCCCCTTCCTCGGGTTTAATAATTTGCTAGAATGGCTCACAGAACTCAGGGAAGTGCTTTACTCTCTATTGCCAGTTTATTATGAAGCGTACAACTCAGGAACAGCCAAAGGGAAGAAATGCCTAGGACAAGGTATGTGGGAAATGGTTTGGAGCTTTCACGACTCCTCCAGGTGTGCCCCGCTCCCAGCACATCAGTGTGTTCATCAACTGGAAGCTCTCCAAACCCCATCGTTTGTTTTTCACGGTAACACACGGACCACAGCTGCACCATTTTATATTCCCACCAACAGTGCACGGGGATTCCAGTTTCTCCACATCCTCACCACTTGTTTCCTTTTTTTTTTTTTTGCGGTACGTGGGCCTCTCACTGTTGTGGCCTCTCCCGTTGCGGAGCACAGGCTCCGGACACGCAGGCTTAGCGGCCATGGCTCACGGGCCCAGCCGCTCTGCGGCATGTGGGATCCTCCTGGACCGGGGCACGAACCCGTGTCCCCAGCATCGGCAGGCGGACTCTCAACCACTGCGCCACCAGGGAAGCCCGCTCATTGTAGTTTTGATTTACATTTCACTGATAGTTAGTGATGTTGAGCATCTTCTCATGTGCTTGTTGGCCATTTGTACATATTCTTTGGAGAAATGTCTATTCAAATCCTTTGCCCATTTTTGAATAGGGTTGTTTGTTCTTTCGTTGTTGAGTTGTAGGAGTTCTTTATTTTTTCAGTTTATTTTAAAATTGGGGTATAATTGCTTTACAATGTTGTGTTAGTTTCTGTTGTACAGCAAAGTAAATCAGCTATATGTATACATATATCCCCTCTTTTTTGGATTTCCTTCCCGTTAGGTCACCACAGAGCACCGAGTAGATTTCCCTGTACTATACAGCAGGTTCTCATTAGTTATCTACTTTATACATAGTAGTGTATATATGTCAGTCCCAATCTCCCAATTCATCCCACTCCTCCTTTCCCCCCTTGGTGTCTATACGTTTGATCTCTACGTCTGTGTCTCTATTTCTGCTTTGCTGATACGTTCATCTGTACCATTTTTCTAGATTCCACATATATGCCTTAATATACAATACTTGTTTTTTCTTTCTGACTTATTTCACTCTGTATGACAGTCTCTAGGTCCATACACATCTCTACAAATGACCCAATTTCATTCCTTTTTATGGCTGAGTAATATTCCATTGTATATATGTACCATATCTTCTTTATCCATTCATCTGTCGATGGATATTTCAGTTGCTTCCAAGTCCTAGCGGTTGTAAATAGTGCTCCAGTGAACATTAGGGTGCATGTGTTTTCTTGAATTATGGTTTTCTTAGGGTATATGCCCAGTAAGGGGATTGCTGGGTCATATGGTAGTTCTATTTTTAGTTTTTTAAGGAGCCTCCATACTGTTCTCCACACTGGCTGTATCAATTTACAATCCCACCAACAGTGCAAGAGGGTCCCCTTTTCTCTACACCCTTTCCAGCATTTATTGTTTGTAGATTTTTTGATGATGGCCACTCTAACTGGTATGAGGAGATACCTCATTGTAGTTTTGATTTGCATCTCTCTAATAATTAGTGATGTTGAGCATCTTTTCATGTGCCTCTTGGCCAACTGTGTGTCTTCTTTGGTGAAATGTCCGTTTAGGTCTTCTGCCCATTTTTTGATTGGGTTGTTTGTTTTTTTGATATTGAGCTGCATGAGCTGTTTGTATATTCTGGAGATTAATCCCTTGTCAGTTGCTTCGTTTGCAAATATTTTCTCCCATTCTGAGTATTGTCCTTTCCTCTTGTTTATGGTTTCCTTTGCTGTGCAAAAGCTTTTCAGTTTCATTAGGTCCCATTTGTTTATTTTTGTTTTTATTTTCATTATTCTAGGAGGTGGGTCAAAAAAAGATCTTGCTGTGATTTATGTCATTGAGTGTTCTTCCTATGTTTTCCTCTAAGAGTTTTATATAGTGTCCGGTCTTACATTTAGGTCTTTAATCCATTTTGAGTTTATTTTTGTGTATGGTATTAGGTAGTGTTCTAATTTCATTCTTTTACATGTAGCTATCCAGTTTTCCCAGCACCACTTATTGAAGAGGCTGTCTTTTCTCCATTGTATTTTCTTGCCTCCTTTGTCATAGATTAGGTGACCATAGGTACGTGGATTTATCTCTGGGCTTTCTACCCTGTTCCATTGATCTATACTTCTTGTGCCAGTACCATACTGTCTTTCTTTTCTTTTCTTTTCTAATTAATTATTTATTATTTATTTATTTATTTTTGGCTGAATTGGGTCTTTGTTGCTGCACGTGGGCTTTCTCTAGTTGCAGCAAGTGGGGATTACTCTTCGTTGTGGTGCACAGGCTTCTCATTGCGGTGGCTTCTCTTGTTGTGGAGCATGGGCTCTAGGCACATGGGCTTCAGTAGTTGTGACCACTCGGGCTCAGTAGTTGTGGTGCACGGACTTAGTTGCTCTCTGGCATGTGGGATCTTCCCGGACCAGGGATATCCCATGTCCCCTGCATTGGCAGGAAGATTCTCAACCACTGTGCCACCAGGGAAGTCGCTACCACTGTAGGGATTTTGATCACTGTAGCTTTATAGTATAGTCTGAAGTCAGAGAGCCTGATACTCCTCCAGCTCTGTTTTTCTTTCTCAATGTAGCTTTGACTATTTGGGGTCTTTTGTGTTTCCATACAAATCGTAAAATTTTTTGTTCTAATTCTGTGAGAAATGCCATTGGTAATTTGATAGGGATTGCATTGAATCTGTAGATTGCTTTGGGTAGGGTACTCATTTTCACAATATTGATACTTCCAATCCAAGAACATGATATATCTCTCCGTCTGTTTGTGTCATCTTTGATTTCTTTCATCAGTATTTTGTAGTTTTCTGAGTACAGGTCTTTTGCTTCCTTAGGTAGCTTTATTCCTAGGTATTTTATTCTTTTTGTTGCAATGGTAAATGGAATTGTGTCCTTAACTTCTCTTTCCAATCTTTTGTTGTTAGTGTATAGGAATGGAAGAGATTTCTGTGCATTAATTTTGTATCCTGCAACTTTACCAAATTCATTGATTAGCTCTAGTAGTTTTCTGGTAGCATCTTTAGGATTTTCTATGTATAGTATCATGTCATCTGCAAACAGTGACAGTTTTGCTTCTTTTCCGATTTGGATTCCTTTTATTTCCTTTTCTTCTCTGATTGCTGTGGCTAAAACTTCCAAAACTATGTTGAATAATATTGGTGAGAGTGGACATCCTTGTCTTGTTCCTGATCTTAGTGGAAATGCTTTCAGGTTTTCACCATTGAGAATGATGTTTGCTGTGGGTTTGTCATATATGGCCTTTATTATGTTGAGGTAGGTTCCCTCTATGCCTACTTTCTGGAGAGTTTTTATCATAAATGGTGTTGAATTTTGTCAAATGCTTTTTCTGCATCTATTGAGAGGATCACATGGTTTTTACTCTTCAATTTGTTAATATGGTGTATCACACTGACTGATTGGTGTGTATTGAAGAATCCTTGCATCCCAGGGATGAATCCCAGTTGATCATGGTGTATGATCTTTTTAATGTGTTGTTGGATTCTGTTTGCTAGCATTTTTGTGTATATGTTCATCAGTGATATTGGTCGGTAATTTTCTCTTTTTTGTGATATCTTTGTCTGGTTTTGCTATCAGGGTGATGGTGGCCATGTAGAATGAGGTTGGGAGTGTTCCTTCCTCTGCACCTTTTTGGAAGCGTTTGAGAAGAATGGGTGTTAGCTCTTCTCTAAATGTCTGATAGAATTTGCCTGTGAAGCCATCTGGTCCTGGACTTTTGTTTGTTGGAAGATTTTTCATCACAGTTTCAATTTCATTACTTGTGATTGGTCTGTTCATATTTTCTGTTTCTTCCTGGTTCAGTCTTGGAAGGTTGTACCTTTCCAAGAATTTGTCCATTTCTTCCAGGTTGTCCATTTTATTGGCATATAGTTGCTTGTAGTAGTCTCTTAGGATGCTTTGTATTTCTGCAGTGTCTGTTGTAACTTCTCCTTTTTCATTTCTAATTTTATTGATTTGAGTCCTCTCACTCTTTTTCTTGATGCCTCTGGCTAATGGTTTATCGATTTTATCTTCTCAAAGAGCCAGCTTTTAGTTTTATTGATCTTTGCTATTGTTTTCTTTGTTTCTATTACATTTATTTCTACTCTGATCTTTATGATTTCTTTCCTTCTACTAACTCTGGGTTTTGTATGTTCTTCTTCCTCTAGTTCCTTTGGGTGTAAGATTAGATTGTTTATTTGAGATTTTTCTTGTTTCTTGAGGTAGGCTTGTATTGCTATAAACTTCCCTCTTAAAACTGCTTTTGCTGCATGCCATAGGTTTTGGGTCATTGTGTTTTCATTGTCATTTTTCTCTAGATAATTTTTGATTTCCTTTTTGAATTTCTTCAGTGATCTCTTGGTTATTTAGTAGTATATTGTTTAGCCTCCATGTGTTTGGTTTTTTCTTCTTTTTTTTTTAGTTATATATTTTTTATTTTTGGTGTGTTGCATCTTCGCTGCTGCATGCGGGCCTTCTCTAGTTGCGGCAAGTGGGGGCTACTCTTTGATGTGGTGCGTGGGCTTCTCATTGTGATAGCTTCTCTTGTTGTGGAGCATGGGCTCTAGGGCACACAGACTTCAGTAGTTGTGGCTTGCATGCTCAGTAGTTGTGGTGCACGGGCTTAGTTGCTCAGCGGCATGTGGGATCTTCCCAGACCAGGGATAGAACCCGTGTCTCCTGCATTGGCAGGTAGATTCTTAACCACTGCGCCACCAGGGAAGTCCACACCTGTCATTGATTTCTAATCTCATAGTGTTGTGGTTGGAAAAGATGCTTGATATGATTTCAATTTTCTTAAATTTACCAAGGCTTGAGTTTTGACCCAAGATGTGATCTATCCTAGAGAATGTTCCATGTGTGCTTTAGAAGAAAGTATATTCTCCTGCTTTTGGATGTCCTATAAGTATCAATTAAGTCTGTCTGGTCTGTCGTGTCATTTAAAGCTTGTGTTTCCTTATTAATTTCCTGTCTGAATAATCTGTCCATTGGTGAAAGTGGGGTGTTAAAGTCCCCTACTATTATTGTGTTACTGTCGATTTCCCCTTTTATGGCTGTTAGCATTTGCCTTATGTATTGAGGTGCTCCTATGTTGGGTGCATAAATATTTACAATTGTTATATCTTCTTGGATCAATCCCTTGATCATTATGTAGTGTCCTTCCTTGTGTCTTGTAACAGCCTTTATTTTAAAGTCTATTTTATCTGATATGAGTATTGCTACTTCACCTTTCTTTTGATTTCCATTTGCATGCAATATCTTTTTTCCTTCCCGTCACTTTCAGTCTGTGTGTGTCCCTAGGTCTGCAGTGGGCCTCTTGTAGACAGCATATATACGGATCTTGTTTTTGTATCCATTCAGCCAGTCTATGCCTTTTGGTCGGAGTGTTTAATCCGTTCACATTTAAGGTAATTATCAATGTGTGTTTTCCCATTACCATTTTCTTAATTGTTTTGTGTTTGTTCTTGTAGATCTTTTCCTTCTCTTGTGTTTCCACCTAGAGAAGTTCTTTTAGCATTTGTTGTAAAGCTGGTTTGGGGGTGCTGAATTCTCTTAACTTTTGCTTGTCTGTATAGCTTTTTATTTCTCCATCGAATCTGAATGAGATCCTTGCTGGGTAGAGTAATCTTGGTTACAGGTTTTTTCCTTTCAACACTCTAAATATATCCTGCCACTCCCTTCTTGCCTGCAGAGTTTCTGCTGAAAAGTCAGCTCATTATCTTATGGGGATTCCCTTGTATGTTTGCTTTTCCCTTGCTGCTTTTAATATTTTTTCTTTGAGTTTAGAGTTTAATTTTTGTTAGTTTGGTTAATATGTGTCTCAGTGTGTTTCTCTTCTGGTTTGACCTGTATGGGACTCTTTGTGCTTCCTGGACTCGGGTGGTTATTTCCTTTCCCATGTTAGGGAAGTTTTCAACTATAATCTTTTCAAATATTTTCTCAGACCCTTTCTCTTTCTCTTCTTTTTCTGGGACCCCTATAATTCGAATGTTGGTGCATTCAGTATTGTCCCAGAGGTCTCTTAGACTGTCCTCATTTCTTTTCATTCTTTTTTCTTTATTCTGCTCCTTGGCAGTTATTTCCACCATTCTATCTTCCAGCTCAGTTATTCGTTCTTCTGCCTCAGTTATTCTGCTATTGATTCCTTCTATTGTATTTTTCATTTCAGTTATTGTGTTGTTCATCACTGATTGTTTGTTCTTTAGTTTTTCTACGTTCTTGTTAAACATTTCTTGTATCTTCTCAATCTGTTCCTCCATTCTATTTCCGAGATTCTGGATCATCTTTAGTATCATTACTCTGAATTCTTTTTCAGGTAGATTGCCTATTTCCTTTTCATTTATTTGGTCTTGTAGGTTTTTACCTTGCTCCTTCATCTAGAACATATTTTTTTTGTCATTTCACTTTTTTTTGGATGAGTGGGGCTGTGTTCCTGTCTTGCTGGTTGTTTGGCCTGAGATGTCCAGCACTGGAGTTTGCAGGCAGTTGGGTTGAGCTGGGTCTTGGTGCTGAGATGAGGACTTCTGGGAGACCTCACACTGATTAATATTCCCTGGGGCCTTAAGTTCACTGTTAGTCCAGTGGCTTGGACTCAGTACTCCCACCACAGGAGCTCAGGCCCAACCCCCAGCCTGGGAGCCAAGACCCTGCAAGCTGCGTGGCACAGCAAAAAACAACAACAACAACAAACAAATAAAAAAGAGCAGAATGATAACAAAGAATAAAAAATAAAGTTAGAAAAATAAAAAATATATTAGAAAAATAGAAATGAAAATGAAATAACAAGAAGGCAAAACAGAACCACAACAGCAAAAAATAAAATAAAATAAAAAATTAAAAGATAAGAATAAAAAAATTAAAAAAAACATTCCCTGGTGCCTCTGCTCTGTGTCCTTGCCCCCACGGTGACACACAGCCAACCCTCACCACCCCAGTAGGCCCTCAAAGACCTCTAGTTAGGCCTCAGGACCTGGCACGTCAACCCACCTCTGTGCACATTCCTTTCACCAGCGTCTGCTCCTGAAGCTGGCCTGGAGCACACGTGCCTGCACGGGCCAGCTGGGGTGCAGGCCTCCACAGGCATGCCCGCAGGGGCCAGCACAGCAGGTGGAGCCTTGGAAGGGGGGCAGTGCTTGGCCCTCCTGGACCTGTAGAGCCAGAGGAGGCCTTGGTGGGGGTGGGGCTCAGGCCTGGGACTTGTGCTGTCAGAGGGGGCTTTGAGGGGGCCTCAGGCCCAGGACCCATGTGGCCGGAGTGGGCTTTGGGGACACCCAGGCCTGGGACCCCAGCAGGCTTGCTGGGGCCTAAGCACGCAAGGGAGATCCTGGCCACTTTCCCCTCTGATCCCATGATCCCTCAAAGGTCCCTCTCCATTCCCGCTGATCCCCTCACTGTGAGTGGGCCCCTCTGAGTGGGGGAATATCTCTTCTCCTGCAGTCTCTCTGTCAGGGGCACTGGTCCAATCCTGCCTCCACCCTTCTTCCCCCGCTCCTTCCCTTCCACGTCCTACCTGGTTGCGTGGGGACTCCTCCCGTCCCTTTAGGTGTCCGAAGTCTCCCACAAGTGCCCAGTAGGTGCTCGCTTGGAAGGCTGCCTGTGAGGAGATACAAACTCCATGTCCTCCTACTCTGCCATCTTGAGTCTGCCCCCGTTTCAGTTTACTTTTTTTTTTTTTTTTGCAGTACGCAGGCCTCTCACTGTTGTGGCCTCTCCCGTTGCGGAGCACAGGCTCCGGACGGCAGGCTAAGCGGCCATGGCTCACAGGCCCATCCGCTCCACGGCATGTGGGATCTTCCCAGACCGGGGCACGAACCCGCGTCCCCTGCATCGGCAGGCGGACTCTCAACCACTGCGCCACCAGGGAAGCCCTCAGTTTACTTTTAAAAGGCTTCTAGAGTATTACCTTGGGGCTCCCAAACTGTGTAACCACCTTCTCTTGCATCATCAACATCATTTCTGAAACCCAGGGACCAAAAGTGGTAAGACTTGAAAAATGTAAACATCAACTCATTTTTTTCAGTGACAAAACAAAACAGGGACTTCCCTGGTAGTCCAGTGGTTAAGACTCCACACTCCAAATGCAGGGAGCCCGGGTTCATTCCCTGGTCAGGAAACTAGAACCCGCATGCCCAACTAAAGATACCTCATGCCTCAGTGAAGATCCTGCGTGCCGCAGCTAAGACCCGGCACAGCAAAATAAATAAATATTAAACAAACAAAAACAAGATTTGCTTTCTTGCAAAAATTTTTTTTCTAATTTTCATTTTTAGAATTCTTAAAGGAAGATGCTTTTGTGTTTTTCTAAAGTCTTAACATGGTCAGTCTTTTGTTTTAATAGCCAGAATGCCTTGGAATGGGGTTCGTTCTTAAATGTTTTTCTTTTGCAGTCACTTCAAATACTTGGCCTTAAATGACCCTTTCTTTTTACCAGTGTGGAAAGACTTCTGCTTCTATGTGTGGCCAGCAGAGGGCACCCTAAGAACAGCCCGGCAGTCCTTGCAGCTGGGTTGAAACTTGCAGTTTCTGCTCTTCCTCTACAGAACCAGATTCCCGTGGTGGGAAGTTGATGGTAGTGCCAATCTGGCTTTTGAATTAAGGTTAGCTGAGAATGCTGGATGCAGAGAGGTGGTGCAAAAGGGATCCATGAGTTCCAAGGAGGCTAAAGAAGAAATGTAGCCCAGTGCCCCAGGTCTCTGGGTTTCTTAAAAAAAAAAACACAACATAAAAACTATTCTGGGGCTTCCCTGGTGGCGCAGTGGTTGAGAGTCCTCCTGCCGATGCAGGGGACATGGGTTCGTGCCCCGGTCCGGGAAGATTCCCACATGCCGTGGAGTGGCTGGGCCCGTGAGCCACGGCCGCTGAGCCAGCGCGTCCGGAGCCTGTGCTCCGCAACGGGAGAGGCCACAACAGTGAGAGGCCCGCGTACCGCAAAAAAAAACCCCCAAAAAACTATTATGGATGGAACAAGGAAAATTAGTTTAATATTCTTGATATTTTGCTTACTGCTAAAAACAGTGACATTTGTTAACTTGGACTTTTTCTTGCTGTTTTAATATTTTTCTATATATTAGATATATAAATACAAGTACAGGGGCATTGGAGTTTTGTGACAGCTGAGTTTGCCTAAAGAATGAAACCTAGTTTAGAGAGGAGTTATATATTTTATATATTATTATTATTGTATATTTATATATTACATATTATTTTAATTTATATATATTTTCTGTGCTCTCAGGAAAATGGCAAATGTACATATGTCAATACTTTCAGAGACTTTAGTGACGTTTTTCCTTTTGCATCATCGCGTCAACTTTTCAGTCTTGGTGAGTCATTTTTATGACTTGGGAGTAATTTCTGTTTTCTGTGAATGGATATGTGTACCTGTGCATACATTTTGAGTGCTGGGACTTGCCCAGGGTCAGCGATTTAGCTGACCAGTAGCTGCTATTCCGTGGTAGCTTTGGGAAACTGAGGGCACCCAGTGCTCAGAATGTCCAAGTTCTCTTTCTGTCATTAAATACTGAAGCACATGGTAAAACAAAGCATGCCTCTTTAGGATGAAACCAGAAACCCCAAGCCATTCCTGGGGACTCCCACGGTCAGGGAATACCATCTGTGTGCCTCTGACTCTCACCTCCACTCCAGGTTGAGGTCTCCCATGATAACCCTCAGAACCTTTTCTCTGCATTGTGACCTGGACCAGAACATCGCATTACCTGGGGCTTGTTACAAATGCAGAATATCAGGGTGCACACACTGAATAGGGATCTGCATTTTAACCCAGGTGATTGGAGAAGCACTACCCCAGACTTTTGGCCCAGACCATATTTTTAGTACCAAGGGTTCATAACCTGGGGTTCACAGAATTTAGTGGGCTGGTGAACTTGGATGGGGAAAGAATACATCTTGATTTTCCCTAACCAAAATTTAGCATTTCTTTTCATTTGAATGTAGGCAAGACCACAGTAATATTGGCTGTGCTTGTGACTTTGTTATCAATAGAAATTGAAATAGTTTCATATCACTTTATAGTTTTTGTAGAAAATCATTTATGTGCTGCTCAGTATTCTGGTAGTTAATTAGTGCCTCCACTAGTTCTTGTTATTTAATGTGTTCATAAAGAAGAATATTTTTAGTACATCATATTTAGAAAATATTGCAGTAACTTTTTATGGTAACTGGTTTTCTTTATAATTTTATGTATTTTATTTCATGTATTTAAAAACATTATTTGGAGAAGGAGGCTGTAGCCATCCCTAGACTGCTGTTATAGTTCATGGCACTGAAAAAAGTAAGGACCCCTGCCTTAGAGAGAAAGAAAAAATTCCAAATTAATATGTTTCCTCAAGAAGTTGTTCCATTTTTGGCCTTAGTACCAGTGGAGGCTTGCTCCTAGATGGGTATAGATAAGCCCGGGGAAATTTTTACATCTGCTACCTGGTGGGAAGGTATCATCCTCCAGCCAGTGTGGTCAACTGTCTGCAGCTAGAGGGAGAAAGAGGGAGAGGGAAAGGAAGGGGAGGAGAGGGGAGGGGAAGGGGAGGAAAAGAGAGGGAAAAGGAAGGGAAGGGAGAGACAATGGGACAGGATACCTAGGCTTCACTGCCCCATCCTCTTCATTCAAAGATCAGAACAGAGATGTGTCTCGTCAGTTGTGTCACAGCACCCAACCTTGTTCTTCAAATTCTGCTTACCTGAAGCGTGATGTTAAGTCTATGGATAGGTGGGACGGCAGCATGAGATGCTCTGTGGGCCCACTCTCCGGTGAGACGAGAGAAAGTAGAAAAAACTATAAAAACCGTTTAAGGTCTCTGGAAATTGTCCTAAGGGCAATTAGAGATTAGAGATATGTTTTATTTAGGTCTATGCAGTGTTAAAATGTTTTTTGAGTTTGTTGCTTTTTATTGCTCTGTCATTTAAATAAAATTTTTTATAAAAATTGAGTAATTTCACATTAGAAACTGGATTTCTAGCATCAGTTGAAAGAAATCACAACCTGCCATCTGAGCCAGAATTTCCACAGGACAACACTCAGCTGGCACCGAGGTCGAGAGGGCACTTTTAATTTTGCCATGTTCTCCACCATTCTCTGTGTCGCCAGTGGTGTGGCTATGTTGGCCTTCCACCAGTGTGCTTGTAGTGTTGTTTCCTTAAAACAGTTGAGAGGATAGGAGGAAAATGATAGCTGAATCAAGAGAGCCAACGTTTGTTATTTGTTTGTGGAAATAGAAATTATACCTACTCTGTGCCTGTGTTGAAAGAATTAAGGTGTCCGGCCTACTTCCTTAATTTATGTTACTTCTCTGCCTTGACTGTAGGCATTTGAGTTTTTGATTCCAGTTCTAGAGGCCTAGTTCTCGAACTATTTTATCTCCATACTATGTAGAGTTGCTAGACATGTACGGCAAGGAAAATTTTTTGTTACCATTTATTGAACTATAAAAATAATGTGTTTACAGCCAACATGTTGGTGGTTGTCAAGGTGGTGGGGTGGGGGTGGGTGAAATGGGGTCAAAAGGTATAAAAACATCCAGTTATAAAATAAATAAGTTATGGAGATGTAATGCACAGCATGGTGATTATAGTTAATAATACTGCACTGCATATTTGAAAGTTGCTAAGAGACTAGATCTCACCATAAGAAAAAAATTTTTGAAAATTTTGTAACTTATGTATGGTGGTAGATTATTTTGCAATGTGTACAAATACTGAATCATTATGTTGTATACCTGAAACTAATATGATGTTATATGTCAATTATACCTCAATAAAAAAAATCAAATATTATAAAAATTTGCTGATGTAAGTATACTTATGATGGCTTTCCAGCTTATACAGTTGTTTTTAAAATATGAAAAGTGTAATAAAAAATTTTTAAAGATAAAAAAAAGTATTTAAGGGCTTCCCTGGTGGCACAGTGGTTGAGAGTCCGCCTGCCGATTCAGGGGATGCGGGTTCGTGCCCCGGTCCGGGAAGATCGCACATGCCGCGGAGCTGCTGGGCCCGTGAGCCATGGCCGCTGGGCCTGCGCGTCCAGAGCCTGTGCTCTGCAACGGGAGAGGCCACGGCAGTGAGAGGCCCGCGTACCGCAAAAAAAAAAAAAAAGTATTTAAAAGCTTTACATTGCAGTTAATGTTTATTGCTATAATAACATAACACATTCAGTTGCATTTCTTCAGTGGGAAGAAAACAGCTAACAGACTGGAAAAAATAACAGGTCTCCACATTGAAGAATTTAATTTTCAAATACATTGAGGTACTCTTGTGAATAGTGAAATACGAATTTAAGTCTTTTCTGAATTCATAGTCAGATATTGACAGGTAATTTCTCAATCTATTAAGTGGAGTTGAATACATTTTTTGATGTTGAAAAGTAAAGGTAGGGGAATTCCCTGGCGGTCCAGTGGTTAGGACTCTGTGCTTCCACTGCAACGGGCACGGGTTCCATCCCTGGTTGGGGACCTAAGATCTGGCCCAGCACAGAAAAAAAAAAAAAAAAGGAGTAAAGGTGGGAACTTTGGTTTAAAATCAAGCACACAAGTGAACTACTACATACTTCCATTTCTGGTAATATGGAAGGCTAAGTTATCCACCCTTTAAAAAAAAACTGTAGGATAAAATTTGTTTAAACTGAAGTACAATTTACATTCAATAAATTACACAGACCTTAAGTGTACTGTACATGAGTTTTGATAAAGTTGTACTCCCATGAACACACATATCAAAATATAGAACAACCTCATCACCATGGAAAAGTTCCTTATGACCCTAACCAATCAATCACTGTGCCTCTACCAAAAACCAGTGTTCTGATTTATTTTACTGAAGATTAGGTTTGCCTCTAAATGGCATCATATAGTATGTACATGTGGTGGGTAGCTTCTGAAATGGATCACAATGCCTGCCTCTTTATATTCACTTCCTGTATAATCTCCTCCCTTTGAATGTGGGCTGCACCTAGAATGTGAACTAGCTTCTCATGTATAGGATACAGCAAAAGTAATGGGTGGTTCCTTCTAAGATTAGGTTACAAGAGAGTGTGTCTTCTCTCTTTATCTCTCTGACTCTTCTCATTTGTTTGATCTGATGAAGCAAGCTGCCATTTTCTGAGCTGTTTTCTTAAGAGGCCCACATGTCAAGGAACAGCGGTGTGTGTGTGTGTGTGTGTGTGTGTGTGTGTGTGTGTGTGTGTGTGTGGCGGGGATGGAATTAATCTGGCAACAAACATGTGAGTGAGCTTGGAATGCATCTTTCCTAGCTGAGCCTTGATTCAGCCCCTGGGAAGATCGGGAAAGTTTTAATACAAGTGCTATCATCTAACCAGTTCCTCAAGTTTTGGTGGACTTTAATTCATATTAATGATTTTTAGTTACAAAAGTAATACATGTTCATTGTGGAAATTTTAAAAATATAGAAAAGCACAAAGATGCAAGTTTAAAAAAAAAGAGCTCATAAATCCCACCACCTCAGTATAAAAACATTATTTAGGGAGGGTGGGAGGGAGGGAGACGCAAGAGGGAAGAGATATGGGAACATATGTATATATATAACTGATTCATTTTGTTGTAAAGCAGAAACCAACACACCATTGTAAAGCAATTATACTCCAATAAAGATGTTAAAAAAAAAATAAATAGAAAAAAATTATTAACATTTTGATGAACATTCTTATAAACATTTTTCTTCTAATCATCACATCTGAAAGAACAATTGGGACCATGCTGTTTAGTCATCTGCATTTTTAAAATTAATTAATATTTATTTAACACCTTTATTGGAGTATAATTGCTTTACAATGTTGTGTTAGTTGCTGCTGTATAACAAAGTGAATCAGCTATACAGATACATATATCCCCATATCGCCTCCCTCTTGCTCCTCCCTCCTACCCTCCCTATCCTACCCCCCAATCCCACCCCTCTAGATGGTCACAAAGCACAGAGATGATCTCCTTGTGCTATGTGGCTGCTTCCCACTAGCTATCTATTTTACATTTGGTAGTGTATATATGTCAATGCTACTCTATCACTTTGTCCCAGCTTACCCTCCCTGTCCTGTATCAATTTACATTCCCACCAACAGTGCAGGAGGGTTCCTTTTTCTCCATACCCTCTCCAGCATTTATTGGTAGACTTTTTGGTGATGGCCACTCTGACCCGTGTGAGGTGATACCTCATTGTAGTTTTGATTTGCATCCCTCTAATGATTAGTGGTGTTGAGCATCCTTTCATGTGTTTATTGGCAACCTGTATATATTCTTTGGAGAAATGTCTGTTTAGGTCTTCTGCCCATGTTTGGATTGGGTTGTTTGTTTTTTGATTTTGAGCTGCATGAGCTGCTTGTAAATTCTGGAGATTAATCCTTTGTCAGTTGCTTCATTTGCAAATATTTTCTCCCATTCTGAGGGTTGTCTTTTTCTCTTGTTTATGGTTTCCTTTGCTGTGCAAAAGCTTTTAAGTTTCATTAGGTCCCACTGGTTTATTTTTGTTTTTATTTCCATTTCTCTAGGAGGTGGGTCAAAAAGGATATTACTGTGAATTATGTCATCGAGTGTTCTTCCTTTGTTTTCCTCTAAGAGTTTGACAGCCTTACATTTAGGTCTTTTACCATTTTGAGTTTATTCTTGTGTATGGTGTTCGGAAGTGTTCTAATTTCATTCTTTTATATGTAGCTGTCCAGTTTGCCCAGCACCACTTATTGAAGAGGCTGTCTTTTCTTCATTGTATGTTCTTGCCTCCTTTATCAAAAATAAGGTGACCATATGTGTGTGGGTTTATCTCTGGGATTTCTATCCTGTTCCATTGATTGGTATTTCTGTTTTTGTGCCAGTACCATACCATCTTGATTACTGTAATTTTGCAGTATAGTCTGAAGTTAGGGAGCCTGATTCCTCCACCTCCGTTTTTCTTTCTCAAGATTGCTTTGGCTATTTGGGATCTTTTGTATTTCCATACAAATAGTGAAATTTTTTGTTCTAGTTCTGTGAAAAATCCCATTGGTAGTTTGATAAAGATTGCATTGAATCTATAGATTGCTTTGGGTAGTATAGTCAATGTTGATTCTTCCAATCCAAGAACATGGTATATGTCTCCATCTGTTTGTATCATTTTAAATTTCTTTTACCAGGGTCTTATAGTTTTCTGCATGCAGGTCTTTTGTCTCCTTAGGTAGGTTTATTCCCACGTATTTTATTGTTTTTGTTGCAATGGTAAATGGGAGTGTTTCCTTAATTTCTCTTTCAGATTTTTTGCTGTTAGTGTGTAGGAATGAAAGAGATTTCTTTGCATTAATTTTGTATCCTGCTACTTTACCAAATTCACTGATTAGCTCTAGTAGTTTTCTGGTAGCATCTTTAGGATTCTCTATGTATAGTATCATGTCATCTGCAAACAGGGACAGCTGTACTTCTTCTTTTCCGATTTGGATTCCTTTCATTTCTTTTTCTTCTCTGATTGCCATGGCTAAAACTGCCAAAACTATGTTGAATAATAGTGGTGAGAGTGGGTAATCTTTTCTTGTTCCTGGTCTTAGAGGAAATGCTTTCAGTTTTTCACCATTAAGAATGACGTTGGCTGTGGGTTTGTCATATATAGCTTTTATTATGCTGAGGTAGTTTCCCTCCATGCACATTTCCTGGAGAGTTTTTATCATAAATGGGTGTTGAAGTTTGTTGAAAGCTTTTTCTGCATCTGTTGAGATCATCATATGATTTTTATCCTTCAGTTTGTTAATATGATGTATCACATCAATTGTTTTGCATATGTTGAAGAATCCTTGCATTCCTGGAATAAACCCAAATTGATCGTCATGTATGATCCTTTTAATGTCCTGTTGGATTCTGTTTGCTAGTATTTTGTTGAGGATTTTTACATCTATGTTCATCAGTGATATTGGCATGTACTTTTCTTTTTTTGCGACATCTTTGTATGGTTTTGGTATTGGGTGATGGTGGTCTCATAGAATGAATTTGGGAGTGTTCCTCCCTCTGCTATATTTTGGAAGAGTTTGAGAAGAAGAGGTGTTAGCTCTTCTCTAAGTGTTTGATAGAATTCACCTGTGAAGCCATCCGGTCCTGGGCTTTTGTTTGTTGGAAGATTTTTAATCACAGTTTCAATTTCAGTGCTTGTGATTGGTCTGTTCATATTTTCTATTTTTTCCTGGTTCAGTCTTGGAAGGTTGTACTTTTCTAAGAATTTGTCCATTTCTTCCAGGTTGCCTATTTTGTTGGCATATTCTTGCTTGTAGTAATCTCTCATGATCCTTTGTATTTCTGCAGTGTCAGTTGTTACTTCTCCTTTTTCATTTCTAATTCTGTTGATTTGAGTCTTTTCCCTTTTTTTCTTCATGAGTCTGGCTAATGGTTTATCAATTTTGTTTATCTTCTCAAAGAACCAGCTTTTAGTTTTATTGATCTTTGCTATTGTTTCCTTCAATTCTTTTTCATTTATTTCTCATCTGATCTTTCTGATTTGTTCTGCTAACTTTGGGTTTGTTTTGTTCTTCTTTCTCTAATTGCTTTAGGTGTAAGTTTAGGTTGATTATTTGAGATATTTCTTATTTCTTGAGGTAGGATTGTATTTTTATAACCTTCCCTCTTAGAACTGCTTTTGCTGCATCCCATAGGTTTTGGGTCGTTGGGTTTTCAGCGTCATTTGTTTCTAGGTATTTTTCGATTTCATCTTTGATTTTCTCAGTGATCTCTTGGTTATTTAGTAGAATTTTGTTTAGCCTCCATGTGTTTGTGGGGTTTTTTTGTTTTTTTTTGTGTGTGTGTGTGTGTTTGTGTTTTTTACAGTGTTTTTCCTGTAATTGATATGTAGTCTCATAGCATTGTGGTCGGATAAGATACTTGATATGATTTCAATTTTTTAAAATTTACCGAGGCTTGATATGTGACCCAAGATATGATCTATCCTGGAGAATGTTCCATGTGCACTTGAGAAGAAAGTGTAATCTGTTGTTTTTGGATGGACTGTCCTATAAATATCAATTAAGTCCCTCTGGTCTAATGTGTCATTCAAAGCTTGTGTTTCCTTATTTATTTTCATTTTGGATGATCTGTCCATTGGTGAAAGTGGGGTGTTAAAGTCCCCTACTATGATTGTGTTACTGTCGATTTCCCCTTTTATGGCTGTTAGCATTTGCCTTATGTATTGAGGTGCTCCTACCTTGGGTGCATAAATATTTACAATTGTTATATTTTCTTCTTGGATTGATCCCTTGATCATTATGTAGTGTCCTTCTTAGTCTCTTGTAATAGTCTTTATTTTAAAGTCTATTTTGTCTGATATGAGAATTGCTACTCCAGGTTTCTTTTGATTTCCATTTGCATGGAGTATCTTTTTCCATCTCCTCACCTTCAGTCTGTATGTATCCCTGGGTCTAAAGTGAGTCTCTTGTAGACAGCATATATATGGGTCTTGTTTTTGTATCCATTCAGCCAGTCTGTGTCTTTTGGTTGGAGCATTTCATCCATTTACATTTATCAGTTATCAATATGTATGTTCATTTAATTTCATTCCTTTTTATGGCTGAGTAATATTCCATTGTATATATGTGTCACATCTTCTTTATCCATTCATCTGTCAATGGACACTTAGGTTGCTTCCATGTCCTGGCTATTGTAAATAGAGGAGACTTGCAGAGTTTCTGCTGAAAGATCAGCTGTTAACTTTATGGGGATTTCCTTGTATGTTATTTGTTGCTTTGCCCTTGCTGCTTTTAATATTTTTTCTTTTTTTAAAATTTTTGATAGTTTGAGTAATATGTGTCTTGGCATGTTTCTCCTTGGATTTATCCTATATGGGACTCTTTGTGCTTCCTGGACTCGCGTGGTTGTTTCCTTTCCCATGTTAGAGAAGTTTTTGAGTATAATCTATTCAAATATTTTCTCAGACCCTTTCTCTTTCTCTTCATCTTCTGGGACCCCTATAATTCAAATTTTGATACATTTAATGTTGTCGCAGAGGTCTCTGAGACTGTCCTCAAATCTTTTCTTTCTTTTTTCTTTATTCTGCTCTGTGGCAGTTATTTACACTATTTTATCTTCCAGGTCACTTATCTGTTCTTCTGCCTCAGTTATTCTGCTATTGATTCCTTCTATTGTGTTTTTAATTTCATTTATTGTGTTGCTCATCATTGTTTGCTCTTTAGGTCTTCTAGGTCCTTGTTAAAAATTTCTTGTATTTTCTCCATTCTATTTCTGAGATTTGGATCATCTTTACTATCATTACTCTGAAATCTTTTTCAGGTAGACTGCCTCTTTCCTCTTCATTTGTTTGGTCTGGTGGGTTTGTACCTTGCTCTTTTATCTGCTGCATATTTCTCTGTCTTCTCATTTTGCTTAACTTATTGTGCTTGGGGTCCCCTTTTCACAGGCTGCAGCTTTGTAGTTCCCGCTATTTATGGTGTCTGCTCGCAGTGGGTGAAATTGGTTCAGTGGCTTGTGTAGGCTTTCTGGTGGAAGTGACTGGTGCCTGTGGTCTGGTGGGTGGGGCTGTTTCTTGTCCTGTTTGTCAGCAGGGCTGCATCCGGTGGTGTGTTTTGGGGTGCCTGTGAACTTAGTATGGCTTTAGGCAGCCTCTCTGCTAATGGGCAGGGTTGTTTTCCTGTCTTGCTAGTTGTTTGGCGTGGGGCATCCAGCACTGGAGCTTGCTGGCCATTGTGTGGAGCTGGGTGTTAGTGTTGAGACCGAGATCTCTGGGAGACCTCTCGCCGAGTGATATTACGTGGGGCTCTGAGGTTTCTGGTGATCCGATGTCCTTGACTTGGCTCTCCCACCTCAGAGACACAGGCCCGACATGTGGCTGGAGCACCAAGGCCTTGCCAGGCACACAGCTCAGAAGAAAAGGAAGAAAAGAAAAAAAAAGAACAGATAGAAGCCCAAAACAGATAGTAAAAGCAAACCTAAACAGACAAAATCACACTAAGAAACTCACACACACACACTCACAAAAAGAGAAAAAAGGAATAATAATAATAAAAGAATTTTTTTAATAGGAAGATAGCAACCATACCAATAAACAAATCCACCAATGATAACAAGCACTAAAAACTAAACTAAGATAAACATAAAACCAAAAACATATCAGACGCAGAAAGCAAATCGCAAGTCTGCAGTTGCTCCCAAAGTCCGCTGCCTCAATTTTGGGAGCATCTGTTGTCTCTTCAGGTATTCCATAGATGCAGGGTTTATCAAGTTGATTGCGAGGATTTAATCCACTGATCCCGAGGCCGCACGGAGAATTTTCCCTTTCTCTTCTTTGTTCGCACAGCTCCTAGGGTTCCACTTTGGTTTGGGCCTCACCTCTGCATGTAGGCCACCCCAGGCATCTGTTCCCCACCCAGACAGGAGGGGGTTAAAACAGTGGCTGATTAGGGCTCTTTTGTTCACTCAGGCCGGGGAGAGGGAGGGGTACGGTAGTCACAATTGGAATGTGGGGGGAAGCTGTGGCGGCAGAGGCCAGCATGACATTGCAACAGCCTGAGGTGCAACTTCTCCCGGGGAAGTTGTCCCTGGATCATGGGACCCTGGCAGCGGCGGGCTGCACAGTTTCCCAGGGAGGTGTGGGTAGTGACCTGCGCTTGCACACAGCGTTCTTGGTGGCAGCAACAGCAGTGTTAGCGGTCCATGTCCTTCTCTGTGGTCCGAGATGGTAGCTGCGGCTTGCGCCTGTCTCTGGAGCTCGCTTAAGCGGTGCTCTGCCATCTGTGGGCACATGGAGTAGGAATCCCCTCTCTTCACACACCCCAAGACAATGGTCTCTTGCCTCTCCGGCAGGTCCAGAATTTTTCCCAGACTCCCTTCCAGCTAGCGGTGGTGCACTAGACCCCTTCAGGCTGTGTTCACTCAGCCAACCCCAGTCCTCTCCCTGGGATATGACCTCTGTCCCACCAGTGAAGCAGCTTCCTAGTGTGTGGAAACTTTTCCTCCTTCACAGCTCCCTCCCAGAGGTGCAGGTCCTGTCCCTATTCTTTTGTCTCTGTTTTTTCTTTTTTCTCTTGCCCTATCTAAGTACGTGGGGATTTTCTTGCCTTTTGGGAAGCCTGAGGTTTTCTGCCAGTGTTCAGTACGTGTTTGTAGGAGTTGTTCCACATGTAGATGTATTTTTGATGTATTTGTGAAGAGGAAGGTAAGCTCCACATCTTACTCCTCTGCCATCTTGAAGGTCTCCCCTTATCTGCACTTTTATAAATGTTATTTCATTTAATCTTCACAATAGCCCTGAAAAGTAAGAAGTACTTTCAATCCCATTTTATAATAATAACTTGAGGGACAGAAAGTTTAGCTTGTCCAAGTCACACGAAAGCCAACATGTACATCTGGAATGTCTTTCTCCAGAGCCCATGCTCACCTTCCTCCCAGCTGCATCCCAGACGATGGGTGGTGCTTGGAGATGGCAGGGCATGAAAAGGAAAGGAATCACTCAGAGGGGTTGTTTGTAATGTTGGATTTGGTGACCGCTTCTATCTACAACATAAAGGAAAGGGAGAAATTTAAAATAATGAATTTTCCCAGTCTGGGAAAAGAGGATGTCACAAATGATACCAATTTCATAATCTGTTCAATAGTACATGTGATTTCTACTAGTCGAAAAGTATTCCTTCAATTCAGCCTTACCTCAACCTCAGACACAGGGCTCTATGGACTGTGTGATGCAGTGAGGTCTTATCAAATCTGCAGTCCAGTCACTCTGTGCTAAGGAGATCTGGCCCTGGCTGAAAATCTTCTGGCTGATCTGGGAGCCAGCGTGGGAGCTGGAGCACCTCGTTTGTGCAAGCCTGGGCCGACCCACACTGCTTTCCCATGGGGAGGTGTCTTTGTAACCAGGGGGCATCCAGGACAGGCACCAGGCTACAGTGCCATCAAGCAGAATGGCCCCTTTCCACTCCACACTAAGAGCACTTTATATCTGCCCCGGCAGGGATGGGAACGACAAGTTTTTGCCAAAAGGAAAGAAGAAATCAAAACGTAAAATATACTTCTCTGGGTTGCATGTTTCTGGCTTGACTTATGTCACTTGCACAACAATGGTTATTGTTTGTTTGAACGACACAGAGGGTTTTAGGCAAGGCCAGAAACGCTAGCCCAGGATTTGGTCCCCCAGAGTTCTGACACCTAAAGAAGGGGAAGGAACTGTGGGTGTGTGGAGTCAGGAATGTCTCTTCTGATTCCAGCCTTCAGCTGCCTGAGCCTCCCAAGCTGCAACCTGCCCCACAGACAAGAAAATGTAGCCACCGACAACAGTGGAAGAGGGGCTTTGAAACAGAGAAGGAAGAGTGGGCACATGTTTCCTGGGACTCGTGGGATCCTTGAACTCTTTGAAGGTCTGTCTGACAAGTTCAGCTTTGACAGGAAATACTGATCCACTGGACAAAGAGTTCTGGTTCGACACTGGCTGAATACACAGCACCCAGCTCCACCATCCTTAGCCCCCAAGCCCAGGATAAGTTGTTTCGTTTCTATTTTTCTCTCAGGTTTTCTAAACCTTGCCACTTTCAAGAAATCTACTCTCAGGGAGCTAATTTTTACATAATTATTAGCTCTGCTTTTCCTTTGTGAAAGCCACTCTCCATTTTTGGATGACATTTGATGACCTGCATCAGTAGAAAACGTTAGTTTTGTCCTCTTTCACTGAAAACTTGGTGACAAAGTCAAATTCTCTAAAGGTCTCTCTAGTGTGAAACTTCTTGTAATCCTTTCCCCTAACACATACCACAGCTCACTTACACAGATGCTTTAGGGAGAAGGCCAGGCCCTTATGAACATCTTAGAGAGCCTTCCTCAGGCCTCTTTATTCCTCTGAATTTCTCCAGTTTGCCACCCCCTTTGCTCCCACTTCTGTATCTTACCATATTGTGTCCAACCATTCTGTCCTCTATCGAGTGCTGGGACAGATAAACACACAAACATTTGATAATAAACACACAAACATTTGATAAATGGGGCAATTGTGAAGGAACCCCTTCCCATCTTTGCCTTTTTCAGGTTTTTAAAAATTTCCTCTTCATTAACTCCATATGCTATAGGCTTCCAGTTGAGATCTATCCCTGCCCCCTGAGACCCTGCAACCTGCCCCTTACCTGTACCAGTGTCTATCACCTCTTTACCAAAACTTCTTTAACAGGAACTTAAATTCATTGCTTCCACACCAATAAACGTTCATTTTCCTTTTTCATTAAAGAGTGAATATTTATTGACTACTTACTTTTGCTCTAACAAAACAAAGTCCCAATCCAAAGGCGTTTACATTGTAGTGGCAGGAGACCCAACCACAAGCAAATAAGATAAGCCAATAAATAATATGCTCAGAAGAAAAATAAAGCAGAGGCATAGGACTGCAGGATGGGCATCGGCCTGGCCTTTTCCAGGCCTTAGTGAAAACGGTAATTGTTGTTTTCATATTTATCAAACACCTCAGCCTCTCACTCCTTTGGGGACAGATGTGGTTGTGCTGAGAAGGCTGATCTACAATATCTGCTTTGCCAACCAACCCTCAATGGGAAGAGTAATAATTAAACAAGACAGGTAATCCTTGTAAAGTGCTTAATGCAGAGTCTGGTACAAAAAACAGTAAATAAGGGGCAGCCGGAGAAAATGGGAAGGAGTGGGGAGCCACCATTGACAAAGGCCATCTCATTTGCTTTAATTTTAGCTTAATCTCCACATTACTTGTACCCTCTTCAGGCAGCCCATAGCTTTATGAGCAATTGACCCTTGGAACTGAGAAACTGCTCCAGATAAAGACCTTAGTTGAAAGTGCCATGGTAAATAAAATGGCATGGTTTAGAGAGGAATGCAGGCGGAACTTGACAGTAGCTGCTATCTCTCAGGGAGCTGGGGCTCCTCTTAACCCACAGGAACTCGCTCATCACCTGACATACAGGCAAACCTGGAATTGAGGGAGGTGATACCGCACAGGGCAACCTTGATCACGGAGCCGGGAGCCAATAGATAAACTACTGTACTTTTTTACTTAAGGCAGAAGAATCTGAGGTGCATTCTACATTTTCTCAGAGGCTTTTCCAGCAGATGGAGCCTCAGTCACTCACAGCAGTGACCAGCTCAATGACATATTCATGTCTTTCTGTCTTTTCCTGTTCAATCTCCTGGTCCCAACCCAACTCCTGCTCATTGGAATTACTTCCCAAAATAACTGTCTTCACAAGGTCCTCATATCAGAAAGAACCCCGGCTAAGACAGTCACACTATCTGTGCTTTGGTCTTTCCTTTTAAATTCTATCTCCCAATATTATATATTCCACATATATATGAAATTATCTATAGTCTCTTCTCTTTTTCATAGCTCTTTCAAGTTAGGAAGTTTCAGTCATCAGGTAACTCTACAGTTTCCCTACCAAAGATCTCTCAGATTGTTCTTTCAGTATATATTCGGTGAAGTTGATCATTACTGTTTCTGTATATGCAAACAAAACCCAGGAATCACATCACTTGTTACAGAAATTCTCTTTGATCCACAGTGTTTACATTGCCTCCTCTATAGCTGGTGGAGACAAGATCTTAAATTTTTCCTAGTTGAAGAACTATCATTTGGAGGGTTGCAGTGAACTTCTGTATTTTAGGGAGCAGGCTGTCCTTTAATTCTGGAGGCAACACTTTGATGACTCTTTTAGTGATGCTAATACACCTACCATTACCCCTCCCCATCATGTATATGAAAATGCTTTAGGCTGAGACATTATCTATTCTGTTTGGGCATATAGATTGAGTATAACTAGCAGAATTATTGACCTGCAATATTAGATTTTTCCCCCTAAATCTAGATTAAGTTGTCTTATAACTAAATGTTCTTATTTTCCCTTAGAAAGAAGAAGAAAGACAGCAGCCTGGAAAAGGAGAAAGACGGCAAGGAGTGACCAGCAGAGTGAAGCACTGTCCCAGAGCCAGAGACCAGACTTGCTTGGCTAGAATGGGAGGATTGGGACAACAGGTTCCTTAATGGTTCCCTAAAATTACATGAGGAGGAAAACCTAATAAAATACTGAACTCTTTGATGGCAGTAGAATAGAGACTTAGACTATTGTCATTTGGGTATTAATAATCTCTGAAGACTGGAGAAGATGGGAACATCTTAATTACCCATGGTTCCCAATACTCCTGTACATATTTCTCCCTAACCCCCTCCCTTTAAAAAAATTCAGTCTATTTAAACCCAAAACAAAAAGACAGACACGAAAAGTGCACCATTTCTCCCACCCCACCCCTTGCCTCTGGCAACCACAAATCTGTGCTCTCTAACTATGAGCTTATTTATATATACATATCATATATATATATATATATATATATATATACACACACACATACACACACACACACACACACACACATTGTTAAAGGACTCCACATATAAGAGAGATCATATAGTATTTATCTTTCTTCTCTGACTTACTTCACTTAGCATAATGCCCTTGAGGTCCATCCTATCCATAGAGTTGTCATTTAAGTACTTATGACTGCTTTTGTACTACAATGGCCAGGGTCTGTTTTGCAACAGAGACGGTAAGTCCCACTAAGCCTAAAATAAAATCTTTACTATCTGGCCCTTTAAAGTGAAAGTTTGCTGACCTCTGCTCTAGATCTAAATAGTTTAGAAGAAATATAGGGAACAAAGGAACATGTTAAGAAACACCATGGAGATGCAATCAGCAAATTCAAAACGTGGAAAATTCTATAAGATTAACAACTTAATTTCGTAAACAAATAAATGATAGTAAACATTTTTTAAAGGGTGGGAGAGAAAACCTATACCACTTATGAGACATGTGACTTTAATGCAATGTGTAGCCCTTTAAGAAGAAAATGATTCAAAAGTCAACTTAAAAATATGTATGTAACAATCAGGGAAATTTAAATACTGACTGTATATTTGATGGAATTACTACTAATTGTTAAATTGTAATAACTGCATTATTTTTATGTTATTCTTTTGAAGAGTCCTTCCCGTTATAGGGGTTTGGGAGTAGGGAAAATGGGTATATACAAAGTAAAAATGGACATGAAATGATAGTTAATTTTGTTATTAACTGTCATCATAGTTACCTATACCTATGGGTAAGTGAGGGTTCATTAAGTTAGTCTCTCTACTTTTACATATTTTTGATATTTTTCTTATTATAAATTTCTATAAGAGCAAGAATTTTTAAGGAAATTATAAACGTTATTGAGAGACATTAAGAAGACCTAAAAGGAGAGATATGCCAGTTTGTAGGTTGAAAGACCCAATATTGTAAAAATAAATGTCAGTTTTTCCCAGTTGAGCCCCAGTAGGGCTCACCCCAGGGAGTTCAACAGCAACCACTCCCCGACCCCCCAGTAGCTTTCCAGCAAGTTTTGTCAGCTTCCCAGTGGGGATTTCTGGTCCCAGGCAGCAGTTCCCTGCTAACCGGACTTATCCTCCTGACTGTGAGCAGCTCTGTCTCAGGCAACCCAGAGAACTTCATCACCAACCGGTTGGCTGCAACCATACTCTCTCCAGTGAGGTCTGAATCCCAGCCTTGGCTCCAGGAATTCCCTTCCAAGTTCATTTGTTTCCTAAATACTCTTCTTCAGCCTTTGAGTATTCTTTTGAGTTTTCTTTTATGCCCTTTTAGTAGCTAATTCCCAACTAATTTTTTAACATTGAATAGTCCATGTTCAAATTGCTGTGCGGTTTGTCTCCTGAGTGGGACTGACACACTAGTAAAATTGAAGTTGTACATGTATAACATGTATGACCCTGCAATCACATGTATGTGTGTGTTTGTGTGTGTGAGAGAGACATGCACACGTGTGGGAAAGTACAAATACAAGAATATCCATAGCAATGTTGTTTAGCATAATCTAAAACTGAAAACAAATACAATTGTTGGTCAACAGGAGACAGATTGGCTGCAGGATGTGAGAGAAAGAGAGGAGTCAAGGATATCTCTAAGGTTTTTAACCTGAACAACTGGAACATAAGAGTTGCCATGTTCTGGGATAGGGAAGTCTGCAAGGGGAACAAGTTTTGACATTTGCTGGTAATATCAGAAACCAGTACTAGACTTAAGCTTGAGATGACAGGCATTCAGATGGAGGTGTTAAGTAGGCAGTTGGAAATGCAAGTCTGGATGAGCAGCCTGGGTTACCACTGAACTTATATATTTGGGGGTCCTCAGTGCACAGCGTCCTTAGAATCAAGAGATTGGGTAACGTCACCAAATGAGTAAGTGTGGACAGAAGGAGAAGGGGGCCAAAGGATGAACATGGGGGCACTCTTCTCAGATGACTGTCATAGTCTCGCTGCCCCTGCTTCAGTGCCATGACCACTCTCCATCCCCACCTCCAAAAGGTCATCATCTCTCAGCATCCAGAGTGACTCGGATTAGATAACACCATTGTCTGAGTCTCTTCAGTGGTTTGCCGTTGCTCATAAAGTCCAAACTCCTCACCAGGAGTATCTGGCTCCTCCCCATGCCTTCACCTTACTTTATTCTTTCCTTCCTTTGTTCTCTACCGACCAGTTCCTCTATGTAGTGCTGTTTATTCCTCAAATACATGTATCTTTCTCATTTCAGGTCACTTGCACTAGCTGTTCCCTCAGCCTGGAGGGGGAAACCTATCTTTGCAGGGCTGTCTCCTTTTCCTTCAAATTTCAGTTCAAAATACCACCTCTTCACAGAATTTCTTCCTGTGCTCACTAGTCACTCTAACAAGTCACTCCGTAGCACTTTTTCACGGCACTGATATCTGACATTATCTTAGTTATTCGCACATTGACTGTGAATCTCAGCTCCCCCATGGCAGTGACTGGCCGTGTTTACTATTATATATTCCCAGCGCCTCAAAGACTGATGCCACCTGTAGGCAGTCGATAAATATTTGCTGAATAAGTGAATGAATGACTTATAGGATTTTGCATACTTTTAAGTATCTTTTTTAGCTTCCAAATTCAGGGAGGGAATGCTGGGCTGCCATTTTTCTTTGTCCAGCCTTTATCTTTCTTTATGTCCACTTCTTCACCAACTCCCCTGTGTCACAAAAGCCCAACAGTGCTGTAAAGATATTAGAAACAATATTTTATTCCGAAGCCTGTGAATCAGAGGATTGTGTAAAGAAGTTACTCCAATCTGAATGCCTCGACACAGTGACGCGTTGGAATGTGCCCAGTGACTCCAGAAGGGGACTGACTGACACTCCTCCAGAGCAGTCACGCTCGCGCCTGGAGGCTGTGAGGGCCCCAACCAGGTCCAAAACAGCATCTGCTGCGGTGCCATCATGGGGGAGGTTCTGGAACAGTTCTTCATTTTTGTAGGGCTGCTGGTGTGCCTGGTCCACCTGGTGAAATGGGTGAGATTCTCCAAATGTATTTTCCTGCACTTCTGGAAAGTTTCGCCAAGGTCTTTCTTGAAGTCAATGGGACAGTGGGCAGGTAAAGAAAGTTTTCCATCTCTTGTTTTTTTTTGTTGTTCTTGCTTATTATCACTTAGGTCTCAAAAGATATATTGTATCTTTTCCTTTTGAGAGCAAAGATGTAATTCCTTTGGGGTATTTTAATTTGGGAGGCTGGAAGGCATGAATGAAATTAGGATTGTCTGAGAAATGAGGTGTGGGGCATCAGGAGGATAATTAGGGAACAATGTGACTCAGTCCTTGCCTGTGTGCTTCTCCTCTCATTCTCACTAGTTGGGTTTTCTTATTTTCGGAGTTTCTGATGATAAAAGTAACAGATGCTGCAGGAAATTATCTATCCTCTTCTTCAGATTTTCAAAAGCCCAGGGTGCTTCCATTTTCTTAAAGGGTGTTTCAACATTCTGAAGTCCAATAATTTAAATTCATTTTATGAAAAAAAAATTTCTCTGAGCCCTTTCAAGAAGTGAGGCTAATACAAAATCAAGGCAATAAAGATCTCTGTGGAGACATGTTTTTAAAATGGTTATATATGGAATCTGGGTCTGGTTTGTGTCCCAAGTAGACTGATTAATTGCTGCCTCCCAATGGGATTTAGCTCCTGGAACTGCCATGCAGAATTTCAGCTCCATACTGAGTTTAAGGTGAAGGACGTGAGGCTATGGTTTTGGCATCTCCTTGAACGAGATGCTAAGTTTGCACTTCAAAGTTGGTGTTATGTGCTGGTGTCAGTCTATCAATAACCAATACTGTGGTCGGGCTGGCCCTTGTGGTTCTTACTGTGATTGCAAGGTGGCTTTCAGCAATAACCATCAGGACACTTTAAAAAAAAAAAAGGTTTATTACTTTCAGGACCTGGAAATTATGTAGGACACCTGGTGCCACATAGCAAGGTCATGGGCGCAAAGAGAGAGAGAGAGAGTGAATGGGCCTGGAGTTCTGCTTTTATTTTATTCTGGGGTGGGGGCCCAGGGTTTCACACGCTCACTCTTTAATGGTGAATTTAAAACATAAAAGCAGGAATTTAAAGCACAGGAAGAGAAAAAACAAGTGGTCCAAATGGTCAGTTATTGAAATCAATCAAGATTTTTAAAACAAAGGAACCTCATTTGGGGGAGATGGCCTGGCTCTTTACATGATGGTGTGGCCAGCATAGCTTTTATTAGAAATCACCATCTTTGAAGTTGATGCCTCATTGGCAATCAAAGTCAGGCACTTGCATTACAAAAAAGAAAAAAACAAAACCAAAAACCCAACTGTCAGGTTTTACACTACAGTTGGGCACCAAGAAATCCAATGATTTAAAAAAAAATAAGAATTTGTGTGGCTTTAGAAACACAATGCCAGGCTAAATAGGAAAGATTGTAAACAACCTTATAGGGCTGCCAGATAAAATACAGGATACTCAGTTATATTTGAATTTCAGATAAATAAAGAATAATTTTTTAGTACATGACACCCCCAATATTATGTGCGACATTCTTATACGAAAAAATCATTTGTTGTTTACCTGAAATTCAAGTTTAACTAGGCATCCTGTATCCTTATTTCCCAAAGCTAAAAAAATTACTATATGAAAATTGTTTGGCATGAATAAAATGCGTTTTTAACTGTTGCTTGTTAATCTGGGGAGAGAGAGAGAGAGAGAGAGAGAGAGAGACAGAGAATATGTGTGTGTGAGCACTCCCTCTCAGGGCAGTATGAGGTCTCCAGTGAACTTGCTAAGCAGTTTGAACTTGAATGTTCTGGATCCAAATACTCTGCATCACACAGATCCAAATGCCTGTGCTCTGAGGGGCTTAGAACTCTGCCCATCAGTGTACGGCAAAGCCCTTCTGAGGACACACATTCTAAAAGAAGTGCATGTGCGGTCATATGTGGTTGATTTCCTAATTTTGTCACTGGTATTTGTTTTTTTTTTTTTTTTTGGCTATGCTGGGTCTTCCTTGCTGCGTGCAGGCTTTCTCTAGTTGCTGCGAGTGGGGGCTACTCTTTCGTTGCGGTGCGCGGGCTTCTCATTGTGGTGACTTCTTTTATTGCGGAGCGCGGGCTCTAGGCATGCGGGCCTCAGTTGTTGCGGCACGTGGGCTCAGTAGTTGTGGCTCGTGGGCTCTAGAGCGCAGGCTCAGTAGTTGGGGTGCACGGGCTCAGTTGCTCCGCAGCATGTGGGATCTTCCCGGACCAGGGCTCGAACCCGTGTCCCCTGCATTGGCAGGTGGATTCTTAACCACTGTGCCACCAGGGAAGTCCCATCACTGATATTCTTTATAGATTTGTGACCCTAAAGTCAGAGCCTGGGTTCAAATCCTGTAGTCATCATTTTTAGCAGTGTGGCCTTGATTGGGTTAAGAACTTTCTCTCCCTTAGCTTCCTCAAATATAAACTAAGGAAAATGATGTTCCCTGAATTATAGGCTTGTTTTGAATATCAGATGAGATGGTGGCTGTGGGGTTGCCCATCCACATGCTCTTTCTGCATTTCTGTAAGCCGGACACGGAAGAGCTTTATTGGACCTACAGTGCCTATTCCACTGTCTCCCTGAATTCCAGCAGCCTCATCTGTCACCCTCACCTAGACAAACTGATGCCTTCACATTCCCACCACCCGCCATGAAGAAGCTGCTAGTGGGAGCCCTGGTGCTCTGGGGTGTCAGAGCCAGAACCTCAGTCCTGGCTTGGAAGCTGTGTTCCGAGGCCTGACCTGGACACTGGGGCAGAGGCAGCACTGGAGACTTTGCTAGGCACCGAGGAGGGGGTGGAGGTGGCCGGGAACCTCAGGAGCCAGCTTCCTCCCCTCTTCTCCCTCCAGTCCATCTCATGCTGTGTAATTTAACTTGTAAATAATAAGGTCTAAGTGACTAAAAACAAAACCCAAAAATATAATGCGCGGCAGAAAGTAAACACTCAGTAGGTACCAGCCACTTATTGACGTTATCTTGACTATAGTTCAGGCCTTGTACTGGGTGATTTTGAGGATGCCTGTAATGGAGGGGAAGGTGAGGCAGAAGACAACAACCCTGAGCAAAATACCTCTACAGAGTAAAACAAGTCATATACGTGGAGTCACTTAAAAGTACCCAAATAAACAAGTAAAATCACTGGTAATAAGTAAATTGAGGGTACTTCTGCCCGAAGCACTGCCTGAAGCTTTTTTGGCTTGGTCTGCTCTCCCTCTCAAGTAAACTAAATGTATACATAGCTTTTGTACACACTTTTGGAAAGCATATCCTCCAACTGTTGGTGCAAAGGTAAACTGCAGCTATGTATATACTGAATTGTACTGTGTTTTGAAACTGTGACATTCACACGAATGACGTTTACCCTAGAGCTCAGTCATTAAATATGTATGTGCTGTTGGCTATAAAAGGACTAGAAGGCCCATCTCATTGTTATCTATTAATCAATAGATCCAGTGAGCACAAGTTCTTTAGGTTCCTCATGTCACTGCATCCTCTTTTTGTATTTCTGTATTTTCCTCTTTGTTAAGTTCTCTATCTTCAATGGGCTTTGATTGCTGCTGTCCTGTGAGAGTGAGGATAGGAAGTGGGGAGAACTCAGCTTTTAGTAGGAACCTTGAAATGTCCTTACAGTGATAATTGGGTGTGTGGGTAGAGAGATAATAGCATACACTGCTTGTCCTTGATGAATTAAGGCTTAGAAATGTCTAAGCCCTTATGGGGTCTGAATAAAATATTCGCTGGCTAATGTTCTTTGTTTCATTTTGGAGCATGTTTTTCATAGCCTCACCAACCCTTCCCCCCAAACCCCATCCAAAAAAAGAAAAAAAAGCTTCATTTTGAACATTTAGTGAAGGGAGTCAAGGCTGGAAACGTCACAGTTGAGCGGAGTAGGGCTGGAGAGCAGAAGGGCAGTGCTTTGGAATATTGTGTCCTAGAGAGTAGGCCTGCAAGAACATGTAGCCAGCAAGAAAGGGGTTTAAAGATTAATTCTATCCTTTAAAACCATTTCTGCTTTTTGCAGTGATCACTGGAGCAGGAGATGGGATTGGGAAAGCTTATTCATTTGAGGTAAGTTGTGTCCCTGGAGACTTTCTCCTCCCCTTTTATTAAACACATCATAGTCACATGACCCCACCCCAAACACTAGTTTTCTGATTATAAAAGAAATGGACATTCCCTTATGAAGGAAACTATTTTCTATAAAAAAAGAAATTTAAAAATCATAATCTCACCGCCTGGCTACCTTTTAAAAAAAATACAATGATATTCAAAGGTGGCAGTATCTCCCCTTAGGAGTTGTTTTAGGAATTTATGGGGACACTGTTATTTCCTAGGGTAATTGTACCATAAGCATTTATATACTTAAAGCAATAAAAAAATTATAAACTACTTTCCTTTTATAGCTAGGGCATATGTTGATTTAAAAATCATTTGTGTAGGTAGGAGATATGTATATATATAATTTTCACTTCAAGAAGATTAATGGGCATTAAAAAATATAATATAAAGAGAGAATCTGATAGGGCTGAGGGTCACTGGAGTGTGATTAGAGTCCTTGAGTGTTTCCTTCCAGGGTTTTTGTTTCTCTGTAGATAGATAGATAGATAGATAGTAGGTAGTTACGCTTTTCTAAAAATGTGTTTACAGCATATGTAGTTTTGTATGCCATTATTATTAGCATTATTACAAGTTCGACATTTTCACTAATGAAGTATTGTTTCCTGGAATTCCTATATATTTTCTTTCTTCCTTGCGCGTATTATACTAACCTCTAGAACCATGTAAAATACAATAGAAGAAATAGAATCCTAGAAATTATGAGGATGGCTGTTAAAAATCAATACCTTAAAAACATAATGAAAAGCACTTCAATTATGAAAACTACGTTCAACAATAGTGTAGTACTCATGTGTTTTCTTGTTCCTAAAGGACTGTGTCATGAGAGAGGTCAAATCATCTTCTGTGAAATGAACGTTGCAAGGTATATTGGAGGTACCTGATAGAAACTTCTGGTTTTCTTTTTAGTTAACAGAGCTGAACTATACCACTTAAAAGCTCCGAGTGCTGGTCTTTTGGGTCTACCCCCCATCCTCCATGCTCTGAAGATAATTTCTTTGGTACTGACATTCTACTTCAACTCTGTTTTTGTTGTTTTCTTGCAACTAAAGAGTTCATCTTTGCTCTTATCCTAATTTGTATATAGGAACTTTCTGATGATCAGTAGTGCCCAACACTCAGTAGATGAGTGGTTATATTTGAGTGTTGAGGTTGGAGAGACCATGTGCCAACCCCTTTCCAAAGCCTTGTATCTTCCATACCCCAAATCAGAAGGAAAGCTTTTCTAGCTATTTGTGTTAAAACTATATCACCTCTTATATAACTGTTTTTTCACCTTAGACCAGTTTTTTGGAAAGGGTCTTATCTTTCATCCACAAGATCCAAGGCCTTACCTCTCAGTTCTCTGGAGAACTCAGGTTATTTCTTTATGATTTTCCAGATTCTTTCCTCAAATTCATGCTGACCTGATATACCTGTGGCCCCCTTGATATCTTAAGACTCAGACACTTTTCTTTCTTCTTAGAGGAGACCCATGTGCGGATTCTCCTTGGCAATTCATTTCCTTACTCTTTCCAAAAGCAATGGCCTGGGGGTCAGGAGCTATGAGTTCCAGTCCTCATTCAGACACTAACTGTCTGCAGATTTTGGACAAGTTACACATCCTTTCTGGGCTTCCAGGTCTTTATGAGCACAAAAGATGTCTCCTAAGAGCCTTCAAATTCTAAATTCTGTTTCTCTTCTAGACTAACTCTTGCTTTGCTCTTCTTGTAGAATCTTATTCTTTGTTTCCTTTTGTTCTTTTCTAAGGCTGTGTTAAACAATTTTCTGGGATCCCTACCTTTCTTTCATGCAGGATTCCCTCTCTCCCAGAGAGCCTGTTCTTTTCTCCCTGCTAATTGCTGCTTCAAGGAAAGCAGTTCAGAGTCTGGAATGCTATGGATTGTAATGGTTAAGAATTCGAGGTTGGGAATGGATCAGATGTCTGTTCAAACTCTGCCTCCAATATGCTCACTGCAGAATTTCCACATCAATAAAATGGAGGTGATGATAATTCCATCTGGGCTTTTGTAAAAGTTAAACGGGATGAGACGGGCAAAATGCTTTGCATAGAGTAAGCTCTCCAAGTTTAGCCACTATTATTGGATATTTAATCTGTGTTTTCTTTCCCATATATTGCTTTTTTCTTTCTCTTTTTGAGAAAGAAAATGTGTTGTACTTACCCATATTTTTACTCTTTCTATTGTTCTTTCTTCTTCCCTGATGTTCCAAGATTTTTTCTTTTGTTATTTCCTGTCTGTTTAGAGAGAAGTTCCTTTAGTTGTTCTTCTACAGTAGCTCTGCCAGTGACAAATTCTCTTTGTTTTCCTTCATCAGAGACTGTCCCCATTTCCCCTTCATTCCTGAAGGATAATTTTGCTGACTATAGGATTTATAGTTGACAATCCTTTCCTTTCAGCACTTGAAAAATGTTGTGCCACTTCCTTCTGGCCTCTATGATTTCTGAGGAGTCTGATGTTATTCAAATCATTTTCCCCTATAGGTAAGGTGTTGTTTCTCTTTCATTGCTTTCAAGATTTTTTTCTTTGTGTTCCGTTTTCAGGAGTTTAGTTATGTTTCTTGGTGTGGGTTTCTTTGGGTTTATCTTGTTTGAGATTCACTCAGTCTCTTGAATCTGTAGGTTTATACCTTGTCACAAATTTGGAAATTTTTCATTCATTCTTTCTTCAAATATTCTTTCTGAATATTTGAGCTGCCTAGCCCTCTCCTCTTCTTCTGGGACTCTAATGACACAAATGCAAGACCTTTCTTATAGTCTAGTGGGTCTCTGAGATGCTGTTCACATTTTTGCAGTGTATTTTTTCTCTGTTTAGATTGGGTAATTCCTGTTGTTTTATCTTTAAGTTCATGGATTCTTTCCTTGGTCTCTCCATTCTGCCATTGAGCCCATCCGTTGAGTTTTTAATTTCACTTTCTGTATTTTTCAGTTCTAAAATTTCCATTTCACTTTTCTTTATATCTTCTATTTCTTTGCTGAAATGTCCTATTTTTCATTTGTTTTAATTGTGTTTGTGATTGCTCTCTGAAGCATTTTTACGATAGCTGCTTTAAAATTCTAGTCAGATAATTCTAACATCTGTGTCATCTTGGTGTTAGCATTTGTCCATTGTTTTTATCTTACTCAGATTGAGATCTTCCTTATTCTTGGTGTGAGGAGTTTTTTTTTCTTTAATTGAATCTCAGACATTTTTGGTTTTACGTTATGAGACTCTGGATCATATTTAAATCTTCTGGTTTAGGTCTGTACTGACATTGCTTCAACAGGGGGAGGAGGGGGTGCTTTTTCCTACCAGGTGAGGTAGAAGCCCAGGTTTTCCACTTGGCCTCCTTTGGGGGGTGCTGCCTCCTTGTTACTGCTGGATGGGTGTAGGAGTTCTGGCTTCTCATGAGCCACTCTGGATTTTTGGGGCAAGAGTGCATGCTTACTGCTCCCCACAAGCAGTACTTGGAGGAGGTGGTCTCACTAACACTGCAGTGATGGTATAAGTCCTGAATCTTCACTAGGCTTCCTCTGTCATCATCCCAGGGGAAGGAAGAAGGGAGAGAGCAGAAGGGGTGCTCTGGCACTGTCAGGTGGAAGTGGAAGTTCAGGTCTCTGCTGACATGGTGGGTGGGGTGGCTGGGATGAAAGTCCCAGCTCCCTGCTCATCCTTCTCTGATGCCAACCTGGCAGGGGGTTGGAGTCCTTGTTGGGACTCAGCCTCACCAGAGTGGAAGTGTCAGCTCCCCACTCAGCCTTTGGAGGCAGGGGTGGCAATAGGAACATAGATTTTTTTTTTGAGTTGTTTGTCTGGAGCACGACAGTTATTGTCTAAAGTTTTCTGCCTTGCTAGGCTGCCATGTTTTGGTTCTTTGGTTAGAAAGAGCAGGCTTTATTGGGACTTTTTATGTCTGCACTGTTGGTGTTTCTGAATATCCAGCTTCTCCAGCAATAAGTCTGGGATATATGAGGCAAAAAGAAAACCCAGGAGACTCACCACCGGTTTCCTCAGGTCTCAAGGCCCATAGCTGATCTTCTCACTATCTTTTGGAGTCTTTTTATATTTATTTTATGTATTATGTCCAGGTTGCATGTTTTAGTTGCATTTCATGGTAGAAATAGGGACTTTTACTCCAACTTTCCAGTAGCCTATTCTATATTACATTTTAACCTAATCTGTATTTGTATTTAGAGTGGCAATAGTGACTTTGCCTCCTTTTAAAGGAATTTCAAGCATTATTGGAAGCAGCGTGAAACAAATTGTGGAGAGGGATGGGCTGGAGGAGGAAGGACAAGAATGGGCCTGCTCTTCATGCCTCTGAAGCCTCTGCTTCACTCTGTATTTCACACCATTTCCATTCCTTTGGCACCTGAATTCAAGCCCTTTATTTTATTTACTGCCACACAGAAGAAGCCCTGTCTTCCCTGGCATTCCCACCACCTGTTATAGATTAGCAGCAACAAGCACCTTCCTTGACCTAGGCCCTAACACACAGCAGAAGGAAAATGGTCTATTCATCACAGCAGCAGCCATTCTTCTTTTAGCACAGTGCTTGGCAGGGAATTCTGGGAGAGGGCGTGCTTCTGGGGCTTAATTCCCTGAAGGGGGGTGATGGCAAAACCCACGTATGGAGCCTGTCAGCCTGGACATTCTAGAAAGAAGATTGAGCCCTGCTCAAAAGGACAAAGGGAACATGCTGGCCCAGACAGCCAAGTGTTCTCCATGTCCCCCTCCTGGCTCAGACCACTTCACATGGAACCTTTAAAAAGTCTATGGCTCTTGGGCTTCCCTGGTGCCGCAGTGGTTGAGAGTCCTCCTGCCGATGCAGGGGACATGGGTTCGTGCCCCGGTCCGGGAAGATCCCACATGCCGCGGAGCGGCTGGGCCCGTGAGCCATGGCCACTGAGCCCGCGCGTCCGGAGCCTGTGCTCCGCAACGGGAGAGGCCACAGCAGTGAGAGGCCTGCGTACAGCAAAAAAAAAAAAAAAAAAGTCTATGGCTCTTGAGATAAATGGCACAATTCAGGAGAGGCTGGAAGCACACAAGGCAGAGAGCATCCTTTGTGTTGAAAATGCAAATTGTTTTCCATTTAATGGACAATCTCCCCCTCTGGAGGCTGATGAAGTGAATTGTGACTTAATTCTTTAGCCATCCTTTGATAGATTCCCAGACTGAAAATGAGGGCTGGAGGTGGGGGTGGGGAATTCTCCAGGAGAGAAAGAGAAGACTTCATGATATCATTGGCCTTAAAATGGGACAGTTCTTATTTTTTTATCTTTTAATTTTCTATCTATTTTTAAAGTTTTAAGATAGAGTTTATTTTTTAGAGCAGTTTTAGATTGACCACAAAATCTTGCAGAAGGTACAGCGAGTTCCCATATACCCCTGTCTGCACACACACCCCAGAGTGGGAAGTTTGCTACAGTGAATATACACTGGCACGTCATTATCACCCAGAGTCCATAGTTCACCTTGGGGTTCACTCTTCTTGGTTTAGTTTTTCCGTGGTGGTTGTTTTTCAGGGGAAAGTGTGTTACGGGCCCAGCTGAAGATGAGTTTCTCTTAGAGAACCTGCTTCCCACCTTCTCCTTTGCTCAGTCTGGTCTGAATGAAGCTTTCTTTACCTAGGGTCAGTCAAAATTGACACAAAAGTCTTTGAGACATTTTCTGTGGCTTATTTCTTTTCCATAACTGTGTTCCAGCCAAAATGTCTGAGTAAACTTCTTTTTATGTCATTTAAAAATATACTAGGAAATCAACTATTTAAAGGAACAACAGATGCAGAGTATCACCCCTAATTACATTCTATGTATGTCTAGATATTGACTGATTGTCTTTTTACAAAGTGAAACCTCACTAGATAGGATCCAGGCCCGGGGTGGGACTTGTTATAACACTTTATGGCTGAAGATCAGCTGTTAGACTGAATATAAGTTACTTTAAAATACTTCAGCATGCATAATATGATATGCACGTAAAAAATGCAGTTTTAAAATTTTAAACAGCTTCTTGAGATATAATTCATGTACCATAAAATTCACCTGTTTTAAGTGTATGGCACAATGATTTTTAGTAAATTAACCAAGGTTTTCACCATCGTCGCCATCCAGTTTTAGCACATTTCCATCATCCTAATAAGATCCTAATGAGGTCACTCACAACTGGTCACAGTTAATCCCCCATTCCCGTCCCTAGTCCTAGGCTGCCACTAATCTTTTCTGAACACTTCATATGAATGCCACCACACAATATGTAGTCTTTTGTGCCTGACTTCCTTCATTTAGCACAGGATTTTTGAGGTTCGTCCATGTTGTAGCATGTGTCAGTGGGTTCTTTCATTTTTATTGCAGAATAATATTCCATCGTATGGATATACCACAATGTGTTTATTCATTTCCTAGCTGATGAATGTTTGGGTTGTTCCCATTTTTTGGCTATATAATATGCTGCTGTGAACATTCTTATGTGCTTGTTTTCATGGACATATGTTTCCATTTCTCCTTTTTTTTTGGCTGCATCGGGTCTTCGTTGCCGTGTGCGGGCTTTCTGTAGTTGCGGCGAGCGGGGGCTACTCTTTGTTGTGGTGCACAGGCTTCTCATTGCCGTGGCTTCTCTTGTTGGGGACCATGGGCTCTAGGCGCACGGGCTTCAGTAGTTGTGGCACATGGGCTCAGTAGTTGTGGTGCACGGGTTTAGTTGCTCCACGGCTTGTGGGATCTTCCCAGACCAGGGCTTGAACCCGTGTCCCCTGCATTGGCAGGCAGATTCTTAACCACTGGGCCACCAGGGAAGTCCCTCCATTTCTCTTGGGTAGATTACCTAGGAATGGAATACACCACCACATCTAGAGGTGGTGTGTGTTGAGTTTCTTCTACTTGCCCCTCGGGATTCACCCTCTGCCCCTTCTTCGCCCTGCTGTGTGCCCTAGGAGGCTGCCTTGCACCAAGGGCCTCAGATGGCTTCTGGTTTCAGTGGGGTTTGGTGGGGGTTGGGGGATACTGGCAACAGGTAAGAGAGAGAGAGAGGAGTGTGAGGTTGGGTTCCTTTCTGCTCTCTCCCTGTGGGCTGGCTGTATCCCTCTGCTGAAGGCCACAGCTCTGTCAGGCAGCCCTCTCCACCCTCTGGTTCTGGTAACTGTTCATCCCCCAACCCTTTCAGGTTCACAGGTGACAACAGCTCTGCCCTTATTAGCTCCAGAATCTCGTGGGTTCTCTACACATTAGTCACACTTTGTAAATCATCCTTTTATTAAACTCTCTTCTAGTTACCCAATTTGAGTGTGCTGTTTTTGCCAGGACCTTGGCTAAATCCAGGTTTTAGTTAATTTTTAAAGATGCTAAATTAGAGTTCATCAATATCTGTGCTTTAGCTAACTTGACTTTCATTAGAGGGTTTGCCCCTTAGCCTAAGAGACGTTATAAATAATTTTCCTGAGGAAGTGCCTTCCAAGATATGTGGATTAGCTAGAAATATTGTACAGGTACTTCTGCCCTCCTGTGAACAAGGATGTAAAATCTGTGAGCATCGCAGAGTGGTGTTCCTTGGCCTTTGACTGATTTGGCCCCATGTCCTGCTGACAGTGGAAGATTCTCTCACCCTACCCTGCTAGAAGTTTGACTGCCCCCTGCCCCCAGAACATTATCATATCTGCCTGGGATGAGCCTTCACAGACTGCCTAAGGGACAGAAAGCTGGGACTCCACTGAGCTATAAGAATAGGTTCATGACTATCTTGATGCCAGCTTACTACTGAATGTTTCTGTTGGTAGGATTTGGTCTGAGGCTTGTTTAAATCTTATAACATACCATCTGCTGGCTGGTTGTTGGGGAGGAGATCTGTAGCCAAAATCTATCTCTAATTACTGGAGGCAACAAGAAAACCCAGTGATTATGAACAACCAAACAGGCTTGGGTAAGAGAAAGACATAATATTTAATGCCTCCCAGGGTTCCAGCCATTCAGGGTTCTAGTCAGCTCTGCCCAGTCCTTAGGAGCATGTGCAGCTGCTCTGGTCTGTACAAAAAGCAGCCCAGCTGGCCCCAAGCAGCGCCAGCCCCTCTGGCCTCCCAGCTCATCTCAGCCCCAGCTAAGCACTGTACAGCCCCATACAGCATCTACTCACTTCACATCCCCAATTCTCTTTTTTTTTTTTTTTTTTCCCAATTCTCTTTTAAAAAGCACTGTTACCTCATTTTCCTGTATTTATTTAGCTTCCTTTAGCTTCTTTTTTAAAATTAAACTCTTAATTTTGAGATAATTATAGATTCATATGCAGTTGTAAGAAAGAATACAGAGAGATCCCATGTACCCTTTACCCAATCTTGCAAAGCTATTCTACAACATCACACTCAGGATATCAACATAGATACAGTCAAGATACAGAACATTTCCATCACCGCAGGCATCCCTTGTGTGGCCGTTTTATAAACACCCCCACCACCTCCTTCCTCCCTCCCTCCCTCCCTCCCTCCCTTCCCTCCTTCTTTCTTTCATTATTTCTTTCTTGACGTATAGTTGATTTACAATGTTGTGTTACTTTGTTCAGCAAAATGATTCAGTTATACATATATATACATTATTTTTATATTCTTTTCCATTATGGTTTATTACAGGATATTGTTTCCAGTTTGGGGCAATACTTATAAAGCTTCTATAAACATTTGTATATAAGTTTTGTGTGAACGTAAGACTATTTTTTCTGGAATAAATGCTCAGGAGTGCAATTGCTGGCTGGTATGATAGTTGCATGTTTCGTTTTTTAAGAAACTGCTAAACTGTTCCCCAGATTGTTTGTACCATTCTCACCAGCACTGTATGTGTGGTCCATTTTCTCCACATCTTCACCAGCATTTGGTGTTGCTATGTTTTATTTTAGCCATTCTGAGAGCTGTGTAGTAATATCTCATTGGGGTTTTAATTTGCACTTCCCTGATGGCTAATGATGTTTATGTATACATTTTTAATTCAAAGAAGTATAAGGAAGAAAACAACAAAAAGGCCATCATCTCTTTGCCCAGGTAATTTCCGTTAAAGATAAAATAATACAGGCATAAAATGAGAAAACTCAAGCAGCACAGAAAAGCATACAAAGGGAAATAAAGGCCTCTCCTCCCTCACCCCTGCCCTTACCTGGCCCTTCTCTGTAAAGGTCACCAGTGTTCACAATGTCTTGAGATTCCTTTCAGAAAAGGTAAAGGAAAACCGTGGCTATATTCATACTTACCTGTTGACATGGATGTTGATAGTACAGAGTAACTTCAGTGTAACAATCCAGAGACTTTCCTGATTAGTGGGTGGCTCTGTCCAGTTCCTTCTGTCTTGCTTCTTGTCTATCTTATAAGCCTTTGTGCTACTCTTCAAGGTTGGAGCTGGGTCATAAGCATGGGTGTGTCCTGCAGCCCACTGCCAGCACTCAGTCCTATGGCCAGACATAGGGCAAGAAAGGCCAGGAGTGTCATCTAGTCACATGCCCAGGAAGAAGGAAAGTAATTTATAGTCTCCTAGCAGAATTTACACCTGTATGTTTAGTTTTTGCCCACATGAGCACAGATGGGATCCTGCTTCACACAACCATAAACCCTCTTCTAAACTTTGCTTTGTCCATTAAATAATGTAATATGGAGATCTTGCCACAGCAAAGGCATACAGATGGCCTTCATTCTTTTTAATGGTTTCAGGGTTATCCTATCCCAGGGATGTACTATGTCTCTTTTATCGGCCTCTTAGGGATGGGCACTAGGGTTACTTTTTGTTTTTGTAGTTACAAATAATGTTTCAAGACACACCCTTGAAGATAAACTTACACATATCCAAGTATACATCTCTATCAGTAAGATGGCAGGCTCAATGGGTATGTGCATTTAAATACTGGATACCATTGCCAGATGGTCCTCTATATGATTGAACCAATTTTAACCCATCTTATATTACTATAAATTTTAATACTTATATACATATATATTTAAACATCATAAAACTTACTTTTTGTCACTTTAATATATATAAACATGCATTCTTGGCTATTAATGCCCACAGAATGCTAGAAGCAAAATATATGACTAAAGATTGTCTGGTTTTATTGCTCCATATCTGGGCAATTCTAGTGCCACCCCAATGTCTGGGATGGTATGGATGCTACAAGCTCCAGTGTGACAGGCAAGGCAGTTAGAATGCTTCTCAAGACAGCACTCCTGTCAGTTACAGGTAATGGCACAGTGTGGCCCCTTGCATTAAAATCCCTTGGCTTAGCCCAACCCAAGAAAGAAACAACTGCTTTGCTCTATTCTTGAATATTATCACACATTTACTGTCAACATATGATGGTGTCTTATGCCATTTCAGCAAGGAAATTCTTCTTCCTGATGTCTAAATTACCCTAAACTACTCCAGCTGCACTCTAGGCTTATTCCCTTTCACCTTCCCTTAAATGAATGCATCAGCTTTTAACTATTTTTATGTTTCCTTGGATTCATTGCTTTGTTCCTGCGTGTCTTCACTTCAACCCTATACTTTCTGAACCAGGCTTTGAGTATCCTAAATTCATTGTAGTATGTCATGGTTGTGTGCACGTGTGTGTGTGTGTGTGTGAGAGAGAGAGAGAGAGAGAGAGAGAGAGAGAGAGAGATGTACCAAACAAGAGTGTACATAATATCTAAGTGTGGTTACAAAAAAATTTAAAATGAGGACAGTGTCTCCTATCACCCAGCTTAAGAAACAGGGCATCACCAGTTTCCTTGAAGTTTGTCGTATAGGCACATATGTCATGCCTTTGTGTTTCCCCTCCTCACTCCCACAGATGTCAGCGCTATTAAGAATGCTGTGTTAGTAATTTCCTTGTTTTAAAAAAGTTGTTACACATGCGTGTATCCCTCAACAACATTTGGTTGCCTCATTTGTTTTGAACTTAATATAAATTGATTCATATGTCTTCTGTAATCTGCTTCTTACTGATCAATATTGTGCTTTTGAAATTCATCCATGCTGACGTGTGTAGAACCTGGTTCATTCATTTTCAGTATTGTATAGTATTCCATTATATAAATTGACCCAATTTAGTTATCCATAGTCATTTAATTCACAATGGCAACAGATAAACATAGGACATTGGTGGCAGGAACAGCTAAGTTTCCCCCCAGATCCCTATTCTCCCATTGTATAAAGTTGTAGCTAGTAAGTGGCTATCCAGCCAGGGAACTTCCCAGATTCCCTTACATATAGCTGGGGCTTTGTGACATTTTTCCAATGAAATCAGGCAGAAGCGATGTGTGTCATTTCTTGGTCAAGGTGGCTGAGAGAGGGGATATATCTTCTCTACCCTCTTCCGATCCTTGCACTGGCTGGATATCAACAGCCAGGGCGATCTTAGAAACCTGGTGTTGAAGGTGGAAATGCCTTTCTCAGCTGTGCGTCCTGAAGGACTGTGTGGAATAGAGTCTGTTATACAAGACAAAAACCAAACTTCATTGCGTGAAGCCACTGAAATTTTGGAGTTATTTGTTACAGCAGCTTAAGTTATCCCAACTAATGCAAACTAACAAGAAATGTCCAAGATTTACATGAAGAAACTTCTAAAAGTTTTAGAAGAATGCATAAGATCTGAATAAATGGCATATTACGGATAACTGATTAATGCAAAGATGCAACTTTTCCCTTAAATATCTCTAATTTCAATATAAAACGTTAAAAAATATAATCTTATCATTTACTTGGAAAATTAAGAAGGTAACACAAGAACATTTTGAAAGAAAATAATAAATCATAGGGACTTCCTCTATGAGACACCAGATATCAAAGCCTATTATAAGATTATCAGAAGTGGCACTGGCACAGAAGTTAACAAATAGGCCAGTGGAACAGAACAGATAGATTAGAGACAGATCCACGTACATATGAGAATTTGGCATAAACATTTCACATCAAGAAAAGATGGACAAATAGAAAAATGCTGCCAAAACAATGAGCCACCCATTTTGAAAAAAATAATGCTAGATGATTTCAACCTCACACTATTCTCAAAAATAAACAACAACAAAAATAAAAAAACTACAAGTGTTACAGGAAAATGTATTTATATCCTTGAAGTTGGGGAAAATCATAAAGGAAATTCTAAAAAAAAATAAGGAAAATATTCACAAACTTGGTAACATTAAAATTAATATTATGTAATGTATGGAAAGAACACCATAAACAAAGGAGAAAATAATTACTGCATATATAGTAGGCAAATAATTAATACCAAGTATATGTAAAAATAAAGCTCCTACAAACTTATAAAAAAATGACAACCCAACAGTAGACTGGGCAACGGGTATATTCTGGTTATATCCAGACAAAACTATAATTCAGAAAGATACATGTACCTCTATGTTCATAGCAACACTATTCACAATAGCCAAGACATGGAAACAACCTGAATGTCCATCAACATATGAATGGATAAAGAAGGTGTGGTACATATATACAATGGAATACTACACAGCCATAAAAAAGAATGAAATAATGCCATTTGCAGCAACATGGATGTGTCTAGAGTCGCAACATACTAAGTGAAGTAAGTCAGAAAACGACAAATATCATAGCATATCACTTGTATGTCTAGAGTTGCAACATACTAAGTGAAGTAAGTCAGAAAACGACAAATATCATAGCATATCACTTGTATGTCTAGAGTTGCAACATACTAAGTGAAGTAAGTCAGAAAACGACAAATATCATACGATATCACTTGTATGTGGAATCTAAAATATGACACAATGAACTTATTTATGAAAGAGAAACAGAATCAGGGGCACAGAGAACAGAGCCGTGGTTGCCAAGGGGGAGGGGGTTAGGAGAGGGATGGATTGGGAGGTTGGGGTTAGCAGATGTATGCTTTTATATACAGAATGGATAAACAAGGTCCTGCTGTATAGTACAGAGAACTATATTCAATATTCTATGATATGTACCATGTCTTCTTTATCCATTCCTCTGTCAATGGGCATATATACAATGGAATATTACTCAACCATAAAAAAGAACGAAATAGTGCCATTTGCAGCAACACTGATGGACCTAGAGATTGTCATACTGAGTGAAGTAAGTCTGACAGAGAAAGACAAATATCATATGATATCAGTTATATGTGGAATCCAAAAAATATGGTATGAATGGACTTATTTACAAAACAGAAATAGAGTCACAGATTTAGAAAACAGACTTATGGCTACCAGGGGAGAAAGGAGGGTAGGGAGGGATAAATTGGGAGATTGGGATTGACATACACACATTACTATATATAAGATAGGTAACTAATAACGACCTACTGTATAGCACAGGGAACTCTACTCAATACTCTGTAATGACCTATATGGAAAAAGAATCTAAAAAAAATAGTGGTTATATGTATATGTATAACTGATTCACTTGCTGTACAGCAGAAACGAACACAACATTGTAAATCAATTATACTCCAATAAAAATTAAAAAAAATAAACATACTGGGAAAATTTAAAAAAGAAGATGCACTTAAAAGTTCATTGATGATGAATGAATAAACAAAACGTGGTGTAGGCATACAATGCAGTATTATTCAGCCTTGAAAAGGAAGGAAATTCTGACACATGTTACAATGTGGATGAACCTTGAGGACATTATGCTTAGTGAAATAAACCGGCCACAAAAAGAGAAAAACAAAAAACAAACGAACAAAATATTCTATGATAAACCATAATGGAAAAGAATATAAAAAAGAATTTATATATGTATAACTGAATCACTTTGCTGTACAGCAGAAATTAGCACAATGTTGTAAATCAACTATACTTCAACAAAAAGTTTAATAAAAAAGGGTATATGCAGGTAATTCACATATAAACATAAAAAAAAATCAGTCCCACTGATAGTTGGAAAAGTGCAAAGCAAAACAGTAGAGAGATGTAATTTCTTGACTTTTAGGTTGAAAAATTTGCTAATATAGTATATGGGCCAGAGTGTGGAGAAGTAGAAGCTGTATTTTTGATGGTACAGTTTTAAAGGAGAATATTTTGCCAATACTGTGAAAATTTAAAAAGCACGTACCTTTTAACACAGCAGTTCCACTTTTCCTTGGCTATCTACTCTGGGAATTAATTCACTTGTATATACAAAGAGCAGTATTGAAGGGCTTTCACTGTAGCAATATTGGTAATAGGAAAACTTCAAAACAACTTAAATGCTCACCCAAAAGTGAACTATAGAGCACTATGAAGCAATAAAAATGTGGCTCAGCATATGGACTGACGTAGAAATAGATACAATACTTAGAGATGAGACACATCATTAAGTTAAAAAGACAAGCTTATAATGCCATTTATAAAGTGTGAAAAGAAAGAAATCCCACAAAACAAACTTCTATTTCTGTATGTACTTATAGATGCATGTAGATGCAGAGAGAAAGTTAGAAAGGAGGATCAATACCAAACTAAAGACAGCGGGAGCCTAGCGGTGGTGGGGAAATGGAACCGTGGGTGTGGCTTAGTGACAGCTTTTACAGTGAGAATGTACTTGTGCATTTAATAGTATAATTTAATAAATCAAAATAGAAAAAGATGTAAATGCTGAGGCTTCAGCTCCAGAGATTCTTAATTGGATGGTCCTGGTGGGAATTGGTGTTTATTTTTGATGTCTTCCTGAATGATTCTGATACCATAGGTTTGAATATGGGCTATTGGAGACCATATAGTAAAGTCTTCAATTCAGCTTCTTATGTGTTTTCTATAATAGAACTCCTTGTTAAAAGCTGGCATAGTGCTTGTTTTGGAAACATATACACTAAAACTGATGTGATACAGTGAAGATTAGCACGGGCCCTGTGTGAGGATGACACACAAATTGTGAAACATTCCGTAATTGTGAAACATTCCCTATAGGTAAATTTTATGTCATGTGTATTTTACCACAATTTAAAAATATAACAGTTTCATTTAATTAAAACCATAGAGAAGGATTTCAGTTTACTGGGCCCTTTGTCACTAACTCAAATGTTGTCTGTCTCTGTTTATTATATTTTAATTAAAAAAATTTTTTTGTCTCTTTTTTTAACATCTTTATTGGAGTATAATTGCTTTACAATGGTGTGTTAATTTCTGCTTTATAACAAAGTGAATCAGTTATACATATACATATGTTCCCATATCTCTTCCCTCTTGCATCTCCCTCCCTCCCACCCTCCCTATCCCACCCCTCTAGGTGGTCACAAAGCACCGAGCTGATCTCCCTGTGTTATGTGGCTGCTTCCCACTAGCTATCTATTTTACGTGTCTCTGTTTAAATGAGCATTGGTTTTCCCATTTGTCTTCAGGCAAAGCTCTATCTTTTCTCACCTGTAGCATTTTTAGGTGTGAGGAGTCTGGGCCTGTCCATGATAACTCAGCACATTGCGTTTACCTGTCTCCTATGCTATGTTCAAGCACACCACTTCTGCACTGTCGCTCAGCTCCCATGAGTCGGAGCAGTGTCCAACCTGAAGAGAGTTCCTTCTGATCTCAGGGAAGCGTCTGTTTACCCTCCAGTTTCCTATTCCATTTTCTGTCCCGTTGGGAGCCAGAAACCGGAAAGAAAGGGCTCAGGTCCATGACCGTGCCCAAGTGAAGAGAACCACAGGAAGAACGTTCTTGTGAATAGGAGGCAGCTCACAAGGTCGCTGCAGAAATATTGTTTTTTATTATGGGATGCTACTCTAGACCCTGTTACATAAATTATAGTATAAAATCCTCCAAATTCTGAATTCCACCACACATTTGATCGTAGGTGGTTTAGATAGGAGGGCATTCAGATTGTGGATCTGTGCAAAAAAGCACATAGTTCCTGGCACATAATAAACACATGCAAATAAACTACTGTTATGTCACATTTAGCCTGGCCCAGTGTGGCTGTTTTACTCATAACCCAGAAACCTTTGTCATATTCTGCATATTTAAACTCAGGAGAAGCAAGCACATCACGCTGTGACCAACTGAGTGATGCCCCAACTCACCTTTAATGTAACAAGCCTTCCCTGTCTGCTTATCATCTCCTTTTTGGTTTTCCCATCTCTACCCTCAGTTAGCAAGACAGGGACTCAATGTCGTGCTTATCAGCCGGACACCGGAAAAACTACAAGCCATTGCTACAGAGATTGGTGAGTGACCCCAAGAAATAAGGGAGATGTTTGTGGAGCCCACCAGCCAATTCTGCTCCTGTCCTGCCCATAGAGACATCTGTCAGCATCCCTACGTCTGCTCTCTGGAGGCTGCGGTACCAGCCTCCTTAGGGGACCCCAGTTTACAAAGTTAAGTGCAGGATATAAGTGGCTTTAGTTCACTTCAGTTTAGTTCACCAGGGGTTCTTCAGGCTGCATGAAGCAGGGGCAGACTCACCCCACGAATAGGTCTACTCTCTTCTTTGGTCTAGCGTCTCCATATCTAGGATCAGACTCCCTCATCCAGAGGCCTCAGCTGTCTGATTGCTTCTGCTACTCCCACCAAAAGCAGGATCTCAGCTTCCCTGGTGGCACAGTGGTTGAGAGTCCGCCTGCCGATGCAGGGGACACGGGTTCGTGCCCCGGTCTGGGAAGATCCCACATGCCGTGGAGCTGCTGGGCCCGTGAGCCATGGCTGCTGAGCCTGTGCGTCTGGAGCCTGTGCTCCGCAATGGGAGAGACCACAACAGTGAGAGGCCCACGTACCACACACACGCACACACAAAAAAGCAGCATCTGTGTTTGGGACTTCACTTCCCTATGTCTATGCTGTGCTCCTTGCAGTAGGGTGAGGGACAATGCTTACGGCTAGCTGTTAGATTAAAAAAAAAAGGTTTGATCCAGGGCTGCCACATATGGTTTTGAAAGTTGTACACTATACAACCCCAAGAGACAGCATTTATATTATAAAGCTTTATTATTATGATCCACTCTGACATGTTCTTAGTTAATAATGATCATCATATCCCTTTCTGGGCATTTGCACTTAAATAGTAATTACTAATTTAGTAATTGATAAATTCCTTAACTCAAAGGAATGAGTCTTCAACTATGAAGACTCATGAAGACCATAGCAGGCTGTCTGGGGGAGAGCCTTATTTCTCTGGAGAGAATTTGGGCTAAGAGAAGGCTGTGGGAGGTGTGGGGTTGAGCAGTCACAACGAGGAGGCTCAGTGCCCTTGAACCAGTGAATTCTGCTTTTGTTTTCTGTCTGGATATCAGAAATAACTTTGACCCAGGACTAGGACATTCTTCAGTGTTTCCCTTACAGTGCTAAAGTGTACTTTTTATCGTCCTTTTGAAAAATAAGTAGTGTCTTTGAACTGCCCCCAAACTTTGCCTTAAGATCACTTGCCCCAGAAATACTGGGTCTAATTCCAGAGCTAAGCAGGCAGCATCTGGTGAGATATGCCCGTTGCTTTTATATCTAAGAAAGAGCTCCTGCACAAGGCAAGATCACATAAAACAGTGGAAAGAGGATTGAACTTGGAGGGAGCAGAGTTTGGGTGCCCTTGGTCAAGCTAGTAAGCTTCTCTGAGCCTTAATTTTCTCCTCTGAAAAATGGAGAAAATACCTACTTTACAAGGTTGTTGAGAGGATTAAAAAATATATTGTGCGGGCTTCCCTGGTGGCACAGTGGTTGAGAGTCTGCCTGCTGATGCAGGGGACATAAAAAAAAAAAAAAAAAAAAAAAAATATATATATATATATATATATATAGTGCATGTAAATGTTTTATAAATGCTAAGACATTGGACAAATACAAAGGATTTCTGAGTGTATGTGACAAGGACCTGACACTCACTGAGCAGAGGCATTGCACTTTGCTCTTACAGCCCTTAGTCCAGGGGTCTGAAACCTGAACATGCACCACAGTCACCCCTAGCACATGTGAAAACAGATCACCAGGCCAACTCCCAGGGTTTCCCGGTTCAGTAGGTCTGGGGTGGATCCTGAGATTTTGTGTTTCTAACAAGTTCTCAGTGATGCTGATGCTGTGGTCTGTGGACCTTGCTTTGAGAATCACTGCATTAAATCTGTTATAATGTCTTTACTTGTCACTGTAGTGACTCTTAGAATCACACAGAAACCATCATTCACAAATCTTTTAACACATCCCAGCATTTATCCGAGGCTATTTCTTGTTTCTAATTAAGGTGACAGGCTTGTGCTCTTAAGTGTCTGTTCAGGTAGTATAGGAGCATTGGGAGAACATGGGCAAGAGGGGGATTTGGACTCCTGTTCATTAAAAAAATAATTGTTGTCTCTAATGCAGAGTGGACGATAGGAAGTAGTGTGAAGATTATACAAGCAGATTTTACCAAAGATGACATCTATGAGTATATTAAAGAAAAACTTAAAGACTTAGAAATTGGAATTTTAGGTAAGTAAATTATAAAATGCAAAGCTTGTTGTAATAAATCAGTGAAACAATTATCTTAGTGATAATTGATTATTCAAGAGTAGCTTAAGCTTAACCCATGACGATAAGCTGTAGCATTAAACCAAATATTAAAGTTCAGTTCTTCAAGAGGAATTACTGGATTAACAAATTTGTATATGACTTTGAAATGGAGCAAATGTACATATTTCAATCTTCCCAACCATATTTCCTAGTATTAAAATATTTTTCTTTCACTGAACTGTATTGACATTCGGCAGGAAGAGGGAAACTCTGGCCTAAAGGAATTAGTTTAGCAAACAAACATCGCTGCAATTGACCCATGAAATAGTGAGTCAGTGTGGTTGTCTGAGGACTGACTTTCTCTTTTGGGAAATGAGATACAATTTTTTTCTGAGATAATTTATAGACAGTCTGTTTTGTAACCACATCACAGTACAGTGTTTGTATTGTACATAGAAAGAAGATTTTGATTTCTAGAATAATTACATTTTTACTGATAAAAGTGTAAAACATGTTGCAGGAAAATTGGAAAGAACAGATGAGCATGTAAAAGAGCTATGCATTTCTTGAAATCCTGACAGCCTGAGATAGCATCTTGGTATATATCCTTCCAAATACATACACACATAGTTTCAAAATCAGGATTAAATGTATGTACTGTTTTGCAACATTACAAAAAATCATACATTGCTAATGTTCTCCCAGGTTTTTAAAACTCTGAGCGGTCATACTTTTGAATGCGTCCATTGCATCCCACCACCATGATTCATTTTATGTGCATTGTATTATAGGACCACAATTTCTTTCTCTCCAGTTTCCTCACTGTTACCAAATGATGTTGCAACGAACAACCTTGTATATAAATCTTTTGTACATGTTTCCTTGGAAAACTTCCCAAGAATTCCTGGGTTGAATATGACAGTTTTTAAGGCTTTCAATTGACATTTGCCATGGGCTCTTCTGACATCTTTTTGTTTTGCCTCTTTTGATCAGTCAACAATGTCGGCATGCTCCCAAACCTTCTCCCGCGTCATTTCCTTAACACGCCGGATGACATCCAGGTAGGCCTATACTCTTCTGTGGATGTTTTCCTCTCACGTGGTCCTGAGCACCCTGGCTGGGTAATCACCAGGGCCGGGAGGGGGTAATGGGATTGTATTCTGTATTCCAGGTGGATGACTGGAGGTCTCCCTTTCTTTTCGCCTGAGTACTTGATACACAGTCAAGGATACTGCTGTTCATGACTATCTCTAGGATAAGGACAACTTCCCTCTTCTCCACACACCAAAATTTACCTGTGCCAGTCTTTCGGGGATCTGCACTTTGCTTTCTAAGAGGGTAATTCGGCCTAACAAATTCATAACTTTGTATTCATGGCTTTCTTTGTCTTCCCAGGTAATAAGACTCATTCCACTTTCAGTGTGATAGAAGCCCCTCGCACAGACTCTGTGGTTGGGGTTGTTGTCAGTTCAGCCAGCTTGACTCGGACCCATGACTGCCCTTGCTGGCCATGAGCAAATTTACTACGCATTTAACAGTCTTCGAAGACACTATATTTCGATACTTCCTCAGGCCCTGACCTTTGAAGTAGTGGGTTATAACAATTCTGAACAGGCTAGCATGCTTCTATTCCCCGATCCCGCAAGTATTCCTAAGGTTCTGTGTAGGCCCCACGTCTACTGCGTGGACAAATAATGCCAGATTCCTTGGACCCTGCTGAACATCCTCACCGGCCACACATCTAACTCCATGGTCCCGGTTTCTGGCACAAGTTGGTGTCTCTCCATTAAGCAGGTTCCGCTCTTGCTTCTCTTTATTTACATCTGCATTTGTACTTGTCTATGTGTCTGACCCTCTTTTCCTCTCTGTCTGTCTTGGGTGATTCTAGCAGTTTCTTTAACTGCCCTCTGTAGCCCGGAACCTGTATACCTTGTGTTATACAACCATTCACCTTTCTAATGTCTATGCTATTGTCTTCTAGATCACATATACTAACCTCCCTTCCTTCAGCTGGAAATTAACCATCTCCCTTTGAAAAACTGTTTCCGTATTCCTGCCGAAATTTTCAAGGAAACTTTTGTCTTTTTTTTTTTTTGGCGGTACGCGGGTCTCTCACTGTTGTGGCCTCTCCCGTTGCGGACAGCAGGCTCAGCGGCCATGGCTCACGGGCCCAGCCGCTCCGCGGCATGTGGGATCTTCCCGGACTGGGGCATGAACCCGTGTCCCCTGCATCGGCAGGCGGACTCTCAACCACTGCGCCACCAGGGAAGCCCGGAAACTCTTAATTGACTTCTATTCAAGATCACATTCTTATAGAATCACAGTGTGGATGTCAGATGTTTCCCTGTTCTAGTGCATTCTGAATATCAACTAGGAGCCTAATTTGCAGGCTGAGGCAACCACTCAGACACACACTTTTGCCCGCTTCATGGTTGTTTAGCACTGAATACTTCTCAAGAGAATTTCTCAAATGATCTGGCTGATTCATGATTGTGGTTATTTATTACAGAGCCTCATCCACTGCAACATCACCTCGGTAGTGAAGGTATGTGGTCAATGTATGTGCTCAGTGCATTAAAATGTAGTTGCTGTTGGATTTGGCAACTCAGGAGAATTGGCCCCTTCCCTGTAGATGCAGAATTCTTTAAAATTGAACTGTACTTTAAAATTGAAATGAGAGACCACGTAGTAGCCTTTTAATTGTCTTGTCTGTTTTCATCAAGAAAATACAGTGGATTCACTCTTCCTAGCATCTGAATCCTTTTTCTGCATTCAGTTTTGTCCTATGTCAGAACATATTAGGCCTGACGGTGATGAAACTTATTCAGGATTCCAAAGCAACTTAAAAAAAAATAGTATCTTCTTGTGATTTGAGTCTTTGTAAATAGAAGAAAGCTCACTTGGTGTGGAAAAAGGACAGAGGGTGTGGTTTGGATTTTATAGACTCTTGTTGTTCAAAAACTATTTGTTGAAGTGAAGTTCAAGTTCATATGTATTCTGATTCCAGATCAGTTACTGGACAGCATTGGGCCTGCTATTTAGCCCCTTTGAACTTCAGATTCTTCATCTGCTATTAAAAGAGTATTGAACTAATTGATGTGTCAGGTGCCATTCAGCACTCAGGTCCTTTTATTAGAATTAACTGCATACGCATTTATAGGCATGAGTACCACAAAGCTATCCTATGCTGTGTCTTTGTGTGAATAAGAAAAACGGAGACAAATTGTCTGTGCAGACAATTTGGGGAAAGGTGCTGCTTAAGAGTGGACATAGCCCCATGCTTGGTGAGTAGATGATGCTTTTGTGTGGACACAATATTTCCCTTCTCTCTGAATGATGAGAGCCCTCTAAATGGCTTGTGAGTGAACCCTGGGCTTTCAGCGCACACTCACCCCCACAGCTGGGCACCTTGCTCGGTACACAAAGTTCACAGCTGTGCCTGGCAGCCCTCATAATCACTCTGGATGGTCCAATGGAACTTCAGCAATGACTCAGGTATGACTGATTTCATGGAACTGGGACCCTTATTGGGGAGCAGCGGGGGGCTATCTCGTCTTCACAGCATGGACTGGCGGGGAGAACTGGTTTCCCAGAGGAAAATAGGTTCCTATCAACATAAAAAGAGGGGATGGATGCTGAACAGACCAAAAAAAAATGTTTTTCATGTGGCTAGAGTTGAGCTGACAAAAATTATTTTCAGCATTGGTTGTTTTTTTTGTTTTTGTAAGTATACTGGTATTTTATAGTTTCCTGCTCAGTTTTTATTGGTACATACATTCTTTTTATGCTGAGCAATCAATGGCTTTTTAAAATCCCCAGCTGATGTAATTGAAGGTTTTATATGTTCCACTGTTGTCTGCAGCCTTACCACTAAAATCTTTCACATTAATGGATACGTTGATCTTTCAGTCTTGGTTCATTTGATCACAGGGTTTCCCAAATGTATTTGACAACCCTCTGACTCTTTTAGCAGAGAAATGCTTTGATTTTCAAAAAAATTATTTTATATCTTGGTAGACACTAACTTCCTTAAGTAACAAAGAAAACAAATTGAAGTTTAGCTTCTAAGTATGCAATGCCCAAATTGGCCACGCTGGTTGGAAGCATGACTAGTATCATTTCATTATTCCAAGGGAACCATCTGGAAACACTAGAGTTCTCTATCAAGCGCAGAGATGGGAGAATGAGTTTGAGGGCAAAGGGAACGTGGGATAAGAGACTAAATACTGGAACCTTTGAGACAGGGACCCACAAAGTCCAGTGTTGTATCTCCAGTTGGGATCATTCACCCAGTCAGGCTTTTGGGAGACTGAGAAATGCTGTTCAACAATGCTCCAACTATATCCTTAATGAAGTTGGGAGAAGCAAGGAAAGGGTGTTGACATGATCTACTCCTCATGCTTCTCTCACCTCCCTCAAAATCCAGGGTTTCAGAAGGCAGTCCAGTCTAGGAAGCCCTCACCACTCCCACCCCTGCCTCTTCTCCAGAGCAGTGAAAACATTATTTGGAGGCTCCCAGGGATGAGCTTAGGGGCCTCCCTAGGAAATGCAGGGCCCCAGACAGCATGAAAAATTAGGCAAACTTGTCTTCTGGTCCCCAGTGTCCTCTATTTCTCTGCCTCTCCCTGTCTGTTTGGATGCTCTCTGTCTCAAACCTGCTCCCAAGACAGGGCCTGATTCCACTCAATTGTACTTTCAAGAACATTTTAGTCCATGGGTTTGCCTCTTTCTTAATTCTTAAAATGGGTGCCTTAAAATTATGACATGAAAAGCTTTCTTAATGAAATATTTAAGCTCCAGAACTGGCAGGGAAGACTTCTTCCAGGGACAGTAGGTTGGGGTGGGGAAGGGATTTTTCAACGCTGTTGTAATTCCAACAGACCAGCAGACATGTGGTGTCTAGGGAGCTACTTCACAGGCCACCTGCAGGCCGCCAGTGAGGCTGCTGTTGAATTGAAGAGACGTCCTTCTCCGTCTCATACCTTGTATGTGAGACACTCATGGACACTTGTTAGGTTTCCTGACAGTCCCCTAATTCTAACTCCTGTGTGAGTTTTGTAATGGCCAAACTACTTTTGCCTCTCTCCCAGAATGAAGGGTATCTGTGGAGCCTCAGTGTTGGTCCCACAGACATAAGCCAATTACCATAGTTTTTCACTCCCTTCATTTTCCAGGAAGACTTCAGTTTTATGAAGGAGAAACCAGAGGCCTCTGAACCGTTTGCCATTTTTCTAAGTTGCCTTTTATGGATTCCAGCCAGACTCTAGTGTTGTCAGAATTACCTCCAATGAGTGTCAGCAGATTTTCAAGGCCATCTGAGAAGATGAACCTGTTTCTCCAGTTTCCTCCAGCACCTACTTCCTAAGTCCCCACGGCACATTGCTACATAGTTCCTTTGTCAGGGCTTAACTTTGCCCTTCTCTTATAGATGACGCAGCTGATTCTGAAACACATGGAATCAAGGTAAGGTCTTTCCTTGGAAAAGCCATGGTCTGCCTGGCCTGGCACGGCACTCAGCTGACTTAAGGACCAGGGGGATAGGGTTCATCCGCTGCTGCTTTAACAAATGATAAAACTATGATGAAAGGACATGGAGATTATGGTTGGACCAGGCCAGCTTTGCAAGCAGATAAGCATATTTGCAGGTCAAATGTAGCATATACTGGAGGGAGGAAGAGAACAGCAGTTTCAGCAGACATTGTGTTCAAAAAATTAACTCACAGTGAGTATAAAAGAAACTTCAGAAGTTGGCCTGAGACCAAGACCATCTCTTTGTTATTATGCATTTCAGCTCTTGTCAGAATGAATACTCCGGTTTTGGGGTAAAAATCACCACCCCATCAGTGTCTCTATTTATTCCATGTTTTAAATCACCCTATTACAATGCCCACTTGGGAGCTGGTTTTTCTCAGGTGGTATTCACTAAAAGCAAATGGTCAATAGTTTTATCTTACCTAGAGGAAGAAGGGGCTTGGCCTTGTATTCCGATTTGCAGTTTCTTGATTTTTCTGGTTTGAATCCATCTAGTTGGGAAGGATTAAGGATATTGAATTTCAAAAGGGTAAGTAAGAACCCCAGAGACCTGTGTAGGAGTGCCTGTGTGAGCAGATGATGGACTGTCAAATTCCACCCAAGACAGGATTCTGCATATGACATCTGTCCCGTTGTGGGTCATCTTTATGAGTCAGAAGGGACCTTGAGCTCATGTGGTCACATTTGAGAGAGAAGGATCACTTCCCCCTTGAGTCTTGTCTGAGCTGAGTTGGTTCTCTGCATTTCGGTGGTGGAGCTTTGCTGTAGCAGAGCCCCTGTGTCCAGTCACAAGCTCTTGAAGTCAACTGACTGCCGAGTGACGTCATGGAGTGGTGTAGTTCATGACTGAGGTGAAGTTCCACTCACGGTTCTCGGAGGCAGAACACTTAGCACACGTGGAAACCTAGAGAGGATGGAAGTTTCCCAGCGTTCGCATGAGCCCCTTTATTTTCTTCCTTCTCAAGGTGTAATCAGGCAGCAAACAACTGAAACTTTGTTTCTTGCCCTTTAGGCGGAAAGGTCTCATCTTGAACATATCTTCCGGGGCGGCCCTCTTTCCCTGGCCTCTGTACTCTACGTATTCGGCTTCCAAGGTGAGTGACAGATGTAGTCCAAGCCTCCTTCTCCTTCTTCCTTTTGTTTTTCCCATTTAGCATTTTCCTTTGGATCATCTGGCAAGGCGATGGACTGATTTGCCTAGAGATACTCTTCTAGGTACAGGGAGGAGCGAGTCAGCCAGTATCTGGGTGCGAATTAGAAAAAGATGCTGCCCCTGGGCTGATGAAGACTCGCAGCAGCACAGCCGGGCAAGCGCGGCCCCCATGGAATTCCGGCTCCCACTCACTTCCTTGCCTGGGAGCCCTGCGCTCCTCTGGCCAGCAAGTAACATTGTAGTTTCCCTCCATCCCAGAGGCCTCATTAGGTGTCCTCTTGCCCTAGCCATAAATCTTTGGAACTGTGGGTGCTCTAGACAAGGCAGAGCTTCCCCCGGGTAGGGTATCTATAATCAGCGGCCCTAGGTATGTACTTATTACAAAACTTATGTTCCTTCTCATTGCGGGAGCTCTTCCCAGACCAAGAAAAGAAGTTCTAACTCCCATCAAGACGAACTGCTGCATTTTAAGGTGAAGAAGATAAGCTCCCTGTGGTGTCCTTTGAAATCTGAGTGAATTGGCTCTGACAGAGAATCAAGTCCTTAGGTGTTTCTCCTTCTTGCTCCAGGCTTTTGTGTGCACATTTTCCAAGGCACTGCAAGCAGAATATAAAGAGAAAGGAATCATTATCCAGGTGAGGTCAACAGTTCTGAGTCCTTGGGAATGGGAACTCTGGATCCCCATGGAGCCTGGGCCACTGCTTCCTGCAGGACAGGCTGTGCATGTGTGACCAGGAGAGGGGGTCTGGATGACACCATGTGAATTCCTGTGACCATAGAGGTGGCAGTGGAGCCACCGTGGTTCTGCCTGCTGCTGCCCTCACTGTGCCCTGGGTGCTGGAGAAGGAAATGGGGTGGGATGAGTGAGTGCTCAGAAACACTTTCTACCCAATGCTGCGTCAGGACAGAAATAGGTTCTTGTCTAAGCATCCTCTACTCTCCGACCTAGATAGAGGAGACAGGCTCATGTGGGAGGAACTGTGGAGAAGGAACAAAAGAAAACTGGGCACTTGGTTAATGTTGGAAGAGGGGAGAGGGTGCTTCGCTTGGGGGCTGTTCATCTGTGATGGAACATAGAGATCTCCACACCCTGGTTCTTGAGCACTTGAGGAAGAGGTGCTCTGCTCTGCATCTCCTCTACAATGACAGAGTGGTCATGGAGTTGACCTTGTCCTGACTGTAAACAAAGCTGGGTTGTCACTGCTGTCTGTAGGCTGAGCAATATGACATGCTTCCTTCAGCAACACAATTAAGTGGTTTCTGGAACCTGGAATAAACAGTTTACAGTTTTTGGTTAACTGGGAAGAAGTTCGATGACATACTATTAGGAATGAAAAAGGCACACTCAGTTATATTTTTAAAATTACTGCTGCACATACTGATTTTCAATTAAAATACCCAGGTGAGAGTATCTCAGTATAAATTAACCAGCTATAGGATGAAGCTTATTCAACAGGCAGATATGAGTTAATACTAGAAGCTTTGTAAATAACATCATCTTCCCAGTTGTAGTGAGTGGTTGTAACAGACTTGTCACTAGACTACAGTCCCATTCTCTGCCCTGCTGAACTAAAGTCTCACCTAAAAGAGATTCTTCCCTTCTATCCATTCTCCAACTTCCAGCTGAGGACGGATTCCTTTTGCAACAGCTCTACCTTATAGATGCTAAGTTTTCTGCAGTAAAAAGTAATGCCTAAAATCTCATTGGCTTAAAACCACAAAGATTTATTTCTCATTCATGCTACACATTCACTGTGAACTGTCAGAGGGGATTAGCTCACTGTAGTGATGCAGGGACCTGGGCTGATGGGGCAGCCGCCATCTTGGATATTGTCAGTTGATATGTCAAAGAAAAAGTGGTAGGAGTTCAAGAGACTTGCTTTGATAATTAAGGGCTCTGATAACTACTGAGCCTGCGAGCCACAACTACTGAAGCCTGCATGCTGCAACTACTGAAGCCCACGCACCTAGAGCCCGTGCTCCACAACAAAGAGAAGCCACCGCAATGAGAAGCCCGTGCACTGCAGTGAAGAGTAGCCCCCGTTCGCTGCAACTAGAGGAAGCCTGTGCACAGCAACAAAGACCTAACGGAGCCCCCCAAAAAAGGCCGCATGTCACTTTTGCTCATACTCATTGGTCAGATCTGGTCACATGGTCCCACCCAACCATAGGGACCCAGGAAGTGCAATTCTGTCATGTGTCTGGAAGAAAGAAGAACTAAAAATATTTGGTGAACAGCACTAAATATTAGTGTTGAGTATCAGGTCTTAGCATCATCTCGATCTTGATAATTGTGGGCCAGAGATGCTGTAGCTGCTAAGTTAGTGGGTTCTGTGGGGCAGAAGATGTGGGAGGAGGTGAGGAAAGGGGAGGGAGCCCCTTGCCTCATGCAGAAGCCTCAGAGCTGCTCCAAGTCCTGGAAGAGACGCTGTGACATTCTGAAAACCAGCTAGTCTCTCCAAACACGCATGTAATTGGTGCTCAATAAATATTTGTAAAATTCCTGAGGAAGTATGTACTGTAATCTTGGGTTTGATTTTCAAATCCCAGTGCTGCCATCAACTGAGTGTTTTGGACAGCCTGCTTAAACTCTGTGAGTTTGTTTCCCCATCTGTAAAAAGGGGTTTATAATAGCTGCTTCTCTGGGTTACTGTGAAGATCTAATGAATAGATAAGTATGCAAATTTAACCAAATATTTATTGAGCCCTTGTTTTATGCATAAAGGTGTTTTGTCAACCAAAACTCACTGTAAGAATGGAATCACTTTTTATTATTTCCCTATCTGAAAACTGGGTTTGAAAACACAAGCTTCTTATATTTTTCTAAGAATACACTTTGAGCTCTTTGGAAGAAAAGTGTTATGCAAATTAATAACTGCATTCATTTCCATGAGAACCAATTGAATTGAATTGACTGACATACATTGGATTAAATTATGAAACAATGTAATTTCAAGTATGATGAGGAAAAAAATGTGATGTGACAAAAATTTCAAAGGTGACGTGAAGAAAAAGAAAACAAGCATGGATTTTTTTTTTTTTTCCCTAAAGATGCCAAGGTCTCTGTGTCTGGGAATAAAGTAAGAAACCCCATTATGAAACCTCATGCCAGGCCACAAGGTGGTGAGACCACCAGTGGAAACATGGTATTGGGTTTTCAGGGTACAGTGTGCTGTTGTTTATTTGTCTTACCATGACAGGAAAGATTATGAGGTATGTGCCACTCCTGGCTCCTAACCGAAGTGTGAAAGTGGGAATCTAAAATACTTGAAAGTGCTCCAATTTGGTTATACGTGTTAGAAATAAATTTCTGTGATAGGGTTGCCAGATAAAACACAGGACATCCAGTTAAATTTGAATTTCAGATAACAAATAATCTTTTGAGAATAAGTGTATCCCATGCAATACTTGGGATATAATTAAACTGAAATATTTTCCCATTGTTTGTCTTCAAATATAACTGGGTGTCCTGCATTTTCACTTTCTAAGTTGGGGAAACGTGCTGTAAGACAGAGCTCCTCATTCACCCTGTGTGCATTTGAACCACTTGGTGTTGTGTGGCTAAGGCCTCATCTTGAGTTAGTTGCCATGTTAAGCCAGAAACTGACCTTTCTGATTCCCAGCTCTGTGCTCGTTCTATACCTTTAACTGTTCTATTATCATATAGTATCCTGAGACTTTTTAGGGGGAGAACAGAGTTGGAACATGAAGGGATGGTAAAATGGGTATTAGTTTCTCAGGGCTGGGCAGATTGCTCCTGTGTTACGGTCTTTATTTCCCATTGTAGGTGCTCACCCCGTATGCTGTTTCAACCCCGATGACAAAGTATCTAAATACAAACATGATAACCAAGACTGCTGAAGAGTTTGTTAAAGAATCACTGAATTATGTCACGATTGGAGACGAAACCTGTGGCTGCCTCGCCCATGAAATCTTGGTAATTGATAACTTCTCCTTTCTTGAAGCAAGGGAGGACAGACAAGCAGGGGGCCCTAGCAGGGCTTAGCCAGCTCTTCCTTGCTGTTGGAGCTTTCAGCCGTTCTCTGTCACGCAAGGATAGTGATGCCAGAGGTGTGCTGCTGAGGGTAATCCAGCCTGGGAAAAGGTGTATCTAGCAAGGGGAAGGAGAAGCTGAAGCGCTGGGTGCCCAGCCTATAGATAACTCTGAAGTTGGCAAATCTCACCCTTGGCCGCCTCACCTCTGCCCTCAGAAAGTAAGGCGGCTCCCAGAGCTTTGTGAAGGTCAGGCCAAAACACAGGGTGCTTCCCTGTAGGGGCTGTCGATGTCCTTGGCCCACTGTGCCGGTAAATGTTTAACTATCCAGGAAAAAACCAAAAATAAAACAAAACATCTTGATTTGTAGCATTTGCTGATTTGCATGACTGATGTTAAGTTACCAGTGTGTTGTCACCGCACATGAATTCAGGAGGGGAGCTCACAATTGGCTCTCGTGAGAAAGTACAAGCTGGTTCCTGTACACCACGGACTTCATCAGACATGGAAATAAAGTCTGAAGTATGTGGCACGAGGAGTTCTTATCATCCCTGGGCTGCTTTTAGGAAAAAACACAAACATGAAACAAAGGTAGACTTGAGTTTCACACTAAAACTGAAAACAAAGAAACAGTGTCAGGGTAGTTCTGTTTCCATCATCACCGAAGAATTTTAGACAGATCTTTACTTTCCCTTCACATGTCAACTTTCTCCTCTGCCTCATATGTTTTTCTACCATGGGAATTAGGCCTCTTTCTTTCTTTCTTTCTCTCTCTGATGCTAGAGAGATTCATGGGTCAGTGCACTAAATCCTCCCAAAGCATTCAGCTGTCTCCTGGGACTCAGTACCGAGACTCCGGCAAGAGATACGGAATTGTCTTAGCTGATTACTTGCTGCTTTTACTGTAGAATGTCAACCATGTGCAGGATCACCATTTGAACACAGTGCAAAGTGGACAAGCAGAAAGAATATAAGATCTTTACTTTGCGTATTGCTGATCTGGTTTTTCTTCAGACCGCTACTTGCTGCATGGCACGAAAACAAATTAGTGGAATGTCTAATGAGTTTTAACTTAGTTTGATCTGATAATCTAAACTGTCCATTTAGGAAATAGGCTGTCCATTATTTAGAGAAAAATGCTCGGTCTTGCCTGAGTGTCCCTTCTTCTGGCCTCTCTCACTAAAATGACACTGGGGAAAGAGTCCCTATGAATTCCTGCTGGTCCTTAAGTGTGTGTGGCTGGTGTCCCTAATCTATCTGACGGTTGCTCACCTTGCTGGTTTATGTCTGTGGGGGGTGTGGGGATAACTCCTTCTGTCCTTTTGGCTAGGCCAATGCATTCCCCAGCTACTGATGGCTGAACATGCCTGAATCTCTGCTACCTCCCTCATCCAGCCAGAGGCCAGCTGTCCATCTGCAGCTTTGGTTCACAGAGGCCCTCTGGCTCTCTACTCTGCATCAGCACCAATTTGAACCTGAGGGATGCTGGAAAAGCAAGTCTCAGCACTTACCTCGCCACGCTGAGATAATATTCTGTGGCTGCACTCCAGAAGAGTGGAGGCAATAAACCCTCCTTTGCTACCATTCCTTATTTATCACACTTTCCTATCCTTCACCCCAGGCCCCCAGCCCTCCAGCATAAGCTCAGAGGACACACATATCAGAGGACACACATCTGGCCACGTCTTCCTCTTTCTCTCTTCTACCTCCCACCATCTCCAGGGCAGAAAAAGTACAGGCTTTTTGTATGCTTTCCCAGGGTCACATCCTGTTCATCTCAGAGGGATTTAGGTAGTTCCAGTGGATAAGACATCCTCCTCTCCTCTTAGCGGAACTCTATACTTTTAGTTCTCCAGGATATTGATGTTTTAAATGGAATCCATTAGCATTTAGAAAATGTTTTCTGGAGACAATAGCATGGCTTGCAAGACAATTGTCTTGCTACATACATACTGTAATCCAATTCTAGAAGTCAAAAGTTGAATTTTTTTTTTTTTTTTTACTTTTCTCTTTGATTTCTTATGTAACAAATTCTAATCTCTACTGGTAAACAGATGCCAAAAACAGTAGGAAAAAGTCTTTGTGCCTGGTGAAGCAAAAGAGAAAACAAAGGAAAACACATCAATCATTAAAACCATTAAAACCAATTTTGAATTTGCCAGGGTTTAGAAAGATCATTGAATCTAAAGTTATGGATAATCAAGTGGAATCAACCAGTAAACAAGCAAGTCTTCCATTTCAAAGAGGTGAGGCAAAGACAGGATGCTCTCTACCCTCAAGGAGTTTTTGGGCAGCAGTTGAGGGGGGACTGGAGCCTCTACCTAAGAATCCGTGTGGAACTTGGGGCTTCATAGTTACCTCATTTAATTCTCCTAAACATCTTGTGAGACAGGACATTTGGCTCCCCTTTTACACTGAGGAAACCAAAGCTCAGAGCTGGATCAGATCAGATGAAGCTCAGATGGATCAGATGGCCCAAGACCACCTGGCTGGTAAAAGTGATGCAAGGGTTTAAGTCCATTTTTGCCTGATGCCAAACCTTTTCTGTTTCCTTCTACATGGCGTCTCCAGGTTGGAAGAAGGTAGATAAAGATGGGGATGGGAGAGGGGGCCTTTTAGAACATTTTCTGGGGACCTGGGATTTCAGTTTATTATATTTATGGCTGACTTCAGTAAGCCAAACCATTTGGTTCAACACAAAGCTAATGGAAGGGCTTGATTTTGCTGTGAAATAAAAAAAGCTCTGTCTGGGAGAAAAATGAGGTTCTTGAAGAAGATGTTGCATTGATTCATAGACTTGGACAGTGGAAGAAGAGCTCTACTCTGGTTCCCAGGAACCACCTTTAGGTGGTTTGGGATACCTCAGAGGACTGCAAAAATCTGAAGGTTCAAGCTGCCTACAAGGCTCAAGTTTTCCTCTAGTTGAACTTCTGTTGTTTTGTAGGTAAATTGAGGAATGTTGGACTAACCGGATCACACTGTGGACAAAATGATTACTTCTGGGGGCCTGGACACAGAGTAATTTGAGGGCAAGAATCTTCCAAGGCCTGTGCCTCTTGCCTGAAAAGCATTAGGCATTTGTGCCTCAACTTGAGGCTTCCCCCCCTTTTCAAAGCAAATACTCCATGATAATAATTTACACCTTGCTATGACTCATTTCCATTCATTAACTCTTTAAAAGAATTTTTTTCTTCCAGTTTTATTGAGATATAATTGGCATACAGCATTCTATAAGTTTAAGGTATACATCAAAATGATTTGACTTACATGAAATGATTACCACAGTAAGTTCAGTGAACATTCATCGTCTCATATGGATACAAAATTAAGGAAATAAAAAAATTTTTTTCGTTTGATAAGACCTCGTAGGATTTACTCTCTTAACAACTTTCATATATAACATACAACAGTGTTAACTATATTTATCTTAACAACTACTTAAAAGATTTGGGACTTAACTTCAGTCATCAGATATACATTTTTAAAGATGATGAATATAAATTGAGATGTTTTCTTGCAACTTCCTTGCTCTTCTTTTCTCCCAGACACTTATGTTTTTGTCTATTAAAGGCAAGCATTCTGAGCCTGATCCCGTCATGGGCCTTCTACAGCAGTGTGTTTCAGAAGTTGCTCCTGACTCGCTACATGGACTACCTCAAGCAGAATGCCAACATCACATAGTCCTGGTGGGCTGATGTGCCACCCAGCATTGCTTTCTTCACCAAGTTCTGCACTGGCTACAGAGGACCCAGGAACAGACCAGTACCTGTCACCTCCCTGAAGCTGGAGGGCCCATGTCACGGATCCAGTACTTAAAATTCAACTTTGTTTTGCAATTTTACTCAAGTCTGGAGATCTTTGGGAGAGCTGTGATGTAAAAACATGTGTTGTGCAATGGGGTTTTAATAGTTAGAGAAGGTGAGGGTGTCTATAGGTAAAACTGGAAAATTTTCTGTATGGGATTATAATATAATGTGGTGAGAAGAAAGCCTCTGATTCTTTGAATATTGGGAACAATTATACCTAGTAATCTACTTTTATAGCTATATTAAAGAATGTCTGAAATCACTAAACTTTATCAAGACTGCTGTAGTCCTAGGGCACTCACTGGTTCTCAAACTGGCTTCCTCAGAGACCCAGGAAGCTGTCTAGGATAAGGGGTGGGGGCAACAGCTACATCAGGAGAGTTTCTGGGGACCCCTCATTTCAGCTAATGCAGCACCAGATTTTTCTATTTCAATTTTATTTGGGGTTCTATGGAAGACTGTGTTTATAAAAATAAAAACAGAAAATATGTTGCTAAAAGTAGTTTAAAAAAACATTGCTCTAATACAGGAGTTGGTATCTGTAGAAATGAGTTTTTACAGGCCTCCAGCCCTTGGCTTGCTGGACTGAGGGCTTTAATTGTTAATGCATATGAGGTGGTGTGTTAGGGAACTACTATCCTTCAACTCTTGAGGGAGTTGGGGGAGGATCATGCCAGCTGGTGACCCTGCGTTGTCTGGCATTGGTCAAGAGTGCTTCCCCAAGACATCAACATGTTCTAGGCACTGCCAATGCTTGGTGGCACTTATCTTTTCTGAGAAGGTCACTTGCATTTATGGTGTGAGCAAAGATTATGCGCTGCTGCTCTAGTTTTAAAAGGATTCTGGGATATTTGGTTGGAATTTATGGGACATTTTTATGTTCTGGAGGAAAGCAGAGGATAGAACATTTAAAACCTTGGTAAGCTTAGAAAGTGGACTATGAGGTCCTAGCTCTTATTAGACCTTCTCTGAGGAAAAGACTGGGAAAATTTGTCCATTTTAAAGTATAGATATCTACTTATATTTTCTCAGTTATGGGTAACAATAACAACTATAATACAGGACGCTTTTATGTGCTGATTATTAACCTGGTGTCTTTCAGTCCTAAGCTCCACCTTTTATGCTCTGATCTATGGTGATGGTCTGGGGAAGCTTCAAACTCGAGTCCTAAGACACTCACACCAGCTGGCTTTGGGTTGGCTTCTGCCTAGGGGAGGCAAATTTGGGAGAGTAAAAGGAGGTAGAAGGGGCTAGGGAAATGTCTTCGTGTTTGTACTTCTGTTGCCATCACTCTGCAGAGAGAACAGCTTTAGCCAGACTCAGCACCAATCACGAGGCAGCCTGTAAGGATCTGAGCACCAGCCCCACAAAGCCCTCTTTAGGTATCTGAGCATTACCATGCAGGGGTCCCCCTCTAAGCATCCAGTTCCCAGAAGCACCACCTCCTCCTTTTTGTTCCACCAGCCCTGCAGTTACTGATATCTGGGTTACTTAGTATCCTCTTTTTGCTCTTTCAGCCTTTCAACTTTGGTGTTACCAATTCCCTCTCTTAAATTCCCTCTGTTTGAAATACTCAGTGTGCTTCTGTTTTGTTTTTGTTTTTTGTGACTGGATGTAACTGAGCCTGGACCTGACATAGTCTGTCACATTGATTATTTTGCTCGATCTCTGAAGCAGCCTGGATGGGTGGAATTTCCATTTTACGATGAAGAATCAAAAACTCCTTATCAGTCAGTATCCCAAGAGGAAACGAAAGGCATGTTTGAGCAATCTGAGGGATTACTTGCAAATGTGTGGGAAGGGTGTAGGTAAGTCATCAGAGCTAGTGATAGAGGGGCGCTTTTACTACCCCAAGGCCTGAAGGGGCTGGGAAAGGACCAAATACTAGGAGAGAGAGAGAGAGAGAGAGAGAAAGGGAACTGTGTAAGAAGCACTGCCTCAGAGGAACTGCAACCTTTGGCTGAGAGATGCTGCCAGGCGGTGGCCACTCTATAGAGAGGCAGAGGGAAATTGCGATACTGTGGTTTAGAATGAGAAATATATATTTCTCATGAAATGAAATATATATTTCATTTTCATTCCCATTCTTTGGAATTTCCTAAGTGATAAGAGCAACAAATGTGTCAATTGTTATTCATAATGAGCCCCTTTCAACTGCACTTGAGTTTAAGTTAATGAGGTGGCTTTTAGAAAGCCCCTAAAGTTGGTTGCCAGGGGAACCAATCATGTGATTAGAGTTTGGAACTTTTAGCCCCACTCTTCAACCTTTGGGGAGGAAAGAAGGGTGGAGATTGAGTTCAATCACCAATGGCCAATGATTTAATCAATCATACCTATCATGAAGCCTCCATAAAATATGAACTATAACTATGGGATTTAGAGAACTTCTGGGTTAGTGAACATGTGGAGGTGCTGGGAAGGTGTTGTGCCCACGGAGGGCATGGAAGCTCTACACCCCTTCCCACATACTTTAACCTATGCAGTTCTTTCCTCTGGCTGTTCCTGAGTTGTATTCCTTTATATATAAACTGGAAATCTAGTAAGTAAACAGGTTTCCTCAGTTCTGTGACCAATTCTAGCAAATGATCAAACCTGAGGAGGGGTTGTGGGAACTTCTTATTTACAGCCAGTTGGTCAGAAGCCCAGATAACAGCCTGGACTTGCAATTGACATATGAAGTGGGTGCAGTCTTGAGGGATTGAGCCCTTAACCTATGGGATCTGATGCTATCTTCAGGGAGATAGTGTCAGAATTGAGTTGAATTGTAGGACATCCAGTGGGTGTCCAAGAATTGCGTGCTGTGGGAAAATCTCCCTGCACAGTTGGTGATCAGAATTACTTGAGAGTAGAGAGAGGGTTGAGTGGAAAAACAGGGTTGTTTTACCTTTACTGGAATGATACCCAAACTTCATTCTCCTGCTGTCTTCTGGGCCTCCGGCTGGTGCCTCCCATTGGTCACATCCAACTGGAAGCTCACTGATGTAAATCATAAGGTTAATCTCCTGAGATACCAAGTTTGGGGTGGGGAGGGCGAAGGGTAGAGGCTGGATCTGGAGAAAAGGGATGCAACATAAGCCCCACATATTAGGTGATTTGTCCAAGTTGTACCATTAATAGTTGGTAGCACCTGGATTGGGACATTGGGCTTCTTTCTTACTCCACTTCACTCTGTGTTTCAAAAGGGTTAAAACTTTAAGCCCAAAGAGTAAGTATCTCATTGTGGAATTTACGATATCAGCAAAGTGAAGGGTATTTTACAGACATTAAAGGCTAATCTACTTAAACGTGAGACAATCATGCTTGCTTGCTGTACCAGTTATTATTGCTGTGTAATAAGTGATGCCCAACTTAGTAGCATAAAATGACAACAATTTTCTCGTGCTTACAGATTCTGTGTGTCAGAAAGGGCACAGTGGGAAGGTTTGTTTTGCTCCATGATATCTGGGGGCTCAGCTGGGAAGGCTCAATGACTGGAAATGATTCAGCTTCCGGAGCTAGAATCATCTGAAGGGTTGCTTAGTTACGTGTCTGGCAATGGATGGGAGTTGCTGCCTGGGACCCCAGATGGGGCTGCAGGATGGAAACCTACACATGGCTTCTCTAAATGCAGCTTGGTTTTCCTCACAGCATGGTGGCTGGGTTCCAAGAATGAGCATCCCAAAGAAAACTAGGAGGAAGCCATACTGTTTATATGACTTAACCTTGGAAGTCACATGGCATCATTTGAAAGCCCTCCCAGATTCAATGGGAGGGAACACAAACACCACCTCTTGATGGGAGAAGTATCACATGTAATAGGAAATATTGTTGTGACCATCTCTGGAAAATACAACGAGCCGCACTAATTAATTCTTGTTTGTCCTGGCCTATATCAATTATGGAGAGTTACTTGGCATTTCAACTATCGATGGAGCAACTTATAAAAGTGTAGATACTGTGTTTCAAAACCTTTACTTCAATCCCTGGTAAATTTGCCTTTGGGGAAGAACTTCTACAACCAGCAGCTTAGGTGAGAAAAGGAATGCAGTTCAGCTAATAAAACCTGGGGCAGATGTTAGAGATTAGGGGTTTTTCCAATGTATTAATTCTGGGTAGATTTGAATGACTGATGATCTAACAACCTTTCTGAGGGTCTTTAAGAGAGCATTTCCTCATAGGAAAAGCCCTAAGATGTTGCACTGGATGAAATAAGGGTAGAACAATTCTGTATTTTAAGATCTTTATTCCCATCACCACTAGCACTAGATAATAACTAACATTTGTTGAGTACTAATAATGTGTCAGGGACTATGTAAATCCTTCCTATATAATAACTTAGGAAGTAGGTAGGAAATCATATTATTATTGCCTTCATTTTACAGATGAGGAAACTGAGGCACAGAAAAGTTGAGTAACTCATACCGATTCACCTGACCAGTGAGTGACAGAGCTGGGATATGAACATGCGTCCTCTTCCAGCATCTGTAGGCTAAAGCACTATAGTATAGCCCTAACTGTCTGGATAAGGTTCTTTAATGTAATGGAGTAATGGCAAGAGGTGAACACTATTGCCCCCAGCTTTGTATTTTTCACTTTCACATGTCCTGGAGAGAGGGGAGGAATTGGGCTTTGCAACCAGGCCCACGTGTCTCGATTTCAACACTGACCATTTTCCAAATTCACCATCATCTGGGAATCATTTGGGAACAGCGAGGCTTGCCAGACTTCACAGAACTTTTGTTTCCGCTGAGGAGTACTGAGCTCTTGTTTCTTGCCCGATTCTCTTCTTTTTGTTTGGAGGTCTTGGGAGCCTGAGGAACGGCATCAGCAGCTGGTCATTCTTCCAGCCTTCCATCTGTATTACCTCCCTGGATGCCAAAGGCAGAAGAATCCCTCTGACAACACTTGGAGCAGGAAAATGAGGTGATTATGGGCTGCTGCTCCAAAAAAGTTGGGAGCTGTTGCTGGGGCAGTTCCCTGAGGCATCATCCATTTCTTGTTCTTGTGGGATGGGAACCAGAACGCCCCACTTCAAAAAGACTTTTTTAGCCAGAGCTTGCCAGAGAAAGCTGAAGACGGTCATCCCAAGGTCAGCATGATTTTAATCATGTTTGTCTGCTTCCGATGCCAAAAAAGATGACTATTCTCATTGTGGTTTATCCACCGTGCTTAGGGTGCAGTCTGTTTTAACTTGTGACTGCCCTCTAATGGTCTAGGACAGAGATTGTTGGTTTTTTTTTTTTTTTTTATATAATCCTATAGGAGTTTTAGAACAGAAGTCAATTTGGGGAAAGAAATCTCTCAAGTTATTTTTAGTTCTTTTTTTTTTAAACTAAGGTATACTTCACATATAACATAATATTAGTTTCAAGTGTACAACATAATTCGATACATGTATATAAAATGATCAGCACCATACGTTTACTTAACATCCATCATCACACATGTTTACAAAAACTTTTTCTTGTGATGAGAACTTTTAAGATCTACTCTCTTAACCCCTTTCAAATATACAACACAGTATTGTTACCTTTAGTCACCATGCTGCACACTATATCACCAGGACTTGCTTATTTCATAACCTTTTGACCACTCTCACCCCCTCACCCTACACCATGCCTCTGCTAACCATCAATCTGCTCTCTGTATCTATGAATTTGGGTTTTTAAAAAAGATTCCACATATACAGGAGATCATACTGTATTTGTCTTTTCTGTCTGACTTGTTTGTCTCTCAAGTAAGTTTTGCAAATAAACTTTCTTTCTCAATCCTTAAAAAATAATTTTCCTGATTATAAAATTCATGTAGTATAGGAAATATAGAAACTATAGAAGAAAGAGAAGAAAATAAAAACCACCATTTATCCCACCACCCAATATTAGCCATTCTTCATTGATTATGGATTTTCTTTTATAAATTTTCTCTGTGTGTGTGTCTAAGTGCAGATTTTATATTCTGCCTCTCCCCTTAAGATTATAGCATGAGATTTCTTTGTGTTAATCAGTATTCAGAAAATGATTTACAATGGTTACTTAAATGACTCAACATCGTTTATTTTACCATCTTTTTTTTTGCTTTGCATTTAGGTATTTTCTTATTTCTAAAATCTTAAAAATAACTTACACCAATATGCATCCCTTTTTTTTTTTTTTTTCCAGTTATGGGGGCTTCTCACTGCTGTGACCTCTCCTGTTGCAGCATGTGGGATCTTCCTGGACCGGGGCACGAACCCGTGTCCCCTGCATTGGCAGGTGGACTCTCAACCACTGCGCCACCAGGGAAGCCCCACCAGTATACATCCTTTATATGCATCTTTTTTACAGTTGTTGATGTTGATGTTTTGAGTATTTTTATAATGGCTTTACTAATTCACATACTATACAATTCACCCATTTAAAGCATACACTTTGATTGTTTTTAGTATATTCAAAAAGTTGTGCAGCCATTGGCACAATTAATTTTAGAACAATTTTTTTACATTTCATCACCCCACATAGGAACGCCATGCCCATCAGCAGTCACTCCCCATTCCACATGCCCCCTCCCCAGCCCCACGCAACCACTAATCTACTTTCTGTCTCTATGGATTTGCCTATTTTGGACTTTTAGTATAACTGGAGTCATCTAATATGTGGGTTTTTTTATTGGCTTCTTTCACTTAGCATAATGTTTCAAGGTTTATCCGTGTTGTAGTAGATATCAGTACTTCATTACTTTTTAATGCTGAATAATATTCTATTGTATGAATAATATCACATTTTGTCAGTTGATCAGTTGATGGACATTTAGGTTATTTCTACTTTTTAGCTATTACAAATAATGCTACTATGAACATTTGCATACAAATTTTTGTGTGGACATATATTTTCATTTCTCTTGGGTATATACCTAGGAGTGGAATTGCTGGGTGGTGTGGCAACTCTATGTTTGACCTTTTGAGGAACTGCCACACCGTTTTCCAAAGTGGTGATACCATTTTCACATTACCACCAGCAGTGTATGAGTGTCCCAATTCCTCTACATCCTCACCAGCACTTGTTATTGTCTATCTTTTAAATTATAGCCATCCTAGTGGATATGAAGTGATACCTCACTGTGGTTTTGATTTTCATTTCCTTGGTGGCTAATGATGTTGAGAATCTTTTAAAGTCCTTATTGACCCTAAATTTTCTTTGGAGAAATATATACTCAGATTGTTTGCCCATTGTTTTTTTTAATTTAACATCTTTATTGGAGTATAATTGCTTTACAATGGTGTGTTAGTTTCTGCTTTATAACAAAGTGAATCAGTTACACATATACATATATCCCCATATCTCTTCCCTCTTGCGTCTCCCTCCCTCCCACCCTCCCTATCTGACCCCTCTAGGTGGTCACAAAGCACTGAGCTTATCTCCCTGTGCTATGCGGCTGCTTCCCACTAGCTATCTATTTTACATTTGGTAGTGTATATATGTCCATGACAATCTCTCACTTTGTCCAGGCTTACCCGTCCCCCTCCCTGTGTCCTCAAGTTCATTCTCTAGTAGGTCTGCATCTTTACTCCCATCTTGCCCTTAGGTTATGACCTTTTTTTTTTTTTAGATTCCATATATATGTGTTAGCATATGGTATTTGTTTTTCCCTTTCTGACTTACTTCACTCTGTATGAGAGACCCTAGGTCCATCCAACTCATTACAAATAACTAAAATTTCGTTTCTTTTTATGGCTGAGTAATATTCCATTGTATATATGTGCCACATCTTCTGTATCTATTCCTCTGTTGATGGACACCTAGGTTGCTTCCATGTCCTGGCTATGGTAAATAGACCTGCAATGAACATTTTGGTACATGACTTTTTGAATTATGGTTTTCTCAGGGTACAGGCCCAGTAGTAGGATTGCTGGGTCTTATGGTAGTTCTATTTGTAGTTTTTAAGGAACCTCCATACTGTTCTCCATAGTGGCTGTATCAATTTACATTCCCACCAACAGTGCGAGAGTGTTCCATTTTCTCCACACCCTCGCCAGCATTTATTGTTTCTAGATTTTTTGATGATGGCCATTCTGACCGGTGTGAGATGATATCTCATTGTAGTTTTGATTTGCATTTCTCTAATGATTAATGATGTTGAGCATTCTTTCATGTGTTTGTTGGCAATCTGTATATCTTCTTTGGAGAAATGTCTATTTAGGTCTTCTGCCTTTTTTTGGATTGAGTTGTTTGTTTTTTTGATATTGAGCTGCATGAGCTGCTTGTAAATTTTGGAGATTAATCCTTTGTCATTTGCTTTGTTTGCAAATATTTTCTCCCATTCTGAGGGTTGTCTTTTGGTCTTGTTTATGGTTTCCTTTGCTGTGCAAAAGATTTTAAGTTTCATTAGGTCCCATTTGTTTATTTGTGTTTTTATTTCCACTTCTCTAGGAGGTGGGTCAAAAAGGATCTTGCTGTGATTTATGTCATAGAGTGTTCTACCTATGTTTTCCTCTAAGAGTTTGATGGTGTCTGGCCTTACATTTAGGTCTTTAATCCATTTTGAGTTTATTTTTGTGTATGGTGTTAGGGAGTGTTCTAATTTCATTCTTTTACATGTAGCTGTCCAGTTTTCCCAGCACCACTTATTGAAGAGGCTGTCTTTTCTCCATTGTATATTCTTGCCTCCTTTATCAAAAATAAGGTGACCATATGTGCATGGGTTTATCTCTGGGCTTTCTATCCTGTTCCATTGATCTATATTTCTGTTTTTGTGCCAGTACCATACTGTCTTGATTACTGTAGCTTTGTAGTATAGTCTGAAGTCAGGGAGCCTGATTCCTCCAGCTCCGTTTTTCGTTCTCAAGATTGCTTTGGCTATTCGGGGTCTTTTGTGTTTCCATACAAGTTGTAAAAGTTTTTGTTCTAGTTCTGTGCAAAATGTCAGTGGTAGTTTGATAAGGATTGCATTGAATCTGTAGATTGCTTTGGGTAGTATAGTGATTTTCACAATGTTGATTATTCCAATCCAAAAACATGGTATATCTCTCCATCTGTAGGTATTGCCTTTAATTTATTTCATCAGTGTCTTAGAGTTTTCTGCATACAGGTCTTTTGTCTCCCAAGGTAGGTTTATTCCTAGGTATTTTATTCTTTTTGGTGCAGTGGTAAATGGAAGTGTTTTCTTGATTTCACTTTCAGATTTTTCATCATTAGTGTATAGGAATGCCAGAGATTTCTGAGAATTAATTTTGTATCCTGATTCTTTACCAAATTCATTGATTTGCTCTAGTATCTTTCTGGTAGCATCTTTAGGATTCTCCATGTATAGTATCATGTCATCTGCAAAGAATGAAAGCTTTACTTCTTCTTTTCTGATTTGGATTGCTTTTATTTCTTTTTCTTCTCTGATTGCTGTGGCTAAAACTTCCAAAACTTTGTTGAATAATAGTGGTGAGAGTGGGCAAGCTTGTCTTGTTCCTGATCTTAGTGGAAATGGTTTCAGTTTTTCACCACCGAGGACGATGTTGGCTGTGGGTTTGTCATATATGGCCTTTATTATGTTGAGGTAAGTTCCCTCTCTGCCTACTTTCTGGAGGGTATTTTTTTAAATCACAAATGGGTGATGAATTTTGTCAAAAGCTTTCTCTGCATCTATTGAGATGATCATATGGCTCTTCTCCTTCAATTTGTTAATATAGTGTATCACATTGATTGATTTGCATATTTGAGAATCCTTGCATTCCTGGGATAAACCTCACTTGATCATGGTGTATGATCCTTTTAATGTGCTGTTGGATTCTCTTTGCTAGTATTTTGTTGAGGATTGTTGCATCTATATTCATCAGTGATATTGGCCTGTAGTTTTCTTTCCTTGTGACATCTTTGTCTGGTTTTGGTTTCAGGGTGATGGTGGCCCCATAGAATGAGTTTGGGAGTGTTCCTCCCTCTGCTATATTTTGGAAAAGTTTGAAAAGAATAGGTGTTAGCTCTTCTCTAAATGTTTGAAAGAATTTGCCTGTGAAGGCATTTAGTCTTGGGGTTTTGTTTGTTGGAAGATTTTTAATCACAGTTTCAATTTCAGTGCTTGTGATTGGTCTGTTCATATTTTCTATTTCATCCTGGGTCAGTCTCGGAAGGTTGTGCATTTCTAAGAATCTGTCCATTTTATTGGCATATACTTTCTTGTAGTAATCTCTCATGATCCTTTGTATTTCTGCAGTATCAGTTGTTACTTCTCCTTTTTTCATTTCTAATTCTATTGATTTGAGTCTTCTCCCTTTTTTTTCTTGATGAGTCTGACTAATGGTTTATCAATTTTGTTTTTCTTCTCAAAGAACCAGCTTTTAGTTTTGTTGATCTTTGCTATTGTTTCCTTAATTTCTTTTTCATTTATTTCTGATCTGAGCTTTATGATTTCTTTCCTTCTGCTGACTTTGGGGGTGTTTTTGTTCTTCTCTCTCTAATTGCTTTAGGTGTAAGGTTAGGTTGTTTATTTTACTTCCCTCTTAGAACTGCTTTTGCTGCATCCCATAGGTTTTGGATCATCGTGTCTTCATTGTCATTTGTTTCTAGGTTTTTTTAAATTTCCTCTTTGAGTTCTTCAGTGATCTCTTGGTTATTAAGTAGTGTATTGCTTAGCTTCCATGTGTTTGTATGTTTTACAGATTTTTTTCCTGTAACTGATATCTAGTCACATAGAGTTGTGGTCAGAAAAGGTACTTGATCTGATTTCAATTTTCTTAAATTTACCAAGGCTTGATTTGTGAACCAAGATATGATCTATCCTGGAGATTGTTCCATGGCACTTGAGAAGAAAGTGTATTCTGTTGTTTTTGGATGGAATGTCCTATAAATATCAATTAAGCCCATATTGTTTAATGTATCATTTAAAGCTTGTGCTTCCTTATTTATTTTCATTTTGGATGATCTGTCCATTGGTGAAAGTGGGGTGTTAAAGTCCCCTACTATGATTGTGTTACTGTCGATTTCCCCTTTTATGGCTGTTAGTATTTGCCCTAAGTATTGAGGTGCTCTTATGTTGGGTGCATAAATATTTACAATTGTTATATCTTCTTCTTGGATTGATCCCTTGATCATTATGTAGTGTCCTTCTTTGTCTCTTGTAATAGTCTTTGTTTTAAAGTCTATTTTGTCCGATATGAGAACTGCTACTCCAGGTTTCTTTTGATTTCCATTTGCATGGAATATCTTTTTCCATCCCCTCACTTTCAGTTAGTATGTGCTCCTAGGTCTGAAATGGGTCTCTTGTAGACGGCATATATATGGGTCTTGTTTTTGTATCCATTCAGCCAGTCTATTTCTTTTGGTTGGAGCATTTAATCCATTTACATTTACAGTCATTATTGATATGTATGTTCTTATTACCATTTTCTTAATTGTTTTGGATATTTTTGTGTAGGTCTTTTCCTTCTCTTTTGTTTCCTGTCTAGAGAAGTACCTTTACCATTTGTCATAAAGGTGGTTTTGTGGTGCTGAATTCTCTTAGTTTTTGCTTGTCTGTAAAGATTTTAATTTCTCCATCAAATCTGAATGAGATCCTTACTGGGTAGAGTATTCTTGGTTGTAGATTTTTCCCTTTCATAACTTTAAATATGTCCTGCCACTCCCTTCTGGCTTGCAGACTTTTGCTGAAATATCAGCTGTTAACCTTATGGGAATTCCCTTTTATATTATTTGTTGTTTTTCCCTTCCTGGTTTTAATATTTTTTCTTTGTATTTAATTTTTGATAGTTTGATTAGTATGTGTCTTGTCGTGTTTCTTGTTGGATTTATCCTGTATGGGATTCTCTGTGCTTCCTGGACTTGATTAACTATTTCCTTTCCCATTTTAGGGAAGTTTTCAACTATAATCTCTTCAAATATTTTCTCATTCCCTTTATTTTTCTCTTCTTCTTCTGGGACCCCTATCATTCAAATGTTGGTGCATTTAATGTTGTCCCAGAGGTCTCTGAGACTGTCCTCAGTTCTTTTCATTCTTTTTTCTTTATTCTGCTCTGCAGTAGTTATTTCCATTGTTTTATCTTCCAGGTCACTTATCCGTTCTTCTGCCTCAGCTATTCTGCTATTGATCCCTTCGAGAGAATTTTTAATTTCATTTATTGCATTGTTAATCATTGTTTGTTTGCTCTTTAGTTCTTCTAGGTGCTTGTTAAATGTTTCTTGTATTTTTTCCATTCTGTTTCCAAGATTTGGATCATCTTTACTATCATTATTCTGAATTCTTTTTCAGGTAGACTGCCTATTTCCTCTTCATTTGTTAGGTCTGGTGTGTTTTTACCTTGCTCCTTCATCTGCTGTGTGTTTCTCTGTCTTCTCATTTTGCTTAACTTACTGAGTTTTGGGCCTCCTTTCACAGGCTCCAGGTTTGTAGTTCCTGTTGTTTTTTGTGTCTACCCTCAGTGGGTAAGGTTTCTTCTGTGGGTTGTGTAGGCTTCCTGGTGGAGGGGACTAGTGCCTGTGTTCTGGTGGATGAGGCTGGATCTTGTCTTTCTGGTGGGCAGGTCCACATCTTGTGGTGTGTTTTGGGGTGTCTGTGACCTTATAATGATTTTAGGCAACCTTTGTGCTAATGGGTGGGGTTGTGTTCCTGTGTTGCTAGTTGTTTACTATAGGGTGTCCAGCACTGCATCTTGCTGGTCGTTGAGTGGAGCTGGGTCTTGGTGTTGAGATGGAGATCTCCTGTAGATTTTTGCCATTTGATATTATGTGTAGCTGGGAGGTCTCATTGGACCAATGTCCTGAACTTGGCTCTTCCACCTCAGAGGCACAGCCCTGAGACCTGGATGGAGTACCAAGAGCCTGTCATCCATACAGCTCAGAATAAAAGGGAGAAAAAAATGAAAGAAAGAATGAAAAAGGTAAAATGAAATGAAATAAAGTTATTAAAATAAAAAATAATTATTAAAAAAAATTAAAAGTAATGAAAAAGAAAGAAAGAAGAGAGCAACGAAACCAAAAAAGAAATCCACCAATGATAACAAGTGCTAAAAACTATACTAAGAAGAAAAGAAAGAAAGAAAAAAAAACGGACAGACAGAACCCTAGGACAAATGGTAAAAGCAAAGCTATACAGACAAAATCACACACAGAAGCATACATATACATACTCACAAAAAGAGAAAAAGGGAAGAAAAAATATATATCGTTGTTCCTAGAGTCCACCTCCTCAATTTGGGATGATTCATTGTCTATTCATGTATTCCAAAGATGCGGGGTACCTCAAGTTGACTGTGGGGATTTAATCCGCTGCTCCTGAGGCTGCTGGGAGAGATTTCCCTTTCTCTTCTTTGTTCTCACAGCTCCTGGGGTTCAGCTTTGGATTTGGTCCTGCCTCTGCATGTAGGTCGCCTGAGGGCATCTGTTCTTCGCTCAGACAGGACGGGGTTAAAGGAGCCGCTGATTCGGGGGCTCTGGCTCACTCAGGCCGGGAGGAGGGAGGGATACGGATGCGGGGCGAGCCTGCGGCCGCAGAGACTAACATGACGTTGCACCAGCCTGAGGAACGCTGTGCGTTCTCCCGGAGAAGTTGTCCCTGGATCACGGGACCCTGGCAGTGGTGGGCTGCACAGGCTCCCGGTAGGGGAGGTGTGGATAGTGACCTGTGCTTGCACACAGGCTTCTTGGTGGCTGCAGCAGCAGCCTTAGCGTCTCATGCCCATCACTGGGGTCTGCGTTGATATCTGTGGCTTGCGCCAGTCTCTGGAGCTCCTTTACGTGGTGCTCTTAATGCCCTCTCCTCGCGCACCACGAAACAAAGTGGCAAGAAAAAGTCTGTTGCCTCTTTGGCAGTTCCAGACCTTTTCCCGGACTCCCTCCCGGCTAGCTGTGGCGCACTCGCCCCCTTCAGGCTGTGTCCACGCAGCCAACCCCAGTCCTCTCCCTGGGATCTGACCAAAGCACGAGCCTCAGCTCCCAGCCCCCGTTCCCCCCGGTGGATGAGCAGACAAGCCCCTCGGGCTGGTGAGTGCTGGTCGGCACCGATCCTCTGTGCGGGAATCTCTCCGCTTTGCCCTCCGCACCCCGGTGGCTGCGCTCTCCTCCATGTCTCTGAAGCTTCCCCCCTCCGCCACCCCCAGTCTCCACCCGCAAAGCGGCTTCCTAGTGTGTGGACACCTTTCCTCCTTCACAGCTCCCTCCCACTGGTGCAGGTCCCGTCCCTATTGTTTTGTCTCTGTTTCTTCTTTTTTTCTTTTGCCCTACCCAGGTACGTGGGGAGTTTCTTACCTTTTGGGAGGTCTGAGGTCTTCTGCCCGCGTTCAGTAGGTGTTCTGTAGGAGTTGTTCCACATGTAGATGTATTTCTGGTGTATTTGTGGGGAGGAACATGATCTCCACCTCTTACTCTTACGTCATATTGAAGCTACTTTTTCTGTTTGCCCATTTTTAAATGAGGTTGTCTTTTTTATTCATGTGTGTATAACTTTACTGATTATTTTTTTGAAGTAGGGTTTCTGGAGGAAAAGGTCTAAACATTAAAAAAAACTCCTAATGCTTATTTCTAAGTCGTTTGTAGAAAAGTTGTATAAATTTATACCTTCATCTTTAGCAGTGGTTCTCAACCGTGGGTGTGATTTTCTCCCCCAGGAACTTTTTGCAATATTTGGAGACATTTTTGGTTGCCTGAAGTCAGGGAAGTAGGATACCCCTGCTATATCTCATGAGTAGAAGCCAGGGGTGCTTCTAAGCATCCTAACAGTATAGCCCCTTCCCTCCACCCAAGACAGAATTACCTGGCCCCAAATGTCAACAGTGCTGATGCTGAGGAACTCTGATCTTTGGTTTATGAGGGTGTCTATCTCAATGTACCCAGGTTCCTGCCAGCTTATTACTACTCTATTTCTAAGGTGTCCAAGACGGTGGCTGAATCTCCAGCCATCACATCCACACTTAGGTAGCAAAATGGAAGAAAGGGATGACAAAAAAGGAACAAGTGTATGCCAGTTTTGTTTTAAGGAAGATTCCTAGAAGCTGTCACATGATATATTCTTTTCTTTCTCATGGGCAGACCTTAGTTTCAGGGCCACACTTATCTGTAAGAGAGGCTGGCATTCTGTGGCACCACATGAAAATCTCAAGACTTGTATTACTGTGAAAAAAGGGTAACCGAAATGGAGAGACAACAGCGGTCTGTGCACAGTTTTTGCCCTCTTTTTACAGGTAAGGATATGGAAGCTCAGGGACATACATAAATGTCAGACCTGAGATTTGACCCTAGCTCTGTCTGATAACAAAATTCATGGGTTTTTTTTCTGTTATATCATATCACATTTCACTTAAAGTTGTAATGATGTATCAAGACATGAATCAATTATAAAACAAGGCAGATATTTTTAAAGTGTTAGAATATGTGTCAGAGAGCAGTAGGCCCCCAGTTCTGGCTGTGGTTTTAAAAGCTCCCCTGTGCCAACCTCATGCCGGTGCTGTGACTCAGCCTTTGGAGAGAGCACATAGGAATCTGTGCAGCAGAGGCCCCTGTCTGGGGCAGGGAAAAAAAGCTGGTTAAACCTGGGATTCCTGGAGGATAACACATACCTTAAACATTTTAACTTAACAAATTATTATGGAAAATTCCAAACACACACAAAAGCAATCACAATAGTTTAAGGCACCCTCATTATACTTTTCAACAGTTATCGACATTTTGCTCTTCTTGCCTCATCTATAACTTCATTTTCTTCCCAGCCCCTACTTGAGTTTTAAAATTCCATTTTCTTTAGGTAAAATTTACATAATTAAAATATACAAATCTTAACTGTACAATTTTGAAAATGGCAGGTGTGTGATCCACAATCTTATCAAGATATCAAACATTTTCATTACCCCAGAAAGTTTCCTGAATTCCATCACTATAGATTAGCTTTGTCTGTGCTAGAATTTTATATAAGTGAAATCATACAGTCTGGGTTCCTTTGTGTCTGGCTGCTTTAACTCAGTATCATGTCTGTGAAGTTCACCCGTGTTATCTCACTCACTCCTTTTTACTTTTGAGTATTATTTCATGTAGGAACATATCACAATTTGTTTATCCACTCTTCTCTTGACGGACATTTGGTTTTCCAGTTTGGGTTATCATGACAAATGCTGCTATGAACATCTTTGCCTAAGTACTTTTGTGAACATATGTTTTCATTTCTCCTCGGTTTATGTCCAGGAGTGAATTTATTGGGTCAAAGGGTTGCTGTATTAAACATTTTATTTTAACTTAAAACATATAAAAGTGTATTTCTTTGCCAATCTTTTGATGTAGGGCCAAGTCCTTTCTTTTAAATATGGGTCCACTGATTGGAATTGTAACTTTACTTTCTTACATAAATCACACAATATAATGCGTCAATTACAGCATATATATTTTATTTCTTTAAAGGGAAATGAGAACTTGACATTTAAAAGCAATCTGAATGCAGAATCCTTTTGGAGTTTCAAAATCCCCCCAACGAGTCAGTATGTTTTTCAGAGAGAACTAAGAGTACCCGTTTGCTCTGGTTACTATTGCTGTGTAATGAATACCCCACAACTTAGCATAAAACTATTATGCTCGTGGATTTTGCAGGTTTTGAATTCAGACAGGATATAGTGGAAAAGACTTGTATCTGCTTCAAGATGCATGAAGCCTCACCTGGGCGGTTTGATGGATGGAAGTGACAGCGTCTAGCAATTGGCTGGGACCTCAGCTGGGGCTGTAAGTTGAAGCCTCCCCATGTGGCTTGAGCTTCCTCACAGCACAGAGATCTTGCTTGGCAACTTAGGGTTTCAACAGTGTCCCAGTGAATTTGTAGAATATGCATTGTTTTTTGTTTCCCCCAAGTCTGTGTCTTGTCTTTTAATCCTCTTAACAGGGTCTTTTGCAGAGCAAGTATTTCTAATTTTGGTGAAGTCCAATGGATCCAAACTTTCTTTTGTGAATTGTGCCTTTGGTGTCATATCTAAAAATTTTATGCCTAATCCTAGGTCACAAACATTTTATCCTGTTTTCCTTTAGACGTTTTGCAGTTTTACATCTCAATTTATGGTCTACTTTCAGTTAATTTTTGTATGATGTGTGAAGTTTAGGTTGAAATTCATGTTTTTGCCTATGAATGTCCAATTGTTCAAATACCATTTGTTGAAAAGACCCTTTTCCATTGAGTTGCTATTGCATCTTTGTCAAAAATCAGTTTGCCATCCTTCTGTGGATCTATTTCTGAAAATTCTATCCTGTTTCATTGATTTATGTGTCTGTGTCTCTGCCAATACCACATTATCTTTGTTGCTATAGCCATAGTAAGTCCTTTTTTCTTTCTTTTATTTTTTTGTCTGTGGTGTGCAGGCTTCTCTCTAGTTGTGGCTTGCGGATTTTTCTCCCCCTAGATGTGGCACGCGGGCTCCAGGGTGCATGGGCTCTGTAGTTTGCGGCACACGGGCTCTCTCCTTGAGGCGCGTGAGCTCAGTAGTTGTGGCGTGAGGGCTTAGTTGCCCCGAGGCATGTGGGATCTTAGTTCCCTGAGCAGGGATCGAACCCACGTCCCCTGCATTGGAAAGCGGATTCTTTACCACTGGACTACCAGGGAAGTCCCCATAATAAGTGTTAAAATCAGGTAATACTTAAAAAAATCATTTTAGTGATTTAGTTACTTTGCCTTTTCATATAAATTTTAGATTTAGCTTGTCTGTATCTACAAAGAATCCTGTTAGGATTTTTTAATAGGAATTGTGTTAAACTCATAAATCAGTTTAAGAATTGACGTCTTTACTGAGCTGAGTCTTAATAATCTATGAGCATGTTATGTCTTTCCAATTATTTAGATCTTCTTTGATTTCTTTCATCACAGTTGGGCAGTTTTCAGCATACAGATCCTGTACATTTTTTTTAGATTTATACCTAACTCTCTCCTTCTTTCTCTTTTCCCTCCACCAATTATAAATGGTTTTATGTTTGAATTTGTTTCCAATCATCCGTTGCTAGTATAGAGAAATGCAATTAATTTTTGTGTGCCGATCTTGTATCCTGCGGATTTGCTAAAGCCACTTATTAGTACTAGTAATGTTTTTGTAGATTCTTTGGTATTTTCTACAAAGACAGTCATGTCATTTGGAAATAACAGTTTTATTTCTTCTTTTCTAGTCTGTATGACTTTCTTTTCCTTGCATTATTGTACTGTCTAGGACTTCTGATACTATACTGAATAGGAGTGATGAAAGCAGGCATCCTTGCCTTGTTTCTGATCTTAGGTGGAAAATTCAGTCTTTATCATTAAGTAAAATGTTAGCTGTGGGTATATAACATCTCTTCTAATGTCTGCATAGCATTCTGGTACATTTAGCCAATGCTTCTTTTCACATTTAGCTTGTTTTTTATTTTTTCCTATTATAAACAATATTTCAATAAATATTCTTACTGCAAAAGCTTTATGCATTTCATAGTTGCACCCTCCTAAATGTCCACGCTCTCTATTTTCCTCCTTTTACTATGGATGAAAGGTCCCTGCTCTTATCCAAGACCACTGGTCCTCTGGTTTCCCTCCCACTTTTCCTATAATTATCTCCACTCCTTTCTTTACCATCAGTTAATCTCCCACTCCTGGATCACTCTCACAAACAAGCTCTAGCATGTGCCATTAAAAAATGTTTCTTCCTTGTCTCTATGTCATCCTTTGGCTGCTGCCTCCTCTCTCTGTCCCCTTTCACAGAGCTTCTCAAAAGAGTTTTCCTTTGTCACTGTCTCCACTTCCTCACCTCACATTTTCCCTTCAACCCATTCCAATCAGCCTTTGTTCTCACCTCTCCAATGAGACTATGCTTGTCAAGGACAGCACTGACCCTTATGTTGCTAATCCGGTGTTCAGTTTCTTATTGTGATTGTCACCCATATACTCTTCTCGGAACACTTTCTTTATGTGACTTTATGACACCACACCCTAGTTTTTTTTTACCTCCCTGGTTGCTCCAGCACATGTCTGCCAATTAATCCTCCCACCAACCATGGCATCAGGATTGTGTTAATTTAGTAAAATGAACCAGGACATTTTCCATTTGTTTTTATCCTACAGAACAGTTTAAAAACCAAAGGCATTTTCAATTCCCTGAAGGTTTGAAAGAACTTGCCTCTGAAACTGTCTGGGCCAGCATATGTTTTTCGGAGATGATTCTTAGCTAATAACACTCAGCTTGTTCTATAGCTATTGAGTCATCAACATTTTCCTCTTTTTCTTTTGCCCGATTGTTCCCAGCTTGTCTGATAATGACTTAAAGCGCGGACTACTAGATTAGAAGATTTTATTTATTTTTTTTACATTTAATAGTCCCTATTCTTTTAATTCTAATTTATTTTATTTCAGATAGGTCTAGAGGATGTTGTTGTATAAGGAGAATGAGGACATTTGTAAGGTTAAGCAATGAATTTGCCCCACACAGTCTGTAGAATTAAGGGAAATAAGACAGTTGAAGCATCTCCGTGGTCGTCTTCTCTCCTCTTCCACCTGGCACAAGTTGCAGAATTGTTCAAAGTGACCCTAAGACTCTGCTCTGCTTTGCCTGGAGAATGAGCTTTCTGGGATGTCTCCTCTCCTGGCAGGAGGTGCTGCATCAAACTTAGTCTCCCACAGGATCCTTAGCCTCTTCCCCTCTACTGGTTGGAATGGCTACAACTTCCCAAGGTCCCTAGGTATTGGGCAGTTAGCTTTCCCATATAACTCTGGCACCCAAATCCATACTGGTGCCCAAGTGGTTTGCACATCCCTTCGCTGAGCTGGTTCCTCTTGTGCTTTCCCTATAACAGAAGGCAACGAGGTGGGAGACCTTCCCCTGGAATGCAAACCCACACCACGTCTCCAGCAGAGAGTGTGGCCCTGGAGCTCACCTCATGGGAACAATGCTGCTCTTTCCTATTGAGTTTCCCCAGCTGTATGGGCTCAGTTGTGTCTCCCACATTTCATATGTGGAAGTCTTAATCCCTAGGAACTCAGAATGTGACTAGAGATAAAATCTTTAAAGAGGTGATTAAGCTAAAATGAGGCCATTATGGTAGGTCTTAATCCAATCTGTCTGCTGGCCTTATAGGAAGAGGAAATTTGGACACACAGAGACCCCAGGGATACTCACAAAGAGGGAATGACCATGTGAGGACACAGGGAGAAGGTGGCCATCTTCAAGCCAAGGAGAGAGGCCTCGGTAGAAAACAAACCTGCTAACACCTTGATCTTGGACTTCTAGCTTCCAGAACTATGAGAAATAAATTTCTGTTGTTTAGTTGCCCAGTAGGTGGTATTTTGTTATGGCAGCTGAGAAGACTAAGACACCCAGTAAAGCCTGTTCCTTAGCCCATAGTATAGGGTGTGTGGAATTTATTCTAATTCTACTGCTTGACAGGTTGGTAGTGTCTGAAATGGGCCAGATTTGCATGACCTGAACCTAAACTTCTGCCTACTCCCACAGTAATGAAGCAAAACCGCTGATGCATATCAAGAGATGTCAATAGAAGATGTCAATATTATGAAGGTAGGAGGAGTAGCTGAGGGAGAGGGAGCTGCCACACTAATAGCATCAGCACTTTAGGGCAACCAGCCCAAAAGGTCTCATATTAAATTTATAGATAAGAAAACTGAAGTAACAAGTTAAGCAGACGGCCAGCGTTCTACCTTAAGTGTTAGAACTGAGACCGGAACTATTACAGCATGGTCTTGAACATGAAGGTGCTTTACTGAACACCCCCAGTAGGATCACATGTGCATGCTGGGAAGTTTACTATAGCTGAGAAGGACCTGTAGAGATCTAGTCATTACCTGCCCTGCTGGCCAATGGGTGCATGTTCAACAAGACTTAGAGATAATATGGGCAGGGTCCCAACATGAACTAACTGGGGAAGGATGTTTTATTTCCCAGATGACTTATGGTCATGAACCACAGTGCAGTGAGTATGGGTAGGAGTGTCAATCGGTGGCCAAGGCATGAGTTGATTCCTAAAGAGGAAAAAAGACTTTGTGGCTGAGAATTTCTATTTGAGAGAAAGACAATGGATGCACCATTATACTTAGATTGTATGTCCCTGGGGTGGTTCAGGATGTGGAGAGATGGCGTTTTTGAAAGGCTCACTTTCCCAAACTGCCTTCTACTGTTTCCCTGTTTGGTGTTGCCTGTCAGGGAATGTGACTGTTGATTGTCCCCAAACATTTCTGAGACTTCCTGGGTGTGGACGGACATATATTTTCATTTCTCTTGGGTAGGCTTGGGTAGCCTAGGAGTAGAGGGGCTGGATCCTACGTTAAGTATGTGTTTAATTTTTTTAAGAAATGCCAGACTGTTTTCCAAAGTGGCTACACCATTTTATATTCCCACCATCAATGTGTGAAAGGCCGGCCGCTTCACATTCTTGCAGGATCTGAGTTTTGTACTAACCCCTTCTCCCCCCAGCAATTGTGAAGCAGCAGGCCCTCTACCACCCAAGACCAAACAGATCCAAGCAGTGTTTCTAGGGACCCCATCAGCTGGGAGGAGGCGGGGAGGGTTTGGACATAGAGTGAAGTGTCTCAGGCTGAGACATGATGCTGTAAGCTGCTGTAAGCTGCTCTAAGACCCTGCTGTTTTCTCGTCAGACATCCCTAACATCTATGCCAGTAGAAATCCTAACATCAAAGCCTATCTCAAATTCTCTCTTCTCACTCAGGACCTTCTTATCACTTGACACCTCTTCTATGTGATGCCACACACAAAAATACAAGGTTTAGAGGTAGGTACGTGTGAATTTTAAATAGTATTTAGTTTCTCATACTCAGTTATCTGCAAAATGAAGATAAGAGGATGTGGCAGTTGGATTGTTGTGAAATAATGCAGCCAGGAGAAGCCTCCGGTACCTGGCTCATGACAGGCAGCCAACAAATGTCATCTCTTTCCTCTTTTCTACTCTAGACATTTATACACTTGGCTTTTTTACCCTCAAGGGCAGAAACTGGGTCCACTCAACTTTTTTATATACTCAAGACTTTGTGTTTCTACAGCATGTGCTCCATAAACATGTGCTGGGTGGAGGAATATATCTGAGGAAGCTGCCTGGTCTTTCTCTCTTGGAAAGGACATTTTGGGTAACATTTGTTTGGGGGGCCATTAGAGTCACCGAATGGGGTCTGCCCTCCTGGGAGTCGCAGTGTCGTGACTCTGACCCTACTCCGGAGGCTTTGTCATCTTGCTGAGTTTTTCTTTTCTTTTTTTCATTGAGTCAACAAGTATTTATTGTGTCTAATATATACCTGGCAGTAAGCAAGGCACTGGAGATCCAGTGTAAGTTGTTCTGGAGCTGATGGTCCAATAGGGGAGACAGACAGCCAAATCACTACAGAAACTAAGGTAGAATTACAGCTATGACAAGCACCACAGAGAAGAGGGCCCGGTGCTGTGAAAAGCCTCCTGGAGATTTCTGCTGGTCAAGGTGGTTGAGAAACAGGTCTGGGACTAGAGCGAGGCAAGCGAGGCGCCCAGGGTACAGAGTGTAAGGAGTCCCCACTCTCAGTCGTGGCCTCACCGGCCTCTGCTCCAGGTGCTTCTTTCACATCTAGTTGGAAGTAAAGGCGAGCCACTGTTTGGGCACAGAAGAGCTTGCTGATTTTCTTTATGTGTGTGTGTGAGCGGAAACGAAATGGAAAGAATGGGATTTAGAAAAAGATCTTGATGAATCGGAATCTTTTATCCGCGGTGAATGCATGCAAACTGCAAGGGGCGGAGGGTTCAGGTCTGGTTCTGGGGGGCTGAGAAGCTCCGTCTGCCCTCTCACCTCCCTGGAGGGGCTGAGAACGCACCTGGCTGAGCTCCCCGAGGCGCTGCTCCTCTAGGGGGCGCCGGAAGGCAGGCCCGCCCCGCTCCCGGCTATCAAAGCTTCCCCGCTGCCCACCGCGCCTTCTGTTCCCTGGAAGGTGTCTGTCTCTCCGAGGCTCACAGAACTTTCGTGAGGTGCAGCGGAGCCCCATCTTTCACAGTCATGAAGCTTTGCTCTCAGGGTGCCTTTGTAGCTCCTGGAACTCAATGAAAATCAAAGTAAAAAGCTTACAACGTTAGCATCCAAGACAGGGGTGAGGCCTTCACCCTCCGCACCTTCTACCTGAGTCTTGGCCCATATCACCCCACTGTTTGACTCATGGTCCTGCAGAAAGGCACAAGCATATTTTATACAAGGTCACACTATTTCTCTGGTCCTAGATGTGGTGCATCTGTAGGCTGGACAGTGAGGCCAGTGGCCCGGCTCTAAAAGATGAGAGGGGCTAAACACATTTCTCTTTCGGGAGTGTGGGGGTTGTACACGGAGAGGCTGAGGACAGTGGCAGTGTTTTGTTATGTGTGAATGTGAACGGGATAGGATACTCTGAACTGAGACACAGCCTCTCTAAGCCAGGAGCCAGGAGCACGACAAAGCAGTGAGGTGGAGGAGGGCCACTTGGCATAGGCCATGATGTGGTACAGGCCCCAGCGAAGTGGACACTCAACAGAGGCTAGGCCTCCACTGCAGTTGAAGGACCGGGTCTGTCCTTGGATTTCACCAGCGCCCACTCCAGTGCTACGGCACAAAACCCCACCCTGTCCTGGAGCCTCATGGAGGTGAGTGGAGAGGCCTCTGTTCCTTACAGCCAAAAGATTACTGGTGAGCCTGAAAGCTGGAGTTGGAGAAGTGTTTTGTTGAAAATCCCTTTGAAACCACACGGTTACTATCTTGCTGTGTGTGTGGAGTGGTAAAGCCGATACCAGACACATTACCTTATGCAGTCTTTACAACAACACTGTGATGCAAACAACACAGCTTTAACTTATTTTCCTCCCTTTTCAGAGAACAGAGAATTCCAGCACCTTGTCCAGAGTTCTAGAGCCAGACCTTAAGCCTATGGCTTTAAATCCCCATTTAGAATGTTCTTCCCAGCTCCAGGTTGACCAGTTGCCCATACACCAATCTTAGTTGTGATACAAGCAAGCTATGGTTACAGTTTAACTTCCATACCTTTACGAGGCTGAGGCAAGGAGTGAGAGGCCACGGTGGGCATGCTGGCCACGAGGGTCGTGCCCAGAGCCACCGCACGAGGGCACTGTGTCTCCATGCTAGCGCCCCAGCGGCCGCCTCTCAGAGGCGGTTCACTGGCCCTAGAGACTTCTTCAGCCTCAGCGTTCATTCACTTCTTTCTCAGGATGATGGCAAGGTATTGGAATGGGTTTGATTCATTGGTACATCTTCTAGAAGTTAAAAACAAAACAAAACAAAACACCTCTGGGCTGCATAATGAGGGGCCCCAATTAAAGTGGGGGAGAGAAACATCTTGTGTCTGTTGTGATCACAGCATCTGTTTGCTCTTACTGATCCAGCTGGGGTCTGTCTGTCCAGGGTCCCACCTAGCTGCCAAGCTCCAGCCTCTGCTTAAAGCGGGACCGGGCACACACTTGACAGTGTTTCAATATAACACTTCCCTGGGACAGCTACAATGTAGTCAGCCTGGCCTGGAAAACCATTCGTGGTTGATACGGAGAATTTGGTCCCCAGGCAATCAGTCCTCTCTCTGTTCTATAGCAAGCAGTGTCAGAGGTCAGTGGCCACTGAGCAGGCTGCAGCATCCACCCAGGCCTGGTGGGCATTGCCCAAAGGCTGGCAAAGGAAACGTTCTCCCAGGTCCACTCTGCACTGGACTTGATGAGAGAGATGCAGGTTTAGGTCACTGGTTAGTTTCTGTAGCTTATCTTTTTACTATAAGTGATGTGGGGATTTTGTTCAGTTTCCTGAACAGATCCAAACAGAATGCCATCCCTGTAAATCAGAAGGAGACTCTGGCTGTGACCTCCTGGCCTCTCTGGGAAGGGGCGCCAGCAGTGCCCCCACTCTGGCGGGCACCCCGCTGAAGGGCTGCTCGTACCCAGGGGGGAGCACCAGCTGCAGCTTTTGACTTGAAAGAAACTTGCTCTGCTCTGGCTTATGTCGGACAGAGCTCTGGAAGGGCTGGCCTCCTCTCAGCTAGCTGGGCGGCCGGCGGCTGATGAAGATGACCTGCAGGCCTTATCAGCACTTATCTCTCAGTAAAGCCCCTCAGAGCCAGCTTTGTGTGTGTCTGGCACTCTGACAGCTCGGGAGAGCAGGGTGGGGCTTTTGTTTCTTGTTCTTCCCCAGCTGTTGGGAACTTTGCTGACAGCAAAAATCTATCCCATGGGTTCGTAGCACAGGCTATGAACATCGACACATTTTCTTTCTGAAAAGTTCTTTAAAATTTTTTTTAAAGTTAATGCGCATTTTGTTTTTTAACTATTTTGAAATAAGTTTGGGCTTATAAAAAAGTGGAAAAATTATATACAATGTGTTCCCTTCACCCAGACCCCCTCAATAATAGCATTTGAGAGCGAGTTGCAGACACGATGCCCCTTTACTTCTCAATGCTTCAGTCTGTATTACCTAAAATTATGACCAATCTAAAGATCAAATCGAGAAGTTAACATTGATACAGTACTATTATTTCATCTACAGACCTTATTCATATTTCCCCGTTGCCCCACTGATGTCCTTTTCTGGATCGCACCTTGGGTTAGCTGTTGGGTCTCTAGTTTCCTCTAATCTGGAATAGGTCCTCAATCTGGCTTTATCTTTTATGACCTAGACATTGTCGAAGAATATAGCCCAGTTATTTTGTAGGAAGTCCCTGAATTTGGGCTGCTTGACATCCTTTCATGATTAGACAGGGTGGGATCCCACAGGACTCTACCCAGGGCATCCCATCAGGAGGCAGATAAGGTCTGTTTGTGCCATTACTAGAGCAGTTACTTTATCACGCGATTAAGGGGTGTCTGCCAGATTTCTCCACTGTCAAGTTATGGTTTCCCCTTCATAATTAATAAGTATCTTAGGGATATCCTGTTTTTCGTATACATTGTACATTTTAGATAATTTGAAAAGGAGAAGGGGGGAAAAAATCCCTCTCAGGCCCCCACCCAGAGATCACCACTATTTTCATGTTGAGTGTTTACTCTTCTTGCTTTCACTGGTATCTCTGCTGCCAATCCTCTAATCCAGCCAGAAGTGGTGGATCCCTGTGGCTGATGAGCTCATGTGCCCTGGCCCGGCACCCTGGTCCCATTCCTCTGTGGGCATTTGGAGACTACCTAAAACAGAGGTGCGATTCTATTGAAGTTTTAGGTCTGGCAGTGGGAGGAGGAGATGTTTTAAGTAGGTGAAGCTTTTTGTTCCTGCAGAACTGGGGCATCCCTCCAGGTGGAGAATGAAGGCAGCCACTCAGGCGACCTGGGCCCTCATCACTTGAGGACTACAGAGGGCTTGGAGTTGGCCCTATGTCCACGGGAAGGTGGCCAACAGCGGGTGAGCACTAAACACAGTGGAAGGTTGGAGCACAGTCCCATGGGGAAATTCGGGACACTCACATTTCAGAATTAGCCAACCCAGGGTGCAAGGGAGCCAGGGGACTGACATGTCAAATATAAGAGTAACTAACTTAGGATCATTAGTGGAGGTGGCAGGGTTGTATTACTTCCCCAGGCCTTCCTGCCTGCTGTAGGCACATGGCAGGGTGACTTCTAAGGTTCTGGGGGAAAAGACTAAGACCAGAGATGCAGATACTGTCAGTGGGAAGCCAGAGACCCTAGGGATGTGGCTGGGGCAGTGAGATGTATACTGTTTATCAGCAAGTCCAGTGAGCTCTATGTCCAAAGTATATCCTTGTCCACTCATTTCTCTCTAGTTCAACTGCTATGAGGGCCACTATCCTAGCCTAAGGCTCTCTCCCTGCAGTAATCTCTTAATGAGCCTCACTCCCATGGATCATTCTCCACACAGTAGCCAAAATAATGTTTTTGTTCGTTTGTGTTTGTTTGGCTGTGCCACACAGCTTGTGGGATCTTAGCTCCCCAGCCAGGGATCAAACACAGGCCCTTACCATATGACCCAGCAATCCCACTACTGGGCATATACCCAGAGAAAAGCATAATTCAAAAAGACACATGCACCCCAATGTTCATTGCAGCACTATTTACAATAGCCAGGTCACGGAAGCAACCTAAATGCCCATCCACAGACGAATGGATAAAGAAGATGTGGTACACATATACAATGGGATATTACTCAGCCATAAAAAGGAATGAACTTGGGTCACTTGTAGAGACATGGATGCATCTAGAGACTGTCCTACAGAGTGAAGTAAGTCAGAAAGAGAAAAACAAATATGGTATATTAACGCATATATGTGGAACCTAGAAAATGGTACAAATGAACCGGTTTGCAGAGCAGAAATTGAGACATGGAAGTAGAGAACAAATGTATGGACACCAAGGGGAGAAAGCTACGGGGGCGGCGGTGCTGGTGTGATGAATTGGGAGAGTGGCATCGACATGTGTACGCTAATATGTATAAAGTGGATGACTAATAAGAAAAAAATAAGAAATAAAAAATAAACATAAACAAACAAAGAAAAAAACACAGGCCCCTGGCAGTGAAAGGCCGGAATCCTAACCACTGGACCAGCAGGGAATACCCCCAAAATGATTTTCTAAGAATCTGGTTCAGACTAGCTATTTCCTTGCTTGAAACTCTCTGCCAGCTTTCCATGGGATCAGGGTGAAGTCCAAGGCTTTGTCCTAGTCTTTTGTCCCTGTGTGATCTGCCACATTTGACTGTACTTTCAATGCAAGAAACTTGGGAGTGTTTGGATACCATTGTACAGAGAAGGAAAGGAAATACAAGTCTAATGAACATGTGCTAGTGCCAATCCCTAAGCTGTGTTTTCACAGGTATATATCTGTTTAGTATTGCTTCTTGTTCTCCTGCCACACCTCCCTCATTCACCCCCATCCAGGGCTCTGGCCTCTTTTATGTTTCTTGGACCTCCTAAGCTTGTCCCTACCTCAGGGCCTTTGTACCTGCTTACTGTTCTGCCTGGAGTCCTCCTGCCTTAGATTTTTGCATTCAGGTCTCAGCGGAGAGGTTAGCAAACCTAGCATAGATTCCCCCAGTGGGGGGCAGTGTTACAGTGATGGGCCAGGAGCTCAGGCTGGTTAGAGAAATCAGCTAAAGAGAGGTGAAGGGGCAGGGTATGGAGTACCCAGTCGCTTCAGCAGTGGGGAGGTAGAAGGGCCCTGAGCTGCAAGGGGACGGCTGGAAGAGACCAGGGAGCCCTGCTTGGTTCTGAGAGGTTGAGGGCCAGTGGTGCCATGGGTGGTTGACTTGAGTGCTGGTGAAAATTGTCGGGGTCGAGAAAATAGAGGGAGTATGAACCAGACCTCACGAAGAGAAAATGGTTATTCAGAAAAGACTGTCAGTATCTTGAGGTAGATAAGATGGTTTTTGATCACCATTAGCCAAGCTGGTCAGATTGGCAGAAAACTCATTAGTTTCCATGGAATGAACTTTGGCCAGATTAATCTTGAGGGTGTCATGAATGAGGGAAGCCTTCCAGGTCTTGGGGCACTAAGAGCAGGCTCTGGCAGGTTACTTAAAGAAAGGAGGTGGGTCGATCATTTAAGGAGGAGCAGAGGATTGCTGGCTGTGGGAAATATAAGGAATGTGGCAGCTTCTCTCACGATTTAGGTGGGAGTGAAAACAGCAGGGGAACAAAGAAAGGGACAGAAGAACCTCCCAAAGCACATCTTTAATTTTCCAGCAATTTTAAATTTCAGGGAATCAAGCTACCAGTCGACCAGTGTGAAGCTGTGTGTTGGAGACAATTCCCTGTTCTAATGCTCTGTTCTTTTTTTGGCTCAGATGTTCTCAGGTCTTGGTGTGGTTGGATGTGGTCCATGTGGCTCTTCGGTACTAGACCTTGTAGGCTCTAAACGAAAGCCTGGCACCTTGACTTTGTTTCTGCTGCCTCTCACTCATGATGCCTTTGTCCTGGTGTGCTTGGTTATTTTTTACTGTGTTACTTTTTGCCCTTAGAAAAGTATCTGTGGGAATTCTTTGAGGCCTAGAATGAGGGAGTTTCTTCAGAGACCATCTGTACTTTTCTCTGCCATCTGAGGCCACTGTCCATCTGGAGCACTTTTTTAAAAATAATTAATTAATTTTTGGCTGTGTTGGGTCTTTGTTGCTGTGTGTGGGCTTTCTTTAGCTGCAGCGAGCAGGGGCTACTCTTTGTTGCGGTGCCCAGGCTTCTCATTGTGGTGGCTTCTCTTGTTGTGGAGCACGGGCTCTAGGCGTGTGGGCTTCAGTAGTTGTGGCGCATGGGCTCAGTAGTTGTGGCACACTGGCTTAGTTGCTCCGAGGCATGTGGCATCTTTCCGGACCAGGGTTTGAACCCGTGTCCCCTGTATTGGCAGGCGGATTCTTAACCACTGCGCCACCAGGGAAGTCCCTGGAGCACTTTTAACTAAATTCACAGCTTGACGTTTTGCACGTTTGGCTGCAAACACTACTGAGGGCAGGCTGGTTGGTACAACTTCTCCATGATGCTTCTCCCTCCCCCTGCTCTGCTCAGCACCGAGGCAACTTTTCTTTGATGTTCCCTGGGAGAGGAATGGGGCAGCCTCATGGGTCACACTTTTATACTAGACTTCCCACCTTGGGTGGTTCCTAGGTGTCATCTTCTTCCCCAGTGCTTCCTGGGGCTATAAAAATTGGAGCTCAATTGTGCCAGGTTCAGCAAATGCCCCCAAAACCAAGAGCTTCAAATCACAGCTCTCTCTTGGGTTTCTGGTTTCATTTAGATTTGGCCTGATAATGATCGATTCTTTGATGCTTTTAAAGGGTAAAGCAGTCATCAGCATTTTGGGAGGTTTTCAGGGTGTCTGTGTGTGGTTTAAATACTAGCTAGCCATAGTACCAGAAGTCTTAGCAACTCCACCTTGAGATCTCATGCTGTTCACCTTCTACCCCTGGGTCTTGCACTCTATCAGTAGTGCGGGCAGTGGCTATGAAGCAAAATTAGGCTGCCCCAAATGGATTTCGCCTTCTACCTTCCGCATCTTGATGCCTTTCACGGTAACCCATGAGCTGAGCGATTCCTAAGTGCTCAGTAGTTTGGGGCAACTCATGTGTTGGGCCTGGTAGTTGTGGGAAACGGCTTTCTTTTCCCTCCACCCCCAAACCTGAGATGCTGTAAGTGGCTTGTTTGACACCCAAGGGGCTTCCACTCTAGGGATTTTATACAAAGCTCAAGAAAGACAATGTTCTTTTCCTGGGGCATGAGACAGACTCTGAACAAAGGACTTTATACTCTAAGGTTTTAAACAAAGATTCCATAAAGCATCTTTTCCTCAATCTTACTTTAAACCAGATTTAAAGAACTTGCTCAGCTCATCCCCGGAAAGGAGGATTTCATTTTATTATTACTGTTTTGTGCCTGTCACAATTATTCCTGGAGCCATTGGGTGGTGATGGGTCCTTTATGTTTTGTGTGTTTGTGTGTGTGCATGAGTGTGTCTGTTATAGATAATGGAAGACTCAGAATTTCCCTGTCCATTTGATCTCTCACCATACAGTCCCTGGTTAGACAAATTCTTCAGTCTTTGGTAGATGATGAACAAAATTTAGGACTCAGAAGTGCCCCACTAATTACTGAGTGAATTTTGAAAGATTCACTTAGCTTTTCTGTGAATTGAGAGGAATAACACACAGCTCTCTGGGTTGTTGTACGTATTATGAGATAGAGTATGTGGAAGGACTCTGATGCTCTCCCCACTATGTTGTTGCCGTTTTGACTGACTGTATTTCTGCCTGTGCCAAGCATCTTCTGTGTTAGGTTCTCTGTTCTAGGTTCAGGGCATTCAGAGCTGAGTGGGAGGTTGTTTTATACGTCAGGACACAGGTCAGCCCGGTGTGTTATAAGGCCTTGTAGTGTGGCATGGGTACAGCGTCTTCAAACCATGTGAGGTTTGACAGTACAGCTTCTCACAATGATCATTAGACTTCAGGAAAACTCATAGACAATAAGAAGATAATAATACATTGCATTTGTTTAATATTTTAAAATTTTAATAGTATTGGATTTTAACTCAGTCGATTCTCATATTAGTCCTGAGTGATGGGCAGGGACCTGTATCTCCATTTTACAAGCAAGGAAACTGAAATTCAAAGGAAACCAGGGATTTATGTGACAAGCGATCACCCAGGCCTGTAACCCAAGTTTTAAGTACTGCCCAAGAGAGACTGCTGGTGTGCCAGTGAACATGCTATCCTGGGTTAGCCTGGCGGTCCAGTGTCATTTCTAACAAGAATATCAAATATTCTTTCACGAAAGAATGTGATAGTTTTCTTCTGCCGTGTTAGCCATGAAAGCTTAATGACCCTTTCACCGTAGTCTCACGGAGTCCATCTTTGATTCTTCTGAGTTGGTGTAGTTGAGGATGCTGTTCATTACATGGGGTCTCCGTGAAAACTCAATGCATGAGCAGTTATTATTCTCCTGACAATGGGCAGAGGCTGATAATTTAACTTTCTCAAGGTAGATTCTGTCTGGGTGCTCATATTTGAATAAGTGGACTAGTTTCCCCGTTTGTATTGACTACTAGAAAACTCAAGCCAGTTTTAAGGTCCACCCACCAAAAATGTAGGACTCAATACATGATAGTGTGTGCTCTTATACTGGTTCCACTTTACGTGTCTCCTCTGGCTTGTCCCTTTTCTTTCCTATACTCTTGTAATGTGTGTTAGTTATGATATTAGTTGTATTATAATGGTTAATTATATTTTATTCCCCCTAATAAACCACCTAAAAAAACTTTTAGAAACAAGTTAAAGAATGACTGCCTAAATAAAGAAATAAATAGGGTTCGAATATATGGTACAAGACATAGATGTTAGAAGAATTTGAAAACAAATGTTATTATGAGCTGAACCAGTCACTGAATACTTCATGAGGACAGTGATATTTGAGGTCAAATTAATTCAATAAATATGGAAGTGATACCAAGTGAAGAAAGCAATGTGACCAAAAGATTGAAGTTGGGAATGGGTGTGGCATTTGCTTAGAGTTAAAAGTCTGTATGACTAGATAGTGGGAAACAAGAGTGGGTATATAAGTGGGGCCAGTCAATGGATAAAAGCTGTGTAGAGAACTTGAATTTGATTTTAAAAACAAAGGTGTCTTATTAGACATGGTGAATTTGGCCATATGTGCTTATCTCCTATCCCTCCAAAAAACTCACCAAGGTGACAAAAAAGGAAATACAACCTACAAGGGCCAACATAAGAGGAGAAGAGAGATTTGGGGGAATCTTTGAAAGACAGAGACCTGCGAGAGAAGTAGTAACAGACAGAGCAGGACCCAAATTATCCATTCTAAGGGTCAGCAGAGGGGAGACAGGTGAGAAGAGAGCTTACTTATCACCCAGAACCTGTCGAGTCTCAAAGGCATCAGGAACTGTGGAAGGTGAGAAGCCAAAAGCTAAGGGTTGATAGAGGTCTGGATGAAGTTGCCCATATACCCAGCAGTTATGGAGGCTTATTTGTAGAGACATTGAGCCAGATCATCCCTGGGGTAGAAGACACTAGGCACAGCAGAGAAGAGAAGAAGGGGCAGATGTGGGTTGAAAACGGGAGGATATGGTGAAAGACGTCATATGGAGAGGTGGGAGATCCAGATTTCTTAACCTTCTTTGTTCTCAGAACATGAGAAAACAGACACACACCACTGGCCCTGGCCGATCACAGGCAAGAGACTAAAGGAGACTTCTCTTAGGAAACCAAATGGCCTCAGACAAAAGAGCTCCCAATACTGACATGAAGGATCACCATCAAAAATGTGGGCTTGGGCTTCCCTGGTGGCGCAGTGGTTGAGAGTCCGCCTGCCGATGCAGGGGACACGGGTTCGTGCCCCAGTCTGGGAGGATCCCACGTGCCGCGGAGCGGCTGAGCCCGTGGGCCGTGGCCGCTGGCCCTGCGCGTCTGGAGGCTGTGCTCCGCAGCAGGGGAGGCCACGACAGTGAGAGGCCCGCGTGCCACAAAACAAAACAAAACAAAACAAACAACAAAAAAACGTGGGCTTGTCACCTGATGACCTAAAGGGAGCTCCACCAGTTGAGATGCGCTGGCCTCACAAAAAGCTTTCAGTCAGACTTTAACACCTAAGTTTTAAATATAAGCAAATAGCCCTGGATCATCAGACATTTAAGGAATATCGCTGACATAACAGAGGCAGAATCAAGGAACCTAGAGGAAAGAGAGAAAATAATGCACAGAACACAAGAAAACTTAAGAAAAAAACCCCCAAAAATCCTAAGAAAAAAGTAATACAATATGTCATAAACCAAGTATAGGAACTCTTTTTAAAAGAAACAATATGAGAACCAGACAATAAGAAGAACTTCTGAAACTTAACCAAAAAAGCAAAAATATTAATAGAAAAGTTAAACTAGAAAATAAACGTCCCAGAAGGAAGAACAAAGAAACAGAGGTGGAAAAAAAGAAGATAAAATATAAGAAACTTAGGAGGATCCATCAATGGTGTTAAAAAAAATGAAAAATACAAAGATGGAACCTGAAAAAGAAGAAATAAAAAATAAAAAGACATTTTATCAGAATTTATGGATGCATCTCTAGAGCTACACTGTCCAATATGGTTACCGTTAACCACCAAGGCTAAGTAAATTAAAAGTCATTGAAATGAAATGAAATTAGGATTTCTGTTCCTCTTTCACACTGGCGACACTCTGAGCGCTCAGCGGCCCTGTGTGGCTAATAGCTGCCCTATTGGACAGTACAGGTTTCCATCGCTGTGATGAGTTGTATCAGATGATGTTGCTCTAGACTAGGCACCCAGCTCAATGAGTGAGAAAACACTCGCTCTACGTTGTATTGCATAATTTCCTCTAACTCCAGGGATAGAGATAATATATAAGGCCCTCTGAGGGCAAGGGCCCCTCCTGGCTGCTGATTGACCTGGCCCCATCTGACCACACCAGCCACAGGAGAGGGAAGTGTGAAAGCTCTTTTCCCTGGCTTAGTTACATCCTCTCATAAAAGGCTTCACATTTAAGGATAGAAGGAGCTCAGGGCTCACGCGACCGTCTCTAGGGGCCAGGCACTGCTGATGAGCATGTAACATACCTTGTGTTGTTTTTCTGTCATTCTAAGCCCAAGAAGTTGGTTTCTCTGTGCTCATTTTCGTTAAAAGAGAAGGAAAATTAAGTAACTTGCCCGAGGTCACACAGCTAGGCCTTCTGCTTCTAGGATATTCTACCCTAACCATTGGACTCAACTACTGCCTGTAGGCTGTGTCTTGGGGTGGAGGTGGAGGGGTGTCTTTTTTTTTTTTGCTGTACGGGGGCCTTTCACCGCTGTGGCCTCTCCTGCCGCGGAGCACAGGCTCCAGACGCGCAGGCTCAGCGGCCATGGCTCACGGGCCCAGCCGCTCCACGGCATGCGGGATCCTCCCGGACCAGGGCACAAACCCGTGTCCCCTGCATTGGCAGGTGGACTCCCAACTACTGCGCCACCAGGGAAGCCCCGGAGGGGTGTCTTTGATTTGATCTTTGACTTATTACAAGTTTTCCTAGTGAGGGGGATAAGAGCATAATAAAAGCAGAAGCCTCAGGGGAATGACCCTTCCCCATGACAAAATATCAGACTTGCAGTTCTAGACCATTTAAGGAAAGATTTCCCTAGTAAGGCCTCAAGAGACAACCTACAAGTTGTACCTAATCCAAGTGACTCCCAAAACCAGGTCCCATCGTAGGGGTGCCGTCTGCTGGCCCCCACTCGTGGTTCTGTCCCTCAGCAAAGCAACTGAGGGCCCTGAGGGAGAGTGGGGACTCTGAGGGAGAGGTAGAAATGATGACTCCTGCTTTAAACTCACAAAACCTCACTGCTTTCACTACCAAGGGTGCAGAGGGAAGAATTAAGGCCTGAGACCCCTTTCAGTAAAATCTACAAAGGAGGCCCCAGCTGTGGCATCTTAATGTGGTATACAGCAATACAGCAAGCCTTGTGGGAGGCTTCGACTTTTTAAAACCTGTCTGTACCTGTTCTGGTACTTGCCCTGAGTATTTCAGACGTTCCTTCCTTCTCTTTCCCTTCATTTATTTGTGCTTCAGTCCAAGGTGTTTCAGAGTGTGGTGACAGCGCACATTTTTTCTTTACAATATATTCCTTTTTATATGCTTATTAATTCATTTCAAAGACAGCATTAGATTTTGATATCAGTACATTTTTTTTCTGCTATAAAATTGAGGCTTATTCATGGGCAAAATAACAAGACCACGGGAGCAGTTCCAAGTTGAGGAGGCAGGAGGGGGTGTGGGGTTGTGTCTGGGGTGAGGATGGGAGTGGGAGGGCACACGATGGCCTCAGATGCCGATACTGGGAGAGGAAGGAAGGAAAAAGAGAAAAAAAAAGAAAAAAACAAGAAAGAAGAAAAGGATTGTGTCGCCAGATGATAGTTTTGTGGCAAGGCAAACATTTCCCTACTCCAGGGCCACTTGCCACTCGTATGGGCCATCCTTGCCTCTGCCACAGAATGCTGTCATTGGGGGTGGAGACGTCCTAGGTATCCTGGGCTGGCATCTGAAACACATTGTAAGAACTCTGTCCTTGTGGCAGAGGGAGTGTTGCCGTTTGACACACGTAACCATATATGTTTGTGTAAACAGCACGAGTGCCCCCAGTTCACGTGACTTTCACCTGTGAGAAGTACACAGTTGTTAGCTGAACACTAAATCAGATGCAGGTTTTTCAGAGCCTCTTTTAGATGGGGGTGAGCCCACTCTTTTGTTAACTGACAACACAACGGAAAATGTGAAGTTCAGTTCTGAGAGCCAACTCAGGCATCTCAAGGGAACAGCTCATGAGAAAGATGTTTGGCTTTTTAGCAGCCAAACTGGAAATGTCCTGGTAACCAAATGGGAAGCATCCTGGCCGCAGGCAAGTCTCTATGTTCTCAGCCAGGGCTCTGGGGTATGCAGGTAATCCTCATACCAGAAAGACACGCCGATAAGCTTGGAACTGTTTCAGAGGAGCAGAATTCTGTTTTCTTCATTAACCAAAATAGGCACTACTGTTAAAGTTTGATTTTTACCAATCCATTGCCAGAAAGATTAGATTACACACCAAGATGAAAGTTTTGGAGATATAGCCAGATGACAAAAAAAGCTCGCAGGTGTGTAAGGCAGGGAGATGCTTAAATAACCCACTAGTACATTTTGTCCAACCCCCTCTCCTTGCCCTAAATCGCCATCTCATACCCTTACACCACGATATCATTTGTGGGGAGATTTGAGACTTTTTTGTCTGGGTCTACAACTTTTATTTATTTCTGTCACAAACACAATGCTTCTTAAGCAACCTTCTTGTGGTTCCAGGCCTGGTGCTCTTCTAAGTTGTGAAAACCTAATGTGCAATTGGCTTTAATTAAATCTCCTCCTCCAGTTTTCCCTCTAAATTTTGTTGCTGCAAAGGAATTTTTCCTACTTCCAATGGAAACTTCTGATACCTCACAGGTGTGTGAAGGGCATGGTGGTTGTATGGGCTGGAGAGCGTATCAGTCAGGATACACTAGGTTTTGCTGTACAAACAGACCCCAACTCTCAGTGGTTTAAAAAACCCACATCATAGGGCTTCCCTGGTGGTGCAGTGGTTGAGAATCTGCCTGCCGATGCAGGGGACATGGGTTCGAGCCCTGGTATGGGAAGATCCCACATGCCGCGGAGCAACTGGGTCTGTGAGCCACAATTACTGAGCCTGCGCATCTGGAGCCTGTGCTCCGCAACAAGAGAGGCAGCGACGGTGAGAGGCCCGCGCACCGCGATGAATAGTGGCCCCCGCTTGCCGCAACTAAGAGAAAGCCCTCGCACAGAAATGAAGACCCAACACAGCCATAAATAAACAAATTAATTTAACCCCCCCACACACACATCATAGCGTTATTTTGGGTTGGCTGCCGCTCGGCTCCATGTTAGCTGCGCTCTGGGATTCAGACTTAAGGATCATCTGTGCCTGGAGCTTGCCAGTGTGGCAGAAGGAGAAGAGATACAATCAACCACATATGGCTAAGAACGCTTCTGCCTGGAGCCAGCACATTTCATTTCTGCCTGCATTTCATTGACCAAAGCGGGTCACTTGGCCATTCCTGCATTCTATGGGAAGGGAATACCTACCTCTTCCTGGAGGAGGGTCACTGTGGGGGGAAACCAGAATACTCCATGGAGCCAGCAGGGGCTGGTACTGAAAAGGGGCTTTCTGTCTGTTCTTGGTCTGAGGCCTGAACTAGGTATACACATTTTCAGGAAAAGCCTGAAGTTGATTATTCCATTGCGGGAGGCGCCCTGCAAGCCTGACATTACTGCTCCCTGAAGGATCATTTGGAGCAGGGGTAATTGTGAAGAACATTTTCTTTCAGTTCCACCGTTGTCGTTGAAGCCGAGCCACTCATAAAAGTCCCAGCTCAGGCCTGGGCCTCCTCAGCCTGGGCCAAACCACACTCTCCTCCCAGCCCTGGAGAGCCTGCCTGTATACCCTGGGTGGCCCAGCCCTCTGGAGGCACCTCCCTCAGGAGAGCAGGGCCCCTCCATCCCATCTGGACCCCAGAGCACAACCGTCTTGGCCGAGGCTGCCCAGGGTGTCTGTCAAACTCAAGAATATTCTTTTAATACTGAATTACCATGTAGGGCTGGCAGGGTTCCCTCTGCCTGACAGATGGGGAACACATGCCTCGGGCAGCCCAGCTCTCCACATCAATCTCTCTCCGCTGGCTTTCAGCACATCCTTTCAGCCAAAGCCTCTTTCTAGCTAGCTCACGATTGTAATTCAGAGTCTCTTCTGAGGGCTGGGGGTGGGGTGGGGCAGGAGGGTGGAGAGGTTTTTTGGAGGAGGGGGAGGAAGTTTGGGTGCCGCTATCGGATACTGTTAGGTAGATAATCAGATTTTCCTCTGGCCAGATCTGGCTGGTTCTCTGCTGATTGGCCACTGTAACAGCTCCTGTGTGGGCAGAAGGGCCTGGAAATCATGCCAGCAACTGGGAACCATTTTGGGTTTGTAAGATCAGACCCTTCCCATTATCACTAGGCTTTTCTTGTACTTTGGATTTCAAAATCAATCTTTTTTCACATCCCTTTAAGAAGCTTCGAGCATGTTGGAAAAGACAGCTTGTACAATTTCTCAATGATTGGGTAAGAGAGAGGGGGATTCCTGTGAGCCTGTTCAGTAGGGCAGTAGAGCAGTTGTGGGCAGGGCATCTGGATAAGGTCCTAGTGTCTGAGCCCCCAAGCTGTTCCCACTCATTCCCAGGGCCAGAAGGACCATCTGCACTAGCACCTTCCAGGTAACTATCTCCAGGTCAGACGTTTCCACAGAACTCCAGCTCCACTCTTGCGTGGCTAACTGCCTTCAGGATGTTTCCATTTGGATGTCCCACGAGCATCTCACACTTCCCATATTGAAAACCAAAGTCATGATTTTTATCTTGAAACTCGTTTCTCCACCGGTTTTCACGATCTCAGTAAAGTTTGCCACCTTCTTCCTCTGCTCAAGGCTGAAACCTGAGAGTCAGTCTTGGTTTCCTCCTTTTCTCTCCTCAACCTACCTCACCCTTCACACATCTGTTCCACCAGTGAATGCTTTCCAATCTGCCTCCAAGATATATCTTGATTCTGTTCACTTCTCTTTACCTTCATGGTTGCCAGTCATGTGAGCCTCCATCCCTTCACCTCAGACCATTACAATAGCTCTCACTTCTGCTCTTGTCCCATCCCCACCCTGTCCAGGTTTATTTTCCATGCAGTAGCCATTGGGATCTCCCAACATGAACTAGGCCATTTCAGCATTGGTCTAGGAGCCCTTAGAATGACTGAAGAGGCAACCCTTCTCTGTGGCATGCACAAGCTGGTCCTTGGCTCTCAACTCCACCCCATGTTGACCTGCTGCACCCCCTCCCCCCTTATTTTTTTTGGCGGTATGCGGGCCTCTCACTGTTGTGGCCTCTCCCATTGTGGAGCACAGGCTCCGGACGTGCAGGCTCAGCGGCCACGGCTCAGGGGCCCAGCCACTCTGCGGCATGTAGGATCTTCCCGGACCGGGGCACGAACCCGCGTCCCCTGCATCGGCAGGCGGACTCTCAACCACTGCGCCACCGGGGAAGCCCCCCCCAACTTTTTTATATAACTTTCCAACAATACTGGCTTCTTGCAGTTTGTTGCTCTTGCCCAAACTCTGTCTGGCCCCAGCGATTTTGCACACACTTTCTCTAGTGCCTGGAATGCTCTTGCTAGCTCTCCACTTGATCAACTCCTTTTGGCCATTTAGGTCTTAGCTCAAAAGTTTGTAGCTTGGGAGAGGCAGCCAAGATGACAGAGTAGAAGGACCCTAAGCTCACCTCATCTCAAGAGCACACCAAACTCACAACAATCTGCAGAACAACCATCGTTAAAAAGACTGAAACCTACCAGAAAAGATCTTCTACAACTAAAGACATGAAGAAGGAACCACAACAAGACTGGTAGGAGGCGTGGACTCATGATATAATGAAATCCCATACTCCGCCAAGTGGGTGACCCACAAACTGGGGAATAAATATATTACAGAGTTTCTCCCAAAGGAGTGACCCACGTCAGGCCCCCCAGCCTGGGAGTACAGCATCAGGAAGAGGATACCCCAGAGCATTGGGATTTGAGGGCCAGTAGAATTGATTGCAGGAGCTCCAAAGGACTGGGGAAAATAGAGACTCCACTCTTAAAGGCTGCATACAAAATCTCACATGCACCAGGACCAAGGACAAAAAGCAGTAATTTGATAGGAGCTTGGGCCAGACATAATTATTAGTCTTGGAGCGTTTCCTGGGGAGGTGGGGAGTGGCTCTGGCTCACTCTGGGGACATAGACACTGATGACTTATATATCAGGGAGCTTTCATCTGTGTGAGCTCTCCTGGAGGCTGACATCTTGACACCAAGACCTGTAGGCTCCAGTACTGGGATGCCAAACAACAAATTGGGCAGGGACACAGCACTACCCATCAGCAGACAGACTGCCTAAAGATTTCCTGAGCTCACAACCGCCTCTAGACATGCCCCTAGACATGGCCTTGCCCATCACAGGGCCAAGACCCAGCTCCACCCACCAGGGGCAGGCATTGGCTCCTCCTACCAGGATGCCTGCAAAAGCCTCTAGACCAGTCTCACCCACCAGGTGGTAGACACCAGAAGCAAGAAAACTACAGTCCCACAGTGTGCAGACTGAGTCTGCAAAGGCAGGCCAGACACTACCCTGGGATCAGCCGGCTCCTGGCTCTTGGGTGATGAGAGGGGAGTGCACTGCTGGGACACATAGGACATCTCCTACAGAAGGCCAATCCTCCAAGGTTGAGAAATGTAACTAACCCACCTGATATGTAAAAATACAAATAGCAATTTAGACCAAATGAGGCAACAGAGGAATATGTTTCAGATGAAGGGACAAGATAAAACCCTAGAAGAAGAACTAAGTGATGTGGAGATAGGCAATCTACATGAGAAGGAGTTCAGAGTAATGATCATAAAGATGATCAAAGAACTCGGGAGGAGAATGAATGCACAGAGGGAGAAATTAGAAATTTTTAACGATGAATTAGCAAATATAAAGAACAATCAAACCGAGTTGAAGAATACAACAACTATGAAATACACTACAAGGAATCAATAATAGACTAAGTGAGGCAGAAGAATGAATCAGTGAGCTGGAAGGCAGAGTAGTGGAAATCACTGTTGCCGAACAGAAAAAAGAAAAAAGAATGAGAAGAAATGAGGACAGTTTAAGAGACCTCTGGGACACCATCAAGCACACTAATATTTGCATTGTAGGGGTCCCAGCAGGAAAAGAGAGAGAGAAAGGGCCTGAGAAAATATTTGAGGAGATAATAGCTGAAAAGGTTGCTAACCTGGGAAAGGAAGCAGTCACCCAAGTCCAGGAAGTGCAGAGTCCCATACAAGATTAACCCAAAGGGGAACACACTGAGACACATTGCAATCAAAATGACAAAAATTAAAGATAAAAAAGAGTGTTAAAGATAAACAGAGAATATTAACTCAACAAGGGAAAAGCAAAAATTAACATACAAGGGAACTCCCAAATGGCTATCACATGATTTTTTTAGCAGAAACTCTGCAGGCCAGAAGGAAGTGGCAAGATATATTTAAAGTGTCTGCAGGCCAGAAGGGAGTGGCAAGATATATTTAAAGTGAGGAGGAGATTGGGCGGTTGGTGCAGCAGATGCTGAATGACTTTGGGCCATAGTGCTACATTGCCAACCTGGGCCACGGACTTTACCCTGACAGGGACCCAGAACATGTGGGAGCCTTTGTGGATGCTGTGCACAAACACTTATGCCTGCTTCAACAGCGAGAGAAAAACCTGTAACCAAGAATACTCTACCCCGTGAGGCTCTTGTTCAGATTTGATGGAGAAATCAAAAGCACCTCCAAACCAGCTTTACAACAAATGCTAAAAGGGCTTCTATAGGTGGAAGAGAAAAGGCCACAACTAGAAACAAGAAAATTACAAAATGAAAAAGCTCACTGGTAAAGACAAACATACAATAAAGGTAGGAAATCATCCACACACTAAGCTAGTAGGGAGGCTAAAAGACAAAAGTAGTAAAATAATTTGTATCCACAATAAGCAGTTAAGGGATACACAAAACATTTAGATGTAAAATATGATATGAAAAACAGTAGTCATGAAGTTAGGAGAGTACAAATGCAGGGTATCTAAAATGCATTTGAAATTAAGAGATTAGCAACTTAAAACAAGTGTATATATATATATATATATATATATAGAGAGAGAGAGAGAGAGAGAGAGAGAGAGAGCGAGAGAGAGAGAGAGAGGGACTGCTATACAAAAACCTCATGGTAACTGCAAACCAAAAATCTGTGATAGATATACACACAAAAAATAAAAAGGAATCCAAACATAACACTAAAGATAGTCATCAAGTCACAAGGGAAGAGAATAAAAGAAGAAAGAGGGGAAAAAGACCTACAAAAAAAGTATAAAACAATTAATAAAATGGCAATAAGAACATACATATTGATAATTACCTTAAACGTAAATAGAATATATGCTCCAACCAAAAGACATAGACTGGCTGAATGGATACAAAAATAAGACCTGTATGTATGCTGCCTACAAGAGACTCACTTCAAATCTAGAGACACAAACAGACTGAAAGTGAGGGGATGGAAAAAGTTATTCCACACAAATGGCAATCAAAAGAAAGCTGGAGTAGCAATACTCATATCAGATAAAATAGACTTTAAAATAAAGACTGTTACAGGAGACAGAGAAGGACACTACATAATGATCAAAAGATCAATCCAAGAAGACAATATAAAAATTGTAAATGTGTATGTGCCCAACATAGGAGCAACTCAATATACAAGGCAAATGTTAACAGACATAAAAGGAGAAATGGACAGTAACACAATAACAGTGGGGGACTTTAACACCCCACTTACATTAATGGGCAGATCATCCAGACAGGAAATCAATAAGGAAACACAGGCCTTAAATGACACATTAGATCAGATGGACTTAATTGATATTTACAGAGCATTCCATCCAAAAGCATCAGAATACACATTCTTGTCAAGTGCACATGGAACATTCTCCAAGATAGATCACATGCTGGGCCACAAAGAAAGCCTTGGTAAATTTAAGAAAACTGAAATCATATGATGCATCTTTACTGACCTCAATGCTATGAGACCAGAAATCAATTACAAGGAAAAAACTGCAAAACCACAAACATGTGGAGGTTAAACAATATTCTAATAAACAACCAATGGATCGCTGAAGAAATCAAAGAGGAAATCAAAAAATACCTAGAGACAAATGAAAACATGATGATCCAAAACTTATGGGATGCCGCAAAAGCAGTTCTAAGAGAGAAGTTTATAGCAATACAAGCTTACTTCAGGAAACAAAAAAAATCTCAAATAAACAACCCTATCTTACACCTAAAGCAACTAGAGAAAAAAGATCGAACAAAACCCAAAGTTAGTAGAAGGAAAGAAATCATAAAGATCAGAGCAGAAATAAATGAAATAGAATGAAAAGAAATAGAAAAGTTCAATGAAACTAAAAAGCTGGTTCTTTGAAAAGGTAAACAAAACCGATAAACTTTTAGCCAGACTCATCAAGAAAAAAGAGAGAGTGCCCAAATCAACAAACTTTGAAATGAAACAGGAGAAGTTACAACTGACACCACAGAAATAGCAAGGATCATAAGAGGCTACTATGATCAACTACACGCCAATAGAATGGACAACATAGTTGCTCCACGGCATGTGGGATCTTCCCAGACTGGGGCATGAACCCGTGTCCCCTGCATCGGCAGGTGGACTCTCAACCACTGAGCCACCAGGGAAGCCCGAATCAGTAATTTAAAAACAAACAAAAGTCCAGGACCAGATGGCTACATGGGTGAATTCTACCAAACATTTAGAGAAGAGTTAATACCTATCCTTCTGAAGCTATTCCAAAAAATTGCAGAGGAATTCATTCTATGAGGCCACCATCACCCTCATACCAAAACCAGTCAAAGATGTCACAAAAATATCTGCGAATCAATCAGTGTGATACACTGCATTAACAAATTGAAGAACAAAAACCATATGATCATCTCAATAGATGGAGAAAAAGCTTTTGATAAAGTTCAACATCCATCTGTGATAAAAACTCTTCAGAAAGTGGACATGATAGAGAGGAAATACCTGAACATAATAAAGGCCATATATGACAAACCCACAGCTAACATAACACTCAATGGTGAAAAGCTGAAAACATTTCCTCTAAGATCAGGAATAAGACAAGGATGCCCACTCTCACCACTTTTATTCAACATAGTTTTGGAAATCCTAGTCACAGGAATCAGAGAAGAAAAAGAAATAAAAGGAATCCAAATTGGAAAAGAAGAGGTAAAACTGTCACTATTTGCAGATGACATGATTCTATATACAGAAAATCCTAAAGACATTACCAGAAAACTATTAGATCTCATCAATGAATTCAGTAAAGTTGCTGGATACAAAATTAATATACAGAAATCTGTTGTATTTCTGTACACTAACAACAAAATATCAGAAAGAGAAATTAAGGAAACAATCCCATTTACCATCACATCAAAAAGAATAAAATACCTCAGAATAAACCTACCTAAGGAGGCAAAAGACCTGTACTCTGAAAACTATGACACTGATGAAAGAAATTGAAGACGACACAAACAGATGGAAAGATATATGTGTTCTTGGACTGGAAGAATCAATATTGTTAAAATGACCATATTATGCAAGACAATCTACAGATTCAATGCAATCCCTATCAAATGGCATTTTCCACAGAACTAGAATAAAACATCTTAAAATTTGTATGGAAATACAAAAGACTCCAAGTCGCCAAGACAACCTTGAGAAAGAGGAACAGAGCCAGAGGAATCATGCTCCCTGACTTCAGACTTTACTACAAAGCTACAATAATCAAAACAGTATGGTTCTGGCACAAAAACAGACATGTAGATCAATGGAACAAGATAGAAAGCCCAGAAATAAACTCATGCACTTATGGTCAATTAATCTATGACAAAGGAGACAAGAATATACAATGGAAAAAAGACAGTTTCTTCAGTAAGTTGTGCTGGGAAAACTGAATAGCTACATGTAAACGAATAAAATTAGAATTTCTCTAACAGCGTATACAAAAATAAACTCAAAATGGATTAAAGACCTTAGTGTAAGACCGGATACTGTAAATCTCCTAGAGGAAAACATAGGCAGTACACTTTTTGACATAAATTGCAGAAATACTTTTTTGGATCTGTCTCCTAGAGTAATAGAAATAAAAATAAAGAAATGGGACCTAATTAAACTTAAAAGCTTTTGCACTGCAAAGGAAACCATAAACAAAACAAAAAGATAATCTATGGGCTGGGAGAAAACATTTGCAAATGATGCTACAGACAAGAGACTAATTTCCAAAATATACAAACAGCTCATACAGCTTAATATCAAAAAAACAAACAACCTAATCAGAAAATGGGCAGAATACCTAAATAGACATTTCTCCAAAGAAGACATACAGATTGCCAACAGGCTCATGGAAAGATGATCAATATTGCTAATTACTAGAAAAATGCAAACCAAAACTACAATGAGGTATCACCTCACACCAGTCAGAATGGCCATCAATAAAATGTCTACAAATAATAAATGCTGGAGAGGGTGTGGAGAAAAGGGAATCCTCCGACACTGTTGGTGGGAATGTAAATTTGTACAACCACTATGGAGAACAGTATGGGTTTTTTTTAAAAAGCTAAAAATAGAATTACCATATGATCCTGTAATCCAACTCCTGGGGGCATATATCTGGAGAAAACTCTAATTTGAAAAGATACACGTACCCCTATGTTCATAGCAGCACAAGTTATAATAGCCAAGACATGGAAGCAGCCTTAATGTCCATCGGCAGAAGAATAGATAACTATGTGGTATATATATCTACAATAGAATATTACCCATAAAAAGAATGAAATGTTGCCATTTGCAGCAACATGGATGGACCTAGAGAATATCATACTAAGTGAAGTCAGACAAAAACAAATACCATATGACATCACTTATATGTGGAATCTAAATAAAATGAAACAATTGAACTTATTTACAAAACAGAAATAGACTCACAGACATAGAAAACAAACTTATGGTTACCAAAGGGGATAGTGGGGGGGAGGGAGATAAATTAGGAATTTGGGATTAACATATACACACTTCTATATATGAAATAGATAACCAACAAAGACATATATTGTATAGCACAGGGAACTACATTTGATATCTTGTAATAACCTATCATGGAAAATAATCTGAAAAAGAATAGATACTTATATATGTATAAATGAATCACTTTGTTGAACACTTAAAACCAACCCAACATTGTAAATTAACTCTACTTCAATTTTTAAAATGGCTAATAAAAAATATAAAAGCTGGCACAAGGTAATATTGGATTAGTTACCAGATAAATGGCACATATGATAAATGGTCAGGGGTCAAAGAGGAGAGAGGTCACTTAAAAAAAAAAAACGTTTGTATCTTGAGGGAGATGTGGAGATGACTCTGGAAAGGGTGATTGGAGGCTAAGTGCCAGGTAAGGATTTATAGGAAGGCTGCATACTGGGGGTGGCCTGGCTAAAGTGGCCCTATTAAGTATTCGCAGAGCATGTTAGATTGCAGACATAGTCCAGGCCAGTGGACCAGTTTGAATGGTGATGCAATAATCCAGGTGAGAGTTTAAAAAGAGCCTGACTGGGGAGGTGGCCTAACTTCAGCAGAGTAACAGGGGACTAATAGTGGGTAGGTGGTGGGTATTGGTCCATCTGTGATTGCTGACACAAAATGATCTGAGAACCTGTGTCTGAGGTAAAGGGAAACTCTTGTACTGATTGGTTTTCTTTTCTGAATCCCTCACTGAACACTCACCCTGGGGGCCGTGGGGTGGGTGGCTGGCATTTCCCATTTATATGATTCTAAGGGATCATTTTGCATCTATGGTTCTTGGCTGCACAGCCTGCCTTGCCTGGGATTTGGGGTAAATTACCATTGCTTAAGTTAAGCAACTCTGGTGTCTTGCACATGTGCTTGAAGAAAAGAAATCTTCAAGGGTGGAAAGTGGCCAAGTCCCCTCCAAGGAAGGGCTGCAAGATTCCCATGAATATTGTCTGGGACACCCACTGGACGATTCAGGGAGCCTGTGTTCCCAGGGGTACCCTTGGTGAAACATCCTGGGACCATCTGTCTGACACTTCAGCCAAGTAAAAACCTTCCAGAAATCATGTGAATCATTGCTTACCAAAAATAGTAATGGTGGGAAGAAAACCTAAAGCAAGGACCAGCCCTCCTTTGTGTGCTTTTGCACACCATGTATTTAAAGTCTGTTTCCATGTTGTTGATTGACACTGAATTTTGCATTTAGTGATTTTCCTCATTGTAAAGGCTTGTCTCAACTCGGTGCATTGCCTGCCCTTTGTGCCCGTGGTTTGTCCACCGTCTGGATGAGTAACAAGCTACTCCAGGTTAGTGGAGAGGCAAAAGTCTTATTTTCTCCCTTAGCTTGAATCAATCTACTAAGGAGAGAGTTTCACTACTTTATAATTCTTCATTTACTCTTGATCATGCAAAGCCATATTTACTGGGGAATGAAAAGAAAATGCGAGCTTTGAGGAATAGACCAGAGGCCTCTAGCAAGAAATAGAGATATAGGGATGGACAAGGAGTCCCTGGCCACTGTGTGGATCATAATCCACTTAAATGGTTATAGAAACGCAGAGTTTAGGGCATTTTAACTCTTATGATGCTTAGACATGAAAAGAAACCACAATTAGATACTATGAAAAAACTAGGCACAGTGGTGCTTTCTACAGATAATTTTTGTAGACAGTGAATGAGTTATTATTCCAGAGGACATGCCCAAACCCTGAGTAAATTCAAATTTGAGCAGATCATTTTATTTTATATAATGCAAGCCAAGATTTGCCCCCAAGAAGATCAAAGGAAGGAGGCTGGGGTTGATGCATTTGTGGTATCATACTCTCTCATCTTGTGGCTCATTCTGTTGAGATTTGGAGATAATGTGAGGGATGTAGGGTTTTGAATGAGATTTACTTTGTAGATTCCACCCCCCGAACACACACACACACACACACACACACACACACACACATTTTAATCTTTGTATGAAGCTCAGAAAATATTCATGAGTTTTTTCAAGAGCTTAAACTATTTTATCTATACTTTTCCTCTATCTCTCTTTTTTAAATTGAAGTATAATTGATTTAATAGGTAATTAGTATAATATAAAAAATGCACAGTTTAAAAGGGTATACAATGAAGAGCTCTCCTAACCCTGTCCCCTAACCAACCTCTGTTATCAGTTGCTTTTATCTCCTCCAAGAGATGACCCCCCCAACAGACATATGTGCGTGTGTGTGTGAATATATGTGTCTATATATGTGCTAAAGAATGTAGCTGGTAGCATGCTATAGTCACTGTTCTGCACTTTTCATTGTTTACCTAAACATATTTCTTTGGGATTGAAATTGAACTATTAAATAAATGAGCCCAACTAGGAAACTCTCTTCTGTGAACTACGTTACTGGTAGCAGCTAGTAAGGGCGTGGTTTGCTCTGCATGTTACATATTTCAGTTGCTGAAGACAAAGAACTGTTATGTGCATATTTCCCAACTTTCTTTTAGCTTTTTTCTTCAGCTTCTGTCTGTTATTACCTTCCATTTTCTTGTGTTTTTCAATGTCTCTCATCTTTCCTTCTTTTTGCTCCCATGGCTATTTTGCTTCTCCCTCTTTCCCTCTTGCATACACTCTATCTTCATTTCAGCTCGGCCCCCTAAAAGCTGTTCCTGCTCCCTCTGACATGTTCTCATTTCTTTCTGGTGATCTTCCTTCTCCCTAAAGATTTAGTCCAGCTTTGCATGAGGCAGCCCCTTCATGGCAGTGATTGACACAAGATGCTCTTTTTGGCAACTGAAGGTCTTTCCTTTTGGTAAAATATATTAATCCAAGAGGGTTCTGCTTGGAACTGATGTTATTTCTGGTGTGTAGCGAAGGGTTGCTCATCCTTGCAGCTTTCCAGCTGTGTGGAGCGGAAGGAGGTTGAGATGACTTAGCCAGCATGTCAAAAAGGGAGTTAGCGATTGAGATCAGTATTTGTCACCATCCTGTCCCCCTTATGCCAACAACAAGCAATTGTCTGTGAGAGACAGAGAGACAGAGAGAAGGGAAAAGCAAACAGAGGAGGAAAAAGCAGGGAAGATGAGAGACACTGAAAAAACATGAGAAAATGGATGCTAGTAATAGAAGGAAGCTTCTGCAGGAAGGTCCAGCAAGCAGGAGGAGGTCGCTGCAAATGGAGAGGACTCAGCATACTCCACGTTTAGGCCTTGAGGAGGAAGGATTTCCCCTCTCTGTCCTTGCATAGACCCTGCATTCAGACATCAGTTATAAGTGCTGCGTCGTGGGCCCAGAGGTGGAGAACGACGTGGACAAGTGGAGGAGGCTGGCTGGTGGAAAGTGGCGCAAGCGGGAGAAGCAGGACCCTGGGGCGGGAGGAAAGTCGGAGGGGGTGATTCCATAATGTTGAAGGCAGGGCACTGTACTTGCTGCTGTACTCAGGATCTCCCAGAAGGCAAGAGGTGCTGGGTGGATGTGGCTGCTTCTTCTCCCCTTGGGTGTAGCCAGGAGAGAAACCAAGGGGTTCCACAGAAGTGGTTTGGGCATATCCTTCAGGCTTTGCTCGAAGGTCTCCTCCTCTCTAAGGCCTCCCCTAACCACCCCGCTCCCCACACCAATATTCCTGACCCAGTCACCCACTCAGCGTTGTTTTTCTCCTTAGCACTTGTTACCTGCTAACATGCTATTTTCCTTGCTATTTTATTGTATTTCGTAGAACTTTTCATCTTCCCCCATTAGAATATAAACTCCACCAGGGCAAAGCTTTGAGTCTGTTTTAGTCTTTTTTTTTTTTTTTTTTTCTAATTCCCATTTTGTTCACTGCAGCACCCCAGTGCTCAGGACATGGCCCGCACAGAGCAGGTACTCATTAAGCATTTGTTGAATGAATGAACAGACAGTTAATGTGAGGACACTTTGCGATATAACCAGGGCAGGGATGGCATATTCCCCTAGTAAAATTATGCCAGGCTTATTATGACGTAAGAAATATGGCCAACATCACATTAATGAAGGAGCATGAATCTCTAGTACAGATTAGAAAGGAGCATCTTAAGAATGAAATCAATCCTCCCTGAAGCATGACATGTTTGCTTTTGGATGTTTTGAGAGCAAACCAGCTGCAACTGAATGGAAGCTGCTGGCCATTCCCCTGGGCTTGTTCCCCTACCCAGAGCTGTATCCGAGGTGCCTCAGGTCCTGGGACTTCCTCACCGTAAGGGAGGGATGACTCTTCTCAGGGAAGAAGAGAGAACGGGGCAGGGAGTGGGGAACGCCTCAGAAGCTCTGCCTTCCTCCCAGGAGTGAAGCCTACGGGGGAGACCCCCACCTGGTCACGCCCACTGTACTCACCACTCCTGTGTGGCCTTGAGCAAAAGCCTTCTTGAGAGCAGTTCCTCAGAGGAAAGCGTTCTGGGTCACCAGTTTGATTTTCTCATCTTCCTCCCAGACACACGACAGGCCTCATATTCTGTTTACCTCGGGCACCGCAGCCTCCTCAGTCATGCTCAACCTCCAAGGCTCCAAGCCTTCTCTCCCCCACACTCTGGGGGACTCTTGGTGTGGGATGATCTGACCCCCCCTCCACATCCCCAGTCACCTCCGAATGCTGTCCTGGCATCTGGCCTTTGGGGGGTGCCTGCTTGCCCCAGAGTGCTGGGTGTCATACTTGCTGTGCTGGGGCAGCTTTTCTCCTATATTCTGGGCCCTCGGGGCAAGAGGTGGAGCTTGTGGCCTCCTTATCCCCTGTTTCTGCCTCTCGGATGTCTCTGTCCCTCTTCCTGCCAAAATCCCTGCTGCTTTGAAGATCAAGCCTTGCAGTTACGTCTCCTCTTTTTCCTCCTTACAGTGACGTTGGGATTCCTGGCACTGGCCTTCTGGTTGGTTCCTCCTGCGTACTGATGGGGGCCCGTAACCTTCTCTTTCACCTCAGGTCATGCTGTTTCTCAGGGACTTCAATATCCACATAGATGACTCATCTGACCCCTTGGCTATTTGTCTTTTACACTTCACTGCTAATGAGCCTTTCTTTACCTCCACTTTAACCATCCACTCCCAAGGTCACACCTTGGGTCTTGTCCTTTGCAGAAGCTGTTTTGTCCAAATCTCATTTTCAAACATCCCATTCTCTGACAAGCATTCCCTATTGTTCTAGTCTCCTTGCTGCTAAAATACCTCCTTCTCACAAGACTTCTAATCCATCACACCATATACCTTCTACCTAAAGTCTGCCCACAGGCTTTACTTAACTCACTACCCACTTAGATTTCATGGTTCTATGTGTAGTCATTCCCTTGCTCTGTGAGAGCATCCCTTTGGAATGCCCTGAGAGACAGATTGTATTTTTCAATCCAAATAGCCCTTCCACATGCTCTCCTGTAATGTGACCTTGTGATTGCCAGTTGAGAGCTGGAATCTAATTCCTTGCCCTTGAATCTAGACTGGCTCGTGACTTGATTGTAACTAAAAGGATGCAGTAGAAATACTGAGTAAATTCCAAAGGTAGCTTAGAAATGGCCATGCAGCTGCCCCATGGTTCTTTTGGGATCCTCACTCTGAGGAAGCCAGCCAACCAAATAAGGAGTCCAATTACCCTAAAACTTCCATGCTGGAAAGACCACCTATGGCTCTTGAATCAGCAGTCCCTGTAGACCCAGCCTTCCAGATACCCCCACCAAGGTGCCAGACATGTGAGTGAAGTGGTCATGGATGCTCCAGACCAGCCTATTTGCCAGCTGGGTACCATGGAGTGACCTCTGTCATGCCCTGAGGAGCAGAAGAATCATCCATCTGAACCCTGCTTGAATTCCTGACTGTGAAACACAAAAAAATCATTGTCCTTTTAAGTCACTAGGCTTTGCAAGATTTTTCATGCAGTAATCATAACAAGCTTGAAAACCGCAGGCTTGGTTGAACCCAATCATATGCCTCCTGTATTCCTATACCTGAGCCACTGGAGAAAATTACAAAGTAGGGATGATTGGCTTCACTTTAAACATCAAATGGACACCATGTTTCACCATGCTCCCAAGCTCTAGTGAGCTTTTCTCTCCCAGAGTCATCCGTTTCGTATATTCCGTCTTGCTTCAAATCTCTTCCACTTCCTTCTTCTTCCCCAAATCATCAGAGGAGAGATATCAAAGAGGCAGCTGGATGTATGAGTCTGGAGTTTAGGGGAAAGGTTGGGGATAAGAGATAAAGATTTGAGAGTCATCAGGGTATAAGTGACATTTGAAATTACAAAACTGGATGATATCACCAGACGAGGGTGTGCATGGGTAAGAGAAGGGAGTCCAGCTCTCCAAATTTAGAGATCCAGTACAGGAGGATGGCCACGGGGGTTAGAGTAAAACTAGAGAGGGTAGTGTTCTAAAGATGGAGAGATGAGAGCTTTTTCACAAGGCAAGTCCCGAGTAGGTGAAGAGAGATAAGGGAAAGAATGGAAATGGAGGGATTGGGCTTTGACATCTGGAGCTTCCTCCACGGCCATGGGAAGTGACAGGGAGGTGTGTACAGATGTTTCTGGATTCTAGATTAGATGGTGGGAAGGTGAGAGCGCTCCCAACTCATCTGTTTAATTTCTGTGAAAGGATCCATGTTTAATAGAAATTTCAGCCCTAATGTGTTTAAAGCACAATTCCTTCCTCACCTCCAGTCCCTCTCCTACCTCAGCCTTTCTCAGCTTAGTTAACGGTACCACCATCCACCCAGCTGCTTTGACTAGAAACACTTGTTTCCTCACTCTCACTCACACCCCTTATTCAATCCAGCAGCAAGTCCTTCTGGCTCTACCATACAAACATGCCTCACATCTGATCCCTCCCCACTGTTTCTGTCACCCTTGTTCAAGCCTCCCTTGTCTATCACCTGATTACTGCTCTTGCTTATCTCTCTTCCTTCTCCCAAATCCATTATCCACAGTGCTCTTAAAAGGGAGAAATTTAAAAACCATAAATCATATTTAACAGCCTCCACTTAAAACCCTCCAGTGGTTTCCATCACACAAAATAAAATCCCAACTCCATGGGCATGAATAGGCATTGTTTTGGGATTTGGTTAATAGATGACTCAGCAGGAGAAGTAGGAGGCTGAGACCCTGATAATCACCTCCCCAGAATGGATAGGTCTTAAAATCCAGGTTACAATTGGAGTTGTTTTTGAAGTTGTGGCTATAGTTTAGGGCTGTTCCAGCCACATGAATGAGGTCTTGTAAGACAATGGGACAGACTCACACTGAGAAAATAGTCCTATGGCCTAGTAGTAAGGCAATCACCTACGCTCTCCCATCATCAGGCCTATGTGCTCACCAGCAGAGGCCACGGAGTCTCTGGCAGGATGAACTATATTTAAATTTCAAAATTTAGGCTCCCCACTAGGCTTCCACTGATACCACCCTAGCTGGGGAGTGTTGCCTTGTTACTGCTCCCCACATAGCCTCCACTGACCGTTGGGGCCATGACCTTGTAACTGCTGAGCGGTGGTGAAAGCCCTGACTCTCCACTGGGCCTCCAGATACCACCCCAGTGAGGAGGGTTACTGCTGGTGGGGGCTGAAGTCCAGGCTCCCCACATGGCTTCCACTGATGGGGTAGATGGTATGGGGGTGTAGGAGAGGGGCTTGTTACAGCCCAGTAGGTTGAAAGTCTGGGCTCCCCTCTTGGCCTTCTCTGGCACCCCCCTGGTGACAAGGTTGGGCACCTTACTACAGTTTGGTGGGGATGGAAGTCTAGGCTATTCAGCCTTTGCTGGCAGAGGTGTTAGGGGGTCTCAGTTTTTTCTGTGGTGTTGGCTGGAGGAGAGCCATTGTTGTCTAAAAGTTCTGTCTTTGTGGGCTGCCCCTTTTCTGGTCCTTTGACTAAAGACAAGACTTGTAGATTGTTTTTGTATGTGCCCATTAGCATTTTTGGATTGGAAAAAAATTGCAGATATCCACTACAGAATTAAAAACTTGCTGATGATGGAGGCAGAAGCTCAGACACTGACATTTTCAAAATAGTTTTAATCCTTACCTAAAGGTGTTGAAAAAGAAGTATATTAGAGGCCCTGAAAGATACTTAAGTATAAGAACAGAAGACTGTCCTAATTATCCATGGGTATTCAGAAAGTTTTGATGAATTTGATGTGCAGGGTATCTACACAACAGGGCTCCCAGCACCTTCCAGGGATGCCTTAGAGTAAGTTGTGCTGCTGGGCAAGGGATGCTCAAAGGAAGAGGGCACTGGGTTTAGCAGCAGTTCTAAAATCTTAAAAACATTTATGAAAATCAAAAAACAAAAAACACCACCAATTATATGCTAAGGCAGTTGCCCAATTCCACCAACCGCGTTTTGCCTCAGAATATTCCAACCACACTCCTGTTACCTATTAAGCCTCTGTGTCCTCAAGACACAGAGAATACTCCCTCAACAGAGAAGCCTCTGCATGGCTGTGGTCTCCCAGTCATTCCCCAAGTTAGCACTTCTTTCTTGAGTTGGCAGCTGGCTGTCCAGCTGTTGAATCTTCACTTGGGGATTATAAGTATTTCTTTTTATAGGCTCAGACTGTTGGGTGGTATGAATTCTTTGCTTCACCAAATCACATGAACCCTTTTAGCTTTAATTTTTAAAATCAGATAAGTGGAAATCCTCGAGTCAAGAAATTGACAGTAAATATAATATATTTTCCCCACTCTGAGGATGAATTCTGGGAGGCTGGCTATTTAAAGATAGATTTTGGGGTCTTTGGCGCTGTCAACATGAACCTGTTATTTAAAGACAATCTCTTCTGATTGGACTTGAAATTTTTTTTTTTTTTTGCGGTACGTGGGCCTCTCACCGTTGTGGCCGGTCCCGCTGCGGAGCACAGGCTCCGGACGTGCAGGCCCAGCGGCCATGGCTCACGGGCCCAGCAGCTCCACGGCATGTGGGATCCTCCCGGACTGGGGCACGACCCCACGTCCCCTGCATCGGCAGGGGGACTCCCAACCACTGTGCCACCAGGGAAGCCCTGGACTTGAAATTTTTTTTTTTTTTGCGGTACGTGGGCCTCTCACCGTTGTGGCCGGTCCCGCTGCGGAGCACAGGCTCCGGACGTGCAGGCCCAGCGGCCATGGCTCACGGGCCCAGCAGCTCCACGGCATGTGGGATCCTCCCGGACTGGGGCACGACCCCACGTCCCCTGCATCGGCAGGGGGACTCCCAACCACTGTGCCACCAGGGAAGCCCTGGACTTGAAATTTTTAATCGACCTTAAGTTTTACTAAGGCTCTTAGTCCAGTTGTGCCTAAAACCTACTGGACTAATCCCAGGGAGCAATCATGGCAATTCCAGGTTGATGGTCCAAGTGCCCACCCTCTAGCAGGTCCAGTAGCAGTGTTCTCAAGGAGACTTAGCCTAGTCCAGGAGGTGGGACTTCATCATCTAAAAATCGGAATGACAATAAAAGATTTAAATAATTTGAAACCAACGGGTACCACATGATTAATCAAACAATGACTTGTACATATCATGCTTTGCAGGAAGGACAGAACCCTTTCCCATCCTGAGGGGTTGGAGTTTGAGCTAGTTCAGGGAGAAAACAAAGGTGGGATTTGGAAATGTGGAATGGCCAGAGGAGTCAGCCCTAGGTATGCAGGAGGCGTATTCCCAGCAGGGGCAAAAGCATAGATGTTGGGACCCACATGGGGCCTTCTCAGGCAGCGAGAAGACCAGTCTAGCTTGGGCAAAGGGTCAGCTAAACTGAGCGAAGGAGAGAAGATTTTTATCAGTGTAGGATGGGGGCTTGGCTGTGAAGGGCTTTGAAAATCAGGTTAATAATCAGTTGATACTTATTGATCACATCCCAGGTGCCACAAAATGTTCTAAGACTTTTACATGTGTTTTAATTCTCCTACTATTACTATTGTTATTGTCAACACCAATGTAGAGCTGAGAAAACTGAAAAACAGGGAAGTTAAATGACTTTCCTAGTTGGAGTAAGTTTGAGGAGCAGGTGTGAACAGAAGCCAGCTCTGCTCTACTGCCTCTTGTTACCACTGAGCAGTTTAACCAGCCCTCTTGGCGATAGGGACCCACTGACCAATTTGGTGCACAGGTTCTCAGCAGAGGCCAGATTCACTATTAGATTACGGTGCATATTCCCCCTGGAGTGCTATTGGATGCCCAGACTTTTCCTGAGACTACATTTGCATCTCGTTCCTGTGGGACCACCGAAAGGCATTACCCAATCGCTTGGATATCTGAGTCCAGGCATCGCAGGAAGGGAGAGATGGGATGACCAATTCCCTACAAGTGATTTTGGAGGTGGAGGGCTCTGATCCATCTGTGCAGAATCTCACACTGAGCCCAAAGGAGTCTGTGTCCTGCCACTGGAGTTGAGAAGTCAGTCAGGGGAATACAATTCATTTATTCTTGCCTTTATTCACTCAACCACTACTAGTTAAGTGCTGTCCAAGCGTCAGGAACTGAGCTGGGTATAACAAATATAGGCAATCCAGTCTTATGTAGATTAACGTTAATTAATGAGATAATCTTAGATGTCTGTGTGAAGTCAATAGGATAGAGTGATGAATGAGGAGTAAAATAGCTGGTGGGGAAAGGCCTGAATTCATGACATGTGGGATGGACCTAAAAGATTCAAAGGGGACAGCCATGTGAAGAGTGGGAGGCAGACATTCTCAGCAGAGGCAACAGAAAGTACAAAGACCCTGAGGGGAGAATGAGCCTGGTGAGGTGGAGAAAAGAAAGGCCAGTGTGACTGGAGAGGACAACTGAGGAAGAGCTTGAAGAGAAATGAAGGCTTGGAGAAGTGGCAGGTTCAGGCCAGCTAGGGCCTTTAGAGTCTGCAGTAAGGAGTTTAAATTTTATTGTGTGTGTGATGGGAAGTCATTGAGGTTAATAAAGAAGACTCATTTCATTAACATGTGTCTGGAGAGGTTTGAACAAGTTTTGTCAAATTGCCCTTCTGAAGAAGAGCCTGGCCCGGGTCACTGGTGACACATACCTGCTGTTACAGTTAATGCTTGGGTGGGAGGTGAGCACACTCCCATGAGACGTCCTCTAAGGTGGGACAGCGGGTGGGTAGTCCTGGACTCTCTAGGTACTGAGAAGACCAGAGAAACCAGAATTCTGAGGAAGCAGCTGTCAGGAATAGCAGAAGAGGCCTCCTGTAGGTTTTGGGCATACCTCACACAGAGAGGTGGGATCTGTGTCCCCTTCCCTAGAATCTCGGCATGTTTGTGACTCTCTTGGCCAATAGAATGTGGTAGAGCGATGCTATGAGACTTCTGAGGCTGGGTCATAAAAAGCAATACATAAAAAGCGTTCTTGGAGGCCTGAGGTGCCATGCAGGGAGTCCAGCTTTCTTTAGTTCCAGCCCACAGGGGCCATAGGGGTGACAGTCCCAGGTGAGCCCAGCCTTCCAGCCATCCCTGCCAAGGTGCAGGGCATGACAGTAAAGCCATCTGCCAGCTGAATACCATTGAGTGACCTTCGTGGCTGCTTTATGAGACTGAAGAATCGATCTTCTGAGCCCTGCACAAATTCCTGGCAATAAAACCTTACCCATAAAATCATGTGATGCAATAAAACGGTTGTTGTTGTAAGCCACTAAGACTTGGGATAGTTGGTTAAGGAGCAGTAGTAAGGATCGTATAAGGACAAGAAAGAATAGCCAGACCTTGGGGTGCCAGGCATTCTGTCTGCAGAAAGCCGGGTTCTTCAACCATGCATGGCTGACATGAGGGTTTTACCAGTCCTCAGGGGAGGCCAGAGACGTGCCCAGTGTCCAGTGGCTATTCAGGAGGGACCTCATACATATCTTTCTTAGGATCATTTCCTCAGGGACTTGCCATGAAAACACAGCTCACTGTGTTTAAAAAATCCTCAGCTACCTTTGGAGGCTAATGCCTTAGGCCACAAATCAAAAACAGCAGACTACTAACTCCAGAGCTGCTGAAAGACCTCAGTCCTGGCTTCTGGTTCATCTTGGTTTTGAGAACTGATTCCATTCTGAGACAAATATGGGCGTTGTTTCCAAATAAAAGAAATCAAGATTCATAGTCTTTCTTCATAATTAAAGTTTCTGAAAAGAAAAACTGTGTTGGTCTCAGGTCTCTGGGTTGGTAGGGTCACCTCTGGTTTGGCTTCCTTTCTGTGTGTCACAAAATGAATTTATAAATGAGTGCTTAAGAAAACCCCAAAACAAAAGAGAAAAACTTCTTTGGAAAAATGATAGTGAGAATGGAGCTTTCTTGCTCTGGAGCAAACTTCTTATGAACTTCTTATGGGGCTATCCCTAGTTGCAATATGAATTGGGTTTTCTTTATTTCATTTATGTTTTATACATGGTTCTTATTGGCCATGGGGCCTTATTCTCATGTCCAAAGGTGAGGAGCCTGAGGACAAAGGCAGGATGACTGACTTAAAGTCAGAGGTAAACAGTGTCCACACAGTTCTTCCCCTGGTAATTGGTTAAGAACCATGGGAGATAATTCAGCCTGTCTCAGACCCTGAGTTCCATAGTCACTGTAGGTCACTCCACCATATCTCTAACAAGAATGAGGTAGTACCAACAGGTAGAAACTAACAATGGGAATGCAGATTTCACTCTGCAGGAGTCATTGACTATACTTTGGTCTTTTTACATTTAATCTCTCTTGCACACTACTACTTACTGTTGAATACTTTTGAGAATATATTTCAGTTATGCCTATTAAATTAGCTTTTCAAGAACATTCATATATATATATATATATGCACACACACACACATATATATATATACACACACATATGTGCATGTATTCCTATCTAATTTTTATCTAAATTTTCTGTTGTTCACTGATTCTAACTTGGAATCATTTATTTAATAGTTAGTGCGTGTCTACACTACGAGGATTCTTTGTAATTAAAAAAGATGAAACTAACAACACGGGTTTCCGATTTCTTGAGTCCATACTCCCTTAGGGGATTACAGTTATTATCAACATGTGGATGCAAATAGTTTTAATGTAGGCAGAACCTCTTAGTTAAAAGAATAGTTCCGGACACTGAAAAACAGAAAAATCAACAGAATGCTAATTGTTCTTATGTACTGAGACCTTAAATTGTTAATCATCTTGTGATTCATATAACTCCATGAATCAGAAACCCAAACTCAGAGATGGAAATCTAATTTACAAAATGTTCTTCTTTAAGAATTTTTACGAGGAGATAATGGATCTTTCCTCTTTCCTGCAAAAACTTAATGAAACAAAAACTTAAAAATACTAAGTATTTGAAAATCAATTTACTTAGAACAGTTGTGCTGTGAGTTAACACACATCCTGAGTAATTTGCCTTCATTTTCATGTTTTAATATTTTGGCTCACTGGGTCACAATTGTGAGAATCCATCCTGTTTTCATTTGCCTTCCCATTCCTGATGCTCCATCACAATGCCGCTATCTTGTACACAGTCTCACCAGAAACGTGGTATTTGATGTACCTTTTTATGAAGCCACCTGGAACCCGCCTTTGGGGAAGGGTCAGTATTCCCTTCCCTGGACAGGCGAAGCTGCTGTACGTAAAGGTTAAACGTCTTGGACAGATTCAGCCAGGCTGCTGCCTCCTGAGCACCGCATGTTGTTTCGTTTATTATTTCTCTTTATTGCCTCTGTGCTGCCAATAAAGTTGGGTTATAAAATTAGAGTGCGGTCGCCACGTCCGGTTTCCCAGATTTCCATGTCATCTTGGGAAGCCCCAAAGTTCCTGATCGGTGCCACTGGGTATTTTCATCTGTCTTATTGAGGGTTGTGGAGATTGACAGAGCATAATTTTAAAAAAACGGGGACAGGGAAGCAAAGCTAAAGTTGACATTTTGGAGCAAACTCGTATGAAAGAAAGATTAGTTATTCAAAGCAAATTCGCCACCTTGAAGGCCCTTCTCTTGCATGAGGACCATGTAGGTCGCAGGCAGCCCCAGGAATCCCCAGCAGAGTCCACACAGAAAGAACCCGGGACCAGAGGGGTGACCACCCACAGAACCCAGGGGAGCGCCAGTCTGCCGGCCGCCCCGAGCGCGTGTGCGCGGGAAGCTCAGGTTCCGGAAGGGCGGCCCACCATCTCTGTCCCAGCACAGCCTCCCCAAGCCTTCAGCTAACCTGACGGTCGTTTGACTTTTGTCTCCACTGGCCACCCCTTTCTAAGCGAGAAGGAGTGGCTCTCTTTGAAGAGGGGAAACTCAAGGAGGTCTAAACACAAAAATTATCCTCAGAGAAGTTTTCTTTGCTTTCTTTCTTCTAAAGCATGGAATCGATTTAAAAAAGAAAAGGAAAAACAAACAAGCAAACACTCCCCGTGCCCCTGCAAATATTCTCCTGAGACACACAATCTAAAAAAAATATGTTTTATTGCGAGGAAAACTAGCTAATGGTATTGATAACTACCTTTGGATGAGGCCTACCTGTATTTGATCTCCTGTGATTTTTACAACCACTCCATGAGGTAGGAACTGCAATATCCCCACGCCACACAGAAGAGGAGCTGGACCTACTCACCCAAAGTACACAGCTGCTGACTCCAGCCTGGGTCTGGCTGACCCTGGAGCTCACGCCCATGACCCTCAGGCAGTATTTTGCCCTTGAACTTAATGCTCCTGGCTGGGTGACCATAGCTGCCTCCAGAGAGGAGCTCCCCCAGGGCAGTGGTTCCTAATGGGGAGCGAGTTTACCCCCTAGGGGACATTTGGCAATGTCTGGAGACATTTTTGATTGCTGAAACTTGCAACTGGCCAGGGATGCAACTGGACATCTCATACTTCAAAGGATAGCCTCCACAACAAAGAATTATCTGGCTGAAAATGTCAAGTGTCCAGGTGGAAAACCCTGCCATAGATGCTTCCTTCTATTATGTGACATTTAAGTTTAATGTGGTTTACTGTGTTGTGAATAATTGGAAAGAGAGGAAACTGTAGGGTGAAAATGAAACTGTTCCCATAAATCCTCACCCATGGCAATATCAGCCCGTGCCTTTATGTGCAAAATGCTTCAGAAATCACACCAAAGCCACAACATTTTCTCCTTAAAACTTGGGCAGGATGTGCACACCTATGAGACTCAGTGTAATGGACGATTGATGGTTGCCGTCCTGCTATTGTTGAATCCATTCTTTCCTCCCTCTTTGGGACAGCCGCATCTGGATCTCCAGGGGATTCTGAAGAGTCAATATCACCCCAGATCCTGGGATGGAGCTTGTTGCTGAGAGGTGGGCATGTGACCAAAGCAGAGAGAACGTCTGTCTGTTTTCTGGGAATCCTGGGACAGAGCTCTCCTCCTAAGGGTGAGTGGGCGTGAGAGTCAGAGGTCAGGAACAGCTCTGGCCATTTTTCTACCATGAGGGAAGTTCTGACACGGGTGACAGTCCTGCAGCTGGCTGGTACCCGTGGTAACCAGGGGCTCATCTTTGTCAGTGGCAGCCTGCTTCCTTCTCCACCTCCAAGCCTTCGCTTAAGCAGTTTCCTCTGCCTGGAATAGCCTCCCAGGGCTGTTTCCTGACTTCCTTCAAAGCTCAGCCCCATACCCTCTCCTCCATGAAGCCTTCCTTGAATACTCTAAATTTGAATCTGTTTATTGACTGTGAGAGCTGAGTTATGTGGTGTATTTTCATTATCTACCCAGATAGATTATAAGCCCCTGGAAGGCAGGCTTGTGTCCTATAGTTCTCTATATTCTGTGCTTATTGTCTAACAGGCCAGAGGGCTGCAGACAGAGAGCCACACAGGCTGTGTGACTGGAGGTCCCATTTTGCCTGGCTTTGTTTGGAAGATGAGAACAGACAGGTGGTTGGAGGAGACAGGCTTTGTGATGCTACACTTTCTAAGTCCCCTCTGCCAACCTGGGACCCACACGTTTGTGTGATATTCATGTCCTCAAATGGGTCTAGCTGGCTCAGCCTATTGCCTCTGTCCTCTTTTCTGCTCCCTCCTTTATGATCATTTCTTATGCTTCATCCGCTCCCCCACTTCTCAGCTAGGGAACCGCCAACTAGTTTTTCACTTCTTGTGCCTCCTTTCCTTGCCTGAACCTGGCTTATAGAGAAGTTATGAGGCTTAATGGAGCCATCCCATGCACTGTGTATACTCATTGAATGGTAGGTGTTATGAAGAGCCACAGGGTGGGTGAATGCAGAGGAAGAAAGGGAAACAGTTTTATCAGCTACTTATGCAGTTTGTCAGAGTTGGGGGTGTCTTTTTTTTTTCTTCAATTTTCTATTTTATTGAAGTACAGTTAACAAGTTTTGAGTTTTCTACCTAGGAAAAGACTGGTCAACTTTGGCTGCTTCATAGAAAAGTTATCATTCAAAAAAAAACAAATAAAAATCCATAGTTGCCTCTGTGACTTAAAAGAAACAAACAAATATTTTAAAAGTTACCAAAACTCCAACCATATCTGAGACCATTATAAATTTCAAACAGTAGATTTACCACACATATTACATTTTCATATTCTAACGTAGCAAAGCATAAACACATACTTTGGCTACATCTAATTATTTCAGAAAAGTTAAAAAAGTAACAAAGTTATGACTATAAAACTTTGGTAGTTTTTTTCTTTAAAAAGTAACGAACCTTAACTCTTTAATAAAGGAACACAAAACAATCCTTAAATTTCTTATAAATAGCTCTCAAGACATATATTACCCATCTGCTGCAAGCTTTCTTTACATGAGAGAATTTCCCAGGATACTTCACCACAAAGGATTATCTTCAAGAATTCTTCCAACATTTTACTCACATAAATATGATTAAACACCTGCAGAAGTAGATGTGGATAAATGCATTCTTTTTCTTTTTTTTTTAACATCTTTATTGGAGTATAATTGCTTTACAATGGTGTGTTAGTTTCTGCTGTATAACAAAGTGAATCAGCTATACATATACATATATCCCCATATCTCCTCCCTCTTGTGTCTCCCTCACACCTTACCTGTCCCACCCCTCTAGGTGGGCACAAAGTACTGAGCTGATCTCCCTGTGCTATGTGGCTGCATCCCACTAGCTACCTATTTTGCATTTGGTAGTGTACACGAGTCCATGACACTCTCTCACTTCATCCCAGCATACCCTTCCCTCTGCCTGTGTCCTCAAGTTCATTCTCTATATCTGTGACTTTATTTCTGTCCTGCCCTAGGTTATTCAGAACAATTTTTTTTAAGATTCCATATATATGTGTTAGCATATGGCATTTGTTTTCCTCTTTATGACTCACTTCACTCTGTATGACAGACTCTAGGTCCATCTACCTCACTACAAATAACTCAATTTCATTTCTTTTTATGGCTGAGTAATATTCCATTGCATATATGTGCCACATCTTCTTTATCCATTCATTTGTCAATGGACACTTAGGTTGCTTCCATTTCCTGGCTATTGTAAAGAGAGCTGCAATGAATGTTGTGAAACATGACTCCTTTTGAATTATGGTTTTCTCATGGTATGCCCAGTAGTGGGATTGCTGGGGCATATGGTAGTTCTATTTTTAGTTTTAAGGAACCACCATACTGTTCTCCATAGTGACTGTATCAATTTATATTCCCATCCAACAGTGCAAGAGTGTTCCCTTTTCTCCACACCCTCTCCAGCATTTACTGCTTGTAGATTTTTGATGATGGCCATTCTGACTGGTGTGAGGTGATACCTCATTGTAGTTTAGATTTGCATTTCTCTAATGATTAGTGATGTTGAGCATCCTTTCATATGTTTGTTGGCTACCTGGTATATCTTTGGAGAAATGTCTATTTAGGTCTCCCACCCATTTTTGGATTGGGTTGTTTTTGTTTTTTTCTTTTTTCTTTTGATATTGAGCTCCATGAGCTGCTTGAAAATTTTGGAGATAAATCCTTTGTCAGTTGCTTAATTTGCAAATATTTTCTCCCATTCTGAGGGTTGTCTTTTGGTCTTGTTTATGGTTTCCTTTGCTGTGCAAAAGCTTTTAAGTTTCATTAGGTCCCATTTGTTTATTTTTGTTTTTATTTCCACTTCTCTAGCAGGTGGGTCAAAAAGGATCTTGCTGTGATTTATGTCATAGAGTGTCCTGCTTATGCTTTCCTCTAAGAGTTTGATAGTGTTTGGCCTTACATTTAGGTCTTTAATCCATTTTGAGTTTATTTTTCTGTATGGTGTTAAGGAGTGTTCTAATTTCATCCTTTTATGTGTAGTTGTCCAGTTTTCCCAGCACCACATATTGAAGAGGTTGTCTCTTCTCCATTGTATATTCTTGCCTCTTTTATGAAAGATATGGTGATCATATGTGCATGGGTTTATCTCTGGAGTTTCTATCCTGTTCCATTGGTCTATATTCCGGTTTTTGTGCCAGTACCATACTGTCCTGATTACTGTACCTTTGTAGTATAGTCTGAAGTCCAGGAGCCTGATTACTGCAGCTCCGTTTTCCCTTCTCAAGGTTGCTTTGGCTATTTGGGGTCTTTTGCATTTCCACGCAAATTGTGCAGTTTTTTGTTCTAGTTCTGTGAAAAATGCCATTGGTAGTTTGTTAGGGATTGCATTGAATCTGTAGATTGCTTTGGGTAGTAGAGTCATTTTCACAATGTTGATTCTTCCAATCCAAGAACATGGTATGTCTCTCCATCTGTTTGTATTGTCTTAAGTTTCTTTCACCAGAGTCTTATAGTCTTCTGCATACAGGTCTTTTGTCTCCTTAGGTAGGTTTATTCCTATGTATTTTATTCTTTTTGTTGCAATGCTAAATGGGAGTGTTTCCTTAATTTCTCTTTCAGATTTTTTGCTGTTAGTGTGTAGGAATGCAAGAGATTTCTGTGCATTAATTTTGTATCCTTCTACTTTACCAAATTCATTGATTAGCTCTAGTAGTTTTCTGGTAGCATCTTTAGGATTCTCTATGTATAGCATCATGTCATCTGAAAACAGTGACAGCTTTACTTCTTCTTTTCAGATTTGGATTCCTTTGATTTCTTTTTCTTCTCTGATTGCTGTGACTAAAACTTCCAAAACTATGTTGAATAATAGTGGTGAGAGTCGACAACCTTGTCTTGTTCCTGATCTTAGAAAAAATGATTTCAGTTTTTCACCATTGAGAATGATGTTGCCTGTGGGTTTGTCATATATAGCCTTTAATACATTGAGGTAAGTTCTCTCTGTGCCTACTTTCTGGAGGGTTTTTTTTAATCATAAATGGGTGTTGAATTTTGCCAAAAGCTTTTTCTGCATCTATTGAGATGATCATAGGATTTTGCTCCTTCAATTTCTTAGTATGGTTTATCACATTGATTGATTTGAATATATTAAAGAATCCTTGCATTCCTGTGATAAACCCCACGTGATCATGGTGTATGATCCTTTTAATATGCTGTTGGATTCTGTTTGCTAGTTTTGTTTTTTTTTTTTGCAGTACGCGTATATTTTCTATTTCTTCCTGGTTCGGTCTCAGAAGGTTGTGCATTTCTAAGAATTTGTCCATTTCTTCCAGGGTGTCCATTTTATTGGCATATAGTTAGTTGTAGTAATCTCTCATGATCCTTTTTATTTCTGCAGTGTCAGTTGTTACTTCATTCTCATTTCTAAATCTATTGATTTGAGTCTTCTCCCTTTTTTTCTTGATGAGTCTGGCTGATGGTTTATCAATTTTGTTTATCTTCTCAAAGAACCAGCTTTTAGTTTTATTGATCTTTGCTATCATTTCCTTCATTTCTTTTTCATTTATTTCTGATCTGATTTTTATGATTTCTTTCCTTCTGCTGACCATGGGTTTTTTTCATTTTTCTTTCTCTTATTGCTTTATGTGTAAGGTTAGGTTATTTCTTTGAGATGTTTCTTGCTTCTTGAGGTAGGATTTTATTGCTATAAACTTCCCTCTTAGAACTGCTTTTGCTACATCCCATAGGTTTTGGGTCATAGTGTTTTCATTGTGATTTGTTTCTAGGTATTTTTTGATTTCCTCTTTGATTTCTTCAGTGATCCATTGGTTTTTCAGTAGTGTATTGTTTAACCTCCATGTGTTTTATTTTTTACAGATTTTTTCCTGTAATTGATATCTAGTCTCATAGTGTTGTGGTCGGAAAAGATACTTGATACAATTCCAATTTTCTTAAACTTACCAAGGCTTGATTTGTGACCCAAGATATGGTCTATCCTGGAGATTGTTCCATGAGCACTTGAGAAGAAAGTGAATTCTATTGTTTTTGGATGGAATGTCCTACAAAAATCAATTAAGTCCATCTTGCTTAATGTATCATTTAAATCTTGGGCTTCCTTATTTATTTTCATTTTGGATGATCTGTCCATTGGTGAAAGTGGGGTGTTAAAGTCCCCTACTATGACTGTGCTACTGTTGATTTCCCCTTTTATGGCTGTTAGCATGTGTTTGCCTTAAGTATTGAGGTGCTCCTATGTTGGGTGCATAAATATTTACATTTGTTATATCTTCTTCTTGGATTGATCCCTTGATCATTATGTAGTGTCCTTCTTTGTCTATTATAATATTCTTTATTTTAAAGTCTATATTTTCTGATATAAGAATTGCTACTCCAACTTTCTTTTGATATCCATTTGCATGGAATATCTTTTTTGATACCCTTACTTTCAGTCTGTATGTGTCCCTAGGTCTGAAGTGGGTCTCTTGTAGACAGCATATATACAGGTCTTGTTTTTGTATCCATTCAGCCAGTCTATACCTTTTGGTTGGAGCATTTACTCCATTTACATTTAAGGTACTTATAGATATGTATGTTCCTATTACTATTTTCTTAATTGTTTTGGGTTTGTTATTGTAGGCCTTTTCCTTCTCTTGTGTTTCCTGCCTAGAGAAGTTCCTTTAGCATTTGTTGTAAAGCTGGTTTGGGGGTGCTGAATTCTCTTAGCTTTTGCTTGCCTATAAATGTTTTAATTTCTCCGTCGAATCTGAATGAGATCCTTGCTGGGTAGAGTAATCTTGGTTATAGGTTTTTCCCTTTCATCACTCTAAATATGTCCTGCCACTCCCTTCTGGCTTGCAGAGTTTCTGCTTAAAGATCAGCTGTTAACCTTATGGGGATTCTCTTGTATGTTATTTGTTGTTTTTCCCTTGCTGCTTTTAATATTTTTTCTGTGTATTTAATTTTTGATAGTTTGATTAGTGTGTGTCTTGGCGTGTTTCTCCTTGGATTTATCCTGTATGGGACTCTCTGTGTTTCCTGGACTTGATTGACTCTTTCCTTTCCCATATTAGGGAAGTTTTCAACTATAATCTTTTCAATTATTTTCTCAGTCCCTTTTTTTTTTCTCTTCTTCTTCTGGGACCCCTATAATTCGAATGTTGGTGCATTTAATGTTGTCCCAGAGGTCTCTGAGACTGTCCTCAATACTTTTCATTCCTTTTTCTTTATTCTGCTCTGTAATATTTATTTCCACTATTTTATCTTCTAAGTCATTTATCTGTTCTTCTCCCTCAGTTATTCTGCTATTGATTCCTTGTAGAGAATTTTTAATTTCATTTATTTTGTTGCTCATCACTGTTTGTTTGCTCTTTAGTTCTTCTAGGTACTTGTTAAATGTTTCTTGTATTTTCTCCATTCTATTTCCAAGATTTTGGATCATCTTTACTATCATTACTCTGAGTTCTTTTTCATGTAGACTGCCTATTTCCTCTTCATTTGTTTGTTCTGGTGGGTTTTTAACTTCCTCCTTCATCTGCTGTGTCTTTTTCTGTCTTCTCATTTTGCTTAACTTATTATGTTTGTGTTCCCCTTTTTGCAGGCTGCAGGTTTGTAGTTCCCTTTGTTTTTGGTGTCTGTCCCCAGTAGCTAAGGTTTGTTCAGTGGGTTGTGTAGGCTTCCTGGTGGAGGGGACTAGGTCCTGTGTTCTGGTGGATGAGGCTGGATCTTGTCTTTCTGTTGGGCAGGACCATGTCTGGTGGCGTGTTTTGGGGTGTCTGTGACCTTATTATGATTTTAGGGAGCCTCTATGCTAATGGGCTGGGTTTTGTTCCTGTCTTGCTAGTTGTTTGGAATAGGGTGTCCAGCACTGTAGCTTTCTGGTCGTTGAGTGGAGCTGGGTCTTAGTGTTGAGACGGATACTCCAGGGAGCTTTCATAGTTTGATATTACACAGAGCTGGGAGGTCTCTGGTGGAGCAATGTCGTGAACTTGGCTCTCCCCCCCTCAGAGGCACAGGCCTGACACCCGGCCGGAGCACCGAGACCCTGTCAGTCACACGGCTCAGAACAATAGGGAGAGAAAAAGAAAGAAAAAATAAAATAAAGGCATTAAAGTAAAAATTAAAAAAATTAAAATTTAATAAAAGGAAAGAAAGAAAGAAGAGAGCAACCAAACCCAAAAAGAAATTCACCAATGATAGCAAGCACTGAAAAGTTTAGTAAAAAAGCAAAAAGAAACCAAAAAAACAAAAACAATAGTCAAAAAAAAATAATGGGCAGACAGATCCCTTGGACAAATGGTAAATGCAATGCAATACAGACAAAATCACACAAAGAAGCATACACATACACACTCACAAAAAGAGAAAAAGGGAAAAAAATATATCTATATATAAGAAAACAAAAAGTAAGAGAGCGGGCTTCCCTGGTGGCACAGTGGTTGAGAATCCGCCTGCCAACGCAGGGGACACGGGTTCGAGCCCTGGTCTGGGAGGATCCCACATGCCACGGAGCAAATGGGCCC